>NC_037678.1:40580142-40687058 GCF_003255815.1 Theropithecus gelada | reverse complement strand
TTTTTTTGAGACAGAGTCTCGCTCTGTCGCCCAGGCTGGAGTGCAGTGGCTTGATCTCGGCTCACTGCAAGCTCCGCCTCCCGGGTTCACGCCATTCTCCTGCCTCAGCCTCCCGAGTAGCTGGGACTACAGGCGCCCACAACCGCGCCCGGCTAATTTTTTGTATTTTTAGTAGAGACGGGGTTTCACCGTGGTCTCGATCTCCTGACCTTGTGATCCGCCCGCCTCGGCCTCCCAAAGTGCTGGGATTACAGGCGTGAGCCACCGCGCCCGGCCAAAAAAAAGCCAGTTTTTAATTCTGAGGCTTGGTTTGAAAGCCATTCAGTGTCATGGGCTCCTTTGTATGATCAGGAGTGGAAAGAGCCCCACAGAGGTTGGGAAGAGTCTCCATAGCAAAGGTGGGGGCGTCCTCACCGACGTCCCCTGCTCTGAAGACACAGGGGCCAGGCCCAGCCAGAGGGCCCTCTGTGGGCAGGGCTGTGAGGCCTGATTCAGCCGGGTGCCTGGCCGGGGCAGGAGACCTAGGCCACTCGCAGTGGAGGGCAGCCACAGTGGGGCCGGGGCCAGGGTCAGCAGCAGATCCGCCTGCTGCCCGGCTTCTGTCCATTCGTGGGCACCTCAGCCCTGGTGGGGTGAATGGGGGCACCCGGAGTGGCCTCCCCTCCTCCACACTCCTTCTTTCAACCCTCGCTCATCTTGTCTGCCCGGATGAGTCTGGGGTGCCAGCTATGAGAGTGGAGCTGACCCCTTCGAAGCTTCCACTGAGCCAAGACTAGAGCAGGCTCCAGGTTCCAGGTTCTCACCGAGCCGCACCTGTAGCAGGTGGTTTCTCCCTCCGCCTGCCCTTCCCTCTCCACGATCTGGGCCAGGTCAGGAAGTATCCTCCAGCTGTCACCTCACCCTGCACAGGCAGGAGGGATGCCACCAGTACCCACAGAGCTCCTCCCAAGCCTCCGCTCAGCTTCAGAATCCTCCTCACGGCACTCAGGCAGCCACAGCCAGTTAATCGGGTTGGCAAAAAACAGCCCTCCTGATGGGGGGGTCGCCACCCCTCCCGCCTCCGGGCTCGCCCTCTGCAGTACATAAGAGCACACCTGTGACTTCTGGGCCTCAGCTGTTACATCTGTGACGTGGGAGGTGATGGGAGGCTTCGGGAGGATGCAGTGGAGTGGTTTGTGCAGACATTTACTGGGGGCGTGGGCCGCGTGACCTGCTCCTGGAGCCCATGCCCGGTGCATTGCCAGGCTTGCAGATGGGTGCGCCAGGCTTTTCCTGCAGCAGAGGCAGCCAGGGGTCCAGAGTGAGCAAGGCTGTTTAGGGGGGCCAGGCCTGGACACGGACCTCGGAAGGCAGGGGGAGGCCAGTTCAGCTTGGGGGAGAGGGTCCCCTCCATCCACCCCACAAGGGGGCTTTACCTCTCTTCAGTTTCCACATGCACCTGAACTTCTAAGCCTGTCCCCCAACTCCTCTGGGTGGTGGAAAGAGCCCCTCTGAGTGACCCCTTGGTGCTGGGTGGGGCTGCCCTTCTGTCCAGCAAAGCCCTGGACTGACCCCGCCCCAAGGGCCCTCAGGAAGCAGGATCCCTGGATCCCCTCTCTGGGCCCCTCTCCTCCCCTGCCCCCTCCCAGGGCGGAGCCTCTTTCAATATGGGGGAGTCCATCTCCCTCCCTCAGTGATTCCTGCCAAGACACTGTGTGCCTAAAACCTCACTTCCACCTCCTTTGCCAAAGCCGTCTCCCCTCCTGCTGCTCAGAAGAGGGACTCAGAAAGACTTGGGGGTGCACCCCTCAGCCCCCCATGTCCTCCTGCCCCCAGGTGGTGAGGGGCGCCCTGAGCTGGCTGCCTCCTCAAAAGGGGAGTGCAAGAGGAGGGCGAGTATGTAAATCAGTGTCTCAAAATGTAGCCCAGTGCGCAGGCAGTGAGCTGGGTAGAGGGCCTGAGCCAGTGCGGCTCTGCCTTGGAAACTCATGCACACACACACAGGCATGTACACACAACATGGGCACACATGCAGAGACACGTGGGCACACATGCACTATGCACATGAACACATGCTTGCACTCACACCCCATGAGCATACACAGACACACGAAGTACACATGAAGACATGCACAGACATGCACACACAGACCCGTGCAGACTTCTGTGTGTACATACACAAACACACGAGCACACACATACACAGATCTACATGCTCGCACAGGCACACGCATGTGCAAGCCTTCATATACACATATTCCTGCGGATACATGTATGCATGGTTACACAGACATGCATGAAACATCTACATCCACAAATGCACACGCACGTGGGCCGCACATGTGCACAGATGTGTGTCCTTGCACACCCAGGCCTGCATGTGCAGAGACATGTGCGTGTGCAATACAGGTGTGCAAGCAACACGGGCACAGAGTCATGCTTGCGTGCCACCTGCATGCACATGCCCACACAGACACGTGGCAAACAGAGGCATGCGTGTGCACACATGCGGCACACCCACACACCCTGCTCACGGGTGGCCCTCCCCGCAGCCATGGTCCTGCTGTTTGTCATGTGGATGAAGCGGCGGGAGAAGGAGCGCCACACGAAGCAGCTGCTCATTGACCCCGAGGACGACGTCCGCGACAACATCCTTAAGTATGACGAGGAAGGTGGCGGCGAGGAGGACCAGGTGAGACCATGGCCCGCCTCTGCCTCCCCACAGGAGGCCAGCTCTCACGTGTACCAGTGTCTCAGCAGGGCTTGCCCTCGGGTTTTAACAGTAAGACATTTCAACCTTTTTCACCAGTGAGGGCGCCAGGCAGGGGAGCAGTTTCCTAGTCCGACCGCCCTGCCCACGCTTGCATGTCTAGCCTGGGCTGAGCTGTGCACACTGCACCTGCATCCCCCACAGGGGATCCTGGGACCCCTCCCATCCTCTCGCCTTCCTCCCTCCCACTGCCAGCCCCTGCCCAGTGCTGCCCCATGCCCTGGAGGGGAGGGGGCTCTGGGTTGGCCAAGGATACCGATGCCCACTCACCTGATTGCTGCTGTGTGCGGGGTCTGTTGAGTGACCAGGGGCAGTGGCCCGGGAGGGTAGACTATGAGAGCTGCTGGTTGGAATCTGGGTCTGCCCTTGGCCTTTCAGGGAATCGGGGCAAGTCCTTAAACCCATCTAAAGTTCAGACCCCTCCCCACCCACAACACGACCATAACGAGTGTGAGGAACATGCCTTGTGGAGACCCAGCTCCTGGCCACCCGAGCACGCGGGGCACATGGTCAGTGAGCAGCGTGGTGGTGGGGTCACTCGGGGAGAGCCCCAGGTCATGGAACACAGCCAGGCACAGCCCCCATCCCTGCTTAAGGGATTGGGGTGAAGGGCGAGGAAGTGGGGCATTGTGGAAGGGCACAGCAGGGGACAGCATGGTTCTGTGGGATGCTTGGAGACCAGGCCACAGGGCAGTGGGCAGCGGGCGCATCTGTGGCCCAGGTCACAGAACAGGATGCAGGGCGGAAGAGGGGCTCGGCGGATTCTTGTGGTGCCCCTGACTCCTCCCGGCTCCCTCCTCCAGGACTACGACCTCAGCCAGCTGCAGCAGCCGGAAGCCATGGGGCACGTGCCAAGCAAAGCCCCTGGCGTGCGTCGCGTGGATGAGCGGCCGGTGGGCGCCGAGCCCCAGTACCCGGTCAGGCCCATGGTGCCGCACCCAGGCGACATCGGTGACTTCATCAACGAGGTGTGTGCCCCTCAGCAGTGGGGGTCCCGGGCAAGGTGTCTCCTCTAAAACTAAAATTCTAGTAGCACACAAACAGCAGCCGTCTCCACAGTGCCGGTAGCCGCCGTGGGGAGGAGGCGGCTCAGACCCGGGTTCCAGGCCCAGCCCTGCCCCTCCAGCTGGGTGGCCTGGGCAAATCACCTCCCCCAGCCGGCTCTCTTTCCAAGGACGACGATTCCTACCTGTGAGCCAGGCGAAGGATCAACACGCAGGGCGGTGTTCAGCCTCCTCCACACCCCCTCACCCTCCCCCAAAACCCTCTCACCCTCCCCCCACCCCTCACCCTCCCCCAAAACCCTCTCACCCTCCCCCAAAACCCTCTCACCCTCCCCCACCCTTCACCCTCCCCCACAGCCCCTCANGTTCAGCCTCCTCCACACCCCCTCACCCTCCCCCAAAACCCTCTCACCCTCCCCCCACCCCTCACCCTCCCCCAAAACCCTCTCACCCTCCCCCAAAACCCTCTCACCCTCCCCCACCCTTCACCCTCCCCCACAGCCCCTCACCCTCACCCACACCCCCACCTCCCCCGACACCTTCCTCCCCCTCCCCACACCCCTCTCACCTGCCCTTGGGTTGGGAGGAGCTGAACTCCAGCCACAGGCCCTACCCAACCCTCCGTCTCCCCTGCCCACAGGCCGCTGCTGGATTTGAGTTTGCCCCTCCAACACTCCCACGCTCCGTCTTCACAAATGCCCTTTCCTATTCAGAAATGCCCTTCAGTTAAATGCAGAGAGCACTTATTGGACACCTACTGTATGCAACATCCTACCTCCCCACCTCTTCTTCTGGGCCCCGCTTTCCGTTCCATCAGATCCCGGGGCTGAGACAGTGCGCCCTGCACTCTAACCCTGTGTCTGTGACCTCCAGGGACTCCGGGCTGCCGACAACGACCCCACGGCACCCCCCTATGACTCCCTGCTGGTCTTCGACTACGAGGGGAGCGGCTCCACCGCAGGCTCCGTCAGCTCCCTGAACTCATCCAGTTCCGGGGACCAAGACTACGATTACCTGAACGACTGGGGGCCCAGATTCAAGAAGCTGGCGGACATGTATGGAGGCGGTGAAGAAGATTGATGACCTCGCGTCTTCGCACCGAAGTGAGAGCCACACTCGGACGCGGGAGGAGCAGGACTGAGCGGAGGCGGTCGGTCTTCCCGACTCTCCCTGCGGCCGTGTCCTTAGTGCTGTTAGAAGGCCCCCCCACCCCCACGTTGAGCTGTCTAGCATGAGCACCCACCCCACGGCGCCCTGCACACGGCCGCTGCCCAGCACCGCGCCGGCTGGCACTGAAGGACAGCAAGAGGCACTCTGTCTTCACTTGAATTTCCTAGAACAGAAGCACTGTTTTTAAAAAAAAAAAAAAAAAAAAAAAAAAGGAAAAGAAAAGAAAAAAAAAAGAAAGTGCCTTTTGGTACATGTATCAGATTCCCTCAAACTCAGGAGTGACTAAAGCTGACAGACCGTCCCCACCTTCCTGTCCCGAGCGGCCTCTGACCCCAGCTAGTCCCAGCTCTGAAGGCATCATTCAGAAATGGGGGAGACTGTGTCTTTCTTTCTTTCATTTTTATTTTGGTCTTTTATTAAGAAAAAGAAAGTGGGTGACTTGTTTGAAAACAGAGTGGGATTCAAATCCCAGCAGCCTTTGCTGTACACAGTTGGCCGGGGGGAGGCGCGGGGCGTCTCTTGGGTCTCTTGGGATTCGAGGCCAACTGGGAGGCTTAGCCTTCAGCCCCAGCAGCAGAAAGCCCTGGGGCCGGTATGGCTCAGACTACCCCCCCGCCTTGTGACTGCTTCCCACCCTCTCCCGGATGCTGTGAGGAGCTCAGGCTGGGGGCTGGAGGGGAACAGGGGTCATCCTGGGTGTTCCCCATCTCTGCCCCTGGCTGCCCCCAGGGCTCCATCCCCAGTCAACCCAGGCCTCCGTCAGGGCCACCTGTCACCCCGAGTGCCACCAGATCCCCTCTGCCTTTGGTCCAGAAGAGTGAGTTTTCCAAACCAGCCAGCGGTCTGGTCACCAGGCTGGCTCCAGCCCTCCAACCTGGTGACCAGACCGCCTGGGGCGCCATCAAAGGCCCCGCAACATGCATCGATTCAAACCCCAGGACACTCTTGACAGCTCCAACCATCCGGGGGGCTGTGCAGATGGCAGGAACCGAGGACCCTCCCTGGCAGTGGGAGAGGGCATGGTGACCAGAACCACACCCAGCAGCCTGCGCAGCCTCCCCGCCCCAGCCTGTGTGCTTCCGATTCCTGCCAGATGCTTGTGGGCCTGTGTGGGTGGCGGGAGGCCCTGTCTTGCTGTGTCCACCTGTCGCACAGATGCGTCTGCACACTGCAGACAGTGCCTCCCCTCTCCTATGGGCCCACGTCGGGGGCAGGCAGCAGCGGGTCCAGCCTTGCTGCTGTCCTCGAGGTTGGCACTGCTATCTCCAGGGCTGGGTTGACTGAAGCCAAACAGGGGGAAGGAATCAGTCCTGCAAGACAGTAAGAGGGGCTGTGCCCGGGGACCCCCGGGAGAGCACTCGGCTGCCTGTGTTCACTGCATGAGAAAACTCGGAGGCTGCATTCTCCCTCTGGCATGGCTGTGTCTGGGCGCCTCGGGCTGGGGCAGGAGGCAGGCCCCATGTGGGGAAGCCTCGTGCTTGTCAGCTTTCTGTCTCTCCCAGGCCAGTGACAACTGGCTTCCCAAGGAAGGAGGTGCCAGGGGTCCTGGGCAGGACCTGGTGTTGGGCAGGGCGGTGCCAGCACTGGGGAAGGACCAGGAGCCCTCCCGGAGCCCCGCCCTGCACCTGCCGCTGGGGTCAGAGGGTGTCTCGGGGTGCCTGTGGGGGCAGCATGCGCTCCACCGGGGACCTGGGCCCCCCTCAGCCTGTGGCTCTTCCCCATGGCTAAGGTCACGCCTTTTCTGAACAGCTTTGGCCTTGAGTGCACACATCTGTGCCAGGCTCACAGCACATTCCCGTTGGACGTCAGGGTCCTTACCCAAACCAAACTCACAGCCACCCCTGCGCAGCCTTCAGAGTCGAGCTGGGGTCCCAGTCTCCAGCTCTGTCCGTTCCGACCCTCCCATGGCTGCCCAGGGAGGGCGGAGTTCACTGTGCCACGTGCTGGGTGCCCCCCTCTGCAGACAGCCAGTCCAGGAGATGGACCAACAGAGGTCAAGGGGCAGCCGGCTGGGCTGCACCGGGGTCCCCCAGCTCTGAGCTGTGCTATGCAAACAAGAATGCTGCTGAGGGTGTGGGGCCGTTGGAGGGACGGCTGGGCGGCCAGTGGAAGGACTGGAAGTCTCTGCTGTTTGGGGAGGTCTGGCCTCCAGTCCTGAGGAGTGTGTGCGGATTGTTCTAAGTGTGACTATGACCCGGGAGCCAGGGCAGCATGAACTCCTTTCTCTGAAATTTTGAGGCCTCCTTGGGTTCCCTGAACCCTGGGCTGGCGTTCCCAGGACCCAGCACCAGGAGACCCCAGTCCCGCCAGCACCGCCGCGCTACCCGGGAGGGCTGGGCGATGTTGGTGCCGCCTCCCACCAGCTCCCCTCCTCTCCCACCGCCTCTTGTCACTGCCAAGCCCCCCGTTCATTTTGCCCAAATCACGCAGGCTGAAGCTGCAGTGCCAGCTGGAGGGACATTCGCAGGGCTTCCCGTGCCCATCCCTGCTTCCAGACAGCTGGACAGCCTCCCCTTTACCCCCACCCCGGTGAGCCCCTGGGGGCCAGAGAAAGATGGGGTTCCCGCAGCTTCCCAGCTCCACCTCTGAACTTGAGTTAGCATTAGCTAAGCATACAATCAGTGTCCAACATCTCTCTTCCTTAGCTTGTAGATACGACTGTCTGTAACCAGGGGACCCCTGCTGGAAGCCGGGAGGCCAATGCTGGCCGGGTGCGAGGGCATGGTTAGGTTCCTTTAGGGAATTTTTGTTCTGCAAACAGGAGAAACCTGTGCTGCAGGTGGGAGTGGCAGGAGCGACTGGCCTTGGTCAGCAGGCAGGCCCCAGCCCAGGACCACAGTGCTCTTCAGGGCCTGGGCAGCCCCCGTTTCTGGCCCAGCAGGTTTCTCTTTCTAGTGTCTTTCAGCACATCCAAAATGCTAGGCCTCCCGCCACCAACGTGTCAGAGCAATGTCCAACTATCAGGCGCTCAGAGATGCCTCAGTTTCCCTAGCGTGAGCACCAGCTGACACACACAGTCCACTGAGATGAGAATTCTGTTCTCTCCAAAGCAAAAAGCCGGGCGAGGGGAAGTTTCAATTTCTGTCAGTGCTCAAAGGAATAACACCAAAAGAATCAACACAAAATCTCCCAGACACACGTGACCCAGCTCACGGCGCCGTGGGTCCGTAGGAGGGACAGCACCTCGCAACAGGCCCAGCGGGGGACCAGCTCTCTGTACAATTGGAACGTGTTTTACTTTTCTTTTCTCTCCTTTTTTCATTCTGATTTTTTTTTTTTTTTTGCATGTTTCTTTTTGAAAATGGACAAAATGTGCAGCAGCCCGCATGACCACAGTTGTTTTGGGGAAAGATACTGAAGTATGATGTACTCACACCTGCAAATCTGAGCATCACGACGTTAGACAAACGTTCCACCTTTTTTTGTAATCGTCAACAGCACAACTATTTTGTATTGTTGTTTGTATCATTTTGTACCAAAAAAAAAAAAAAGGAAAAAAAAAAGGGAAGCGAGTTGATGTTTTCAGTGTGTTTCTAGTGCCAGACAGTCTTGGTTCCGAACTGAGTGGACTCTTGTGGAGCGGCTGTGCGCCGGCAGGCGGGGCGGGGTGGACCCTTGCGGAGCGGCTGTGCGCGGGCAGGCGGGGCGCGCTGCTCCAGAGACTGAATAAAGTCCCCCTTTTTCGTAGTCGGCCTCGCCCTGGCTTAATTTTCTTCCAAGCATTCGAGAAACAGCTGGTGCTCCGGGACGGCAGGTGGGTGCACACGGGGAAGGTGGTGGCCACTATGAGATCCATCCATGCCGAACACACTCCTTGAGCACCTGTGCAGCTCGAGGCGCTGTCCTAGGCTGCGGGAAAATGAAGAACAAAGGCAGGCCCGCTCCTCACACCTGTGGGGCCACATGCCATCTGTCTCAATGTTTTAAAGGGTTTAGAAGGTATCCATGAAGCTAACAAGCAAAATCACATTCCCCTCCTACCTTGTCATATACACCCGCCGGACTCCATGGAGTGCCCGGACCAATTTGGAATTCTCAGACTCCTTGGAGTTTGGTGCCATAAGTGGCAGCAAGGAAGGAGCTGGCCTGGGCCTGTGGCTCTTCCCACCTTTCTCTCTTCCCACCTCCCTCTCTTCCTACCTCCAGCTTTGCCCAGTGCCCCAAGGGGCCTGCGTGTAGACATGTGGATGCCCCAGCCAGCATGTCCCGGCTTCACCTAAGACCCCCACAAACAGTATCCCTTGGGCCTCGGGATAGGTCGACCTGGTGAAAATGTTCCTGCAGAAGAGGCCTGAGCAGGCCACGGAGGGGGCTCAAGGCACTTTCTGAGGAGTTTCAGGGTCCTGGTGCCCAGAGGTGTCTGGAGGGGCAAGCACAGGGCCCCCAGCCCTGTAGACTCCTCCCCCTGTGGTGGGGGCACAGTATAACGGGCTGAAGTGCCGGCACACGGAGACGCATGTGCACACATGTATATGCTTGCACACACATGAGCACACATGCACACCCACATGGACATGCACATGCATGCAATGGACGTGTGCACACACACATTCGTTCACATACTTGCAAACACAGGCAGCACGCATGCAGCACATGCACAGAGATAGGCCTCTGGCCACTGACATGTTTGGGTGCAAACCCTCCGCAGCCACAGCCGACATCAGCAGATAAAACCACCAAGCCCCGGAGCCCCTTTCACGGATGCCAGATGCTGCGTGCATCCCTCCCTCCCCCCCTCACTTCCCCAGCCTCAGGTGGAGGCTCTCCTGCAGTGGTAAGACCAGCTGGGCCTCTGAAGGTGCCTCTCCCGCCCTCTGCCCTCCGTGCCTCCTGTCCTCTCCACGCTTCCTGCTTCCCTCTTTCCTGTCATTGCCTTATCCCAGGCAGGGGGCATGAGGAGTATCAAGT
Organism: Theropithecus gelada; assembly: GCF_003255815.1. Lineage (NCBI taxonomy): Eukaryota > Metazoa > Chordata > Mammalia > Primates > Cercopithecidae > Theropithecus > Theropithecus gelada. The sequence goes on along the minus strand of NC_037678.1, from coordinate 40,677,227 downwards.
CCCTGGGCCAGGCCTTCTGGGATGGCTCGGCAGAAGGCTGGTCACCACTGCAACCGGAGGCGCCTTGCTGGAGGCCTGGGTGCGGGGGTACAGTGGCACACCATCTCAGTGGCCCCTCAGGGTCGACACAGGCCATGCAGCAGTGCTGTGCCCCTCAGTGGGGCTCACCTTGGCAATGAGCTGGGCCTTCTGCGGGCATGTGGTCCAGCATTCGCCGGGCCCTTCCAGCTGAGGCCATCACCGCTGGTCCCCAAAGGGTGGCTCTGGGGACCATGTCCAGGCCTAGTCCTCTCTAGGGGAGGGGACGTGAGCTCCGGAGGCTTCCCCAGCACAATGCCCTATGGACCAGGCTCCTACACAAAGGCTCATGGGTACTCCATGCCCATCCACGATGCCCAGGGAGCCTCCTTGGATGGAGAGGACAGGCACAGACAATGCCACCTGTCCCAGGGCCTTACTCTGGGTCCCACAGAACCGGCCATGGAAAGGTTATGGTCACCCCCACTTTACAGATGAGGAAACTGAGGCTCAGAGAGGGGCAGTCGCCCACTGCGGGCAGAGTTTGAACTCAGGCCTCCCTGTGGCCCTGGGGGCCTCCCAGGACACAGAACCAGCAGAACAGCCCAGGTGTCTCCCTCACCCCACAGAGCTCTGGCCTCAAAGTCGCTGGTGGGAAGCCAACCAGGTGGCAAGTTAGTCCATTAACTACACTAATGAGCCTAGAAAAGCAACCCATTAACTACACTAACCAGCCCAGAAAAACAACCCATTAACTACACTAATCAGCCCATTATCAACCAGCCCATTATCAACACTAACCAGGTGTGAAGCTAGTCCATTAACTACACTGACCAGCCCAGAAAAACAACCCATTAACTAGACTAACCAGCCCAGGAAACCAGCCCATTAGCAACATTAACCAGGTGGGAGCTAGTCCATTAACTACACTAACCAGCCCAGAAAAACAACCCATTAACTATACTAACCAGCCCAGGAAACCAACCCATTAACTATTCTAACCAGCCCAGGAAACCAGCCCATTAGCAACACTAACCAGGTGGGAGCTAGTCCATTAACTACACTAACCAGCCCAGGAAGCCGGCCTATTATCCACACTAACCAGCCCAGGAGGCCAACTCACTATGTCTGGTAACCAGCGGTCTCATGTGTGGTGCTGTAACCACCTAGTGCCGGGACTAGGTCACAACGGACGGGAACATGGGTCAGGTCTGGTGGTCGGAGTCCAGGATCCAGGCACCACAGGGTTGGTGCTGAGTGAGGGCCTGCCCCACACAGATGGTGCCATCCAGGCGTCCTCGCATGGTGGAGGGTGGGGGGGCAGAAAGTCCCAGCTCTCTCCCTCCTGCCCTTTGATAAGATGCCATCCAGTCCCAGGGGCTCCCGCCTCATGCACGAGGTTGGTGCTCTGATAAAAAAGGCTCCCCGGCCGGGCGTGGTGGCTCAAGCCTGTAATCCCAGCACTTTGGGAGGCCGAGACGGGCGGATCATGAGGTCAGGAGATCGAGACCATCCTGGCTAACACGGTGAAACCCCGTCTCTACTAAAAAGTACAAAAAACTAGCCGGACGAGGTGGCGGGCGCCTGTAGTCCCAGCTATTTGGGAGGCTGAGGCAGGAGAATGGCGTGAACCTGGGAGGCGGAGCTTGCAGTGAGCTGAGATCTGGCCACTGCACTCCCGCCTGGGCGACAGCGCAAGACTCCGTCTCAAAAAAAAAAAAAAAAAGGCTCCCCGTTGGCCTTCCGCTCTGTCCATGCGAGGACACAGCACCCGTGCCCCTGGAGGACGCAGCACCCACGCCCCTGGAGGACACAGCAACAGGACACCTCCAGGACGCAGAGAGCACCGTCTCAGGGGGCTGTGATGCTGGGTGGGGGAAGGGGCCCTCCAGAGCATACTGAGTTTGGACATGAACTTGAGCTGCATTCCCAGGTCTCTTCCGTGTGTGTGGAACGCTGAGTCTCCCAACACAACTAGGACAAAGTCCACAGTCCTGGGCCTGACCTCAGAGGCCCTCAGTGGTCAGGACACGCCTTCCCTATGGGCCTCTGGAGGGCACAAGCATCGGCTCCCAGCACCTGCCTGGCTATGAGGAAGCGGACCCAGCCGGGACAGCCTCCGTCCCAAACCAGCCAGGCCCCATGTAGGGTCAGTGCAGCAGTGTCTGTGCATTGAGAGACTGCCCATGGGTGACTGGGCCAGGCCACTCACTGCCCATCACTGCAGACAACTATCCAGGAACCCCCAGGCTGCCCCAATACCCCAGCTGCCCAGGCTGAGCCTCCGAACCATCCATCTGCACCCGCTCTGGCATGTGCCTGTAAGGTGGGTCTGCTGTGGGCGCCGCCCAGGGAGGACATTCTCCTGCCAAGTCCCAGTCAAGCTGGGGGTCGTGGGCTCACAGCCCCGCGTGGCGGCAGCACCTGGCCCCCTGCTATGCCCGCCTCTCCCAAGCCACTGTGCCCCTCTGATCACCTTGGTGCCCTGGCCTCACCTCCCCACTATAGAATCCCGGCCCCCCAGGCCATGAGTCCAGACACAAACGGGTTCTCCCACACCAGACTTTGGGTCCTCGAAGCTCCCCAACTCGCCCAGTCCCCTGACTCCACCTGCCCTGAGAGCCTGAGTCCACACTGGCCATGGATCAAGAGTGGAGCCCTGCACAGTATCCATGCCAGCCACCCTGGGCCTGTGGAGGCTGAGCTCAAAGGTTGGGGAAACTGAGTTCGAAGAAGCAGGCAGCCCTCCGGCCCCGTCTGACCTGAGCCCCGTGCTGAGCCCCACCCAGGAGCCTCCACCTCAGGAACCGATCAGTCCCAGCTCCCCGCAGGGCACGGCAGGCCACAGGACTGGGCCCAATGGTGACCCCTTCCCTCCCCGAGCCCTGGGCCCTCCCTCCCATCCTCTTTCCTCCCCTAGCCCTGGGCACACCCCTCCCACCCTCTCCCCTCCCCGAGCCCTAGGCTCCTCTTTCCACCCTCTCCCCTCCCCAAGCCCTGGCCCCTCCCTCCCCCAGCCCTGGGCCCCCTTCCACCCTCTTCCCTCCCCCAGCCCTGGTCCCTCCCTCCCCCAGCCCTGGGTCCCCTTCCACCCTCTTCCCTCCCCCAGCCGTGGTCCCTCCCTCCCACCTTCTCTCCTCCCACAGCCCTGGCCCCTCCTTCCCACCTTCTCTCCTCCCCCAGCCCTGGGCCCCCTCCCCGCTTCCTTCCCCCAGTCCTGGGCCGCCTCCCACCCTCTCCCCTCCCCCAGCCCTGGGCCCCCCCACCCTCCTTTTTCTTGGGCACAATTCACATGCACAATGACTTGCATAACAAAAAACCACTCACACGGTTAATTACGGGTGCAGCTGATAATTACGGGCACAATTAGCCACTTGCTAATTTTGAGGGTGCGAGTAGTTAATTACACTGACAATTAGGCAACTGCTGTAGGCCTGGGACCGGAGTCCTGGCCGGGGGGACCCTCCTTGGAATCAGACTCCCAGGGTGAGGCCCTGTGGCGGGGAGGGGGTGGTCAGGTGATCTGCAAAGCACCCTCCTCCCAGCTTCAAGGCGTGGGTTTACAGGCCTAGAGGCCAGGGCCTGGCAAATGAAAAATCCAACTTGGGCCGGGCGTGGTGGCTCAAGCCTGTAATCCCAGCACTTTGGAAGGCCGAGGCGGGCGGATCACGAGGTCAGGAGATCGAGACCATCCTGGCTAACACGGTGAAACCCCGTCTCTACTAAAAAAAATACAAAAAAACTAGCCGGGCGAGGTGGCAGGCGCCTGTAGTCCCAGCTACTCGGGAGGCTGAGGCAGGAGAAGGGCGTAAACCCGGGAGGCGGAGCTTACAGTGAGCTGAGATCCAGCCACTGCACTCCAGCCTGGGCGACAGAGCCAGACTCCGTCTCAAAAAAAAAAAAAAAAAGAAAGAAAAATCCAACTTGGGGCCCTTTCCAGGGAGCCCCAGAGGCCTTCTCTTGGGTCATTTCACAGGATGGGGGTCGCCGTCACTCCTCTGTCCCAGGAGGATTCAGAGAGGTCAGTTCACAGGCCTATGCTGGGCAGAGCCGCTCGTCCATGGCACTGGCCACTCAGCCAAGTATTGACAGACCCACCCGCAGGGCAGACGAAAGAGGCATGGCTCAGCCAGCTGCGGGACCCTGCACCCCCCACTCACTCACACATGTACACACGCATGCACATGCACACGTGAACACACACACGCACACAGCCCTCCTCAGCTCACAGTGGGCTACAGGACGCTGTCCAAGGTACTGACCTCTCTGCTGCTGGGCCCCTCGTCGCTGAGCCGGGCGGGAGGAGTCAGCTGGGCCAGCTGGAGGACCAGGCAGGGACAGCACCCGAAATCCCTGCTCAGCCCCCTGTGCTGTTCCTGCCCCTGAGACCGTGGCCAGCCACCCAAGGACTACCCCTCAGCGGCCTGAGGACACAGCGCCGGCTCTTCATCTCAAGCACACGAAGGCGCAAGAGGGAGGGTCTGTAGCCTCGGCAGAGACTGAGCCGGATGCACTGAGACCCTGGCCTGGGGCAGGCAGGGGCTCCCTCAGGGGGATCAGAAGGGGTCAACACTGCAGACCACAGGCCGGCCCAGCCTCAGGCACGGTCCGCCTGGCATAGCACACTTTACAGTGTGGAATATACTGTTGTATTTGTTTCCTGGGGCAACAAAGTCCCACAAACCGGGTGGCTTAAAGCAAAGACATTTATGCTCTCCCAGTCCTGGAGGCCAAAAGTCTGAGATCAGTATCCCTGGGCCGAATCAAGGGGTCAGCAGGGCTGAGCTCCCTCCAGGGGACCTAGGGAACAAGCCCTCACTGCCTCTTCCAGCCTCCAGTTCCTTGGCTCATGGCCACATCACTCCTGTCTCTGCCTCCATCTTCACTTCATCTTCTCCCTCCGCCTCCCTCTTATATATGGACACTTCCCATTGGATTTCGGGCCTATGACTAGTCCAGAAAGATCTCATCTTGAGACCTCTAACTCAATCACATCTGCAGAGACTATTTCCAGATCAGGCCACCTTCACGGGTTCTTTTTCCCTTGGGGCGGTGGGGGTGGAGGGGATTTTCCAGCTGACCACAGTTGTCAACATTAAAAAATCAAGATATTGTAGGGGTCCCGACTAGACATTGAGAAGGTAGACAACGGGAGGACTGGGTCTCTCCTTCATCCCTCAGCTGCCAGGATGGAGGGTTTGGGGGATTCATTTCTTACACGGCTCCCAGTAGGAGAGGCTGTGGAGCCTCGGGAGTGTCACTTCGCTACCCCCGGGCTTCCTTTTCTGTTGCTGGGACCATGTACGAGCTAGTTCTTGCTGAGGAACAAACACAAACACGATCTCAGCAGCAGAGTCGGCATTTGGTTGGCTGGTCCAAGTCAGGCCACGGGGAGAGCTGAGCTCTGCCCCCTACTCCCTCATCCTCCTCCTGACCAGCGGGCTAGCCACCCTCACTGATGGCAGCAACACAGGACAGCAGCCTGGTCAATGCAGCTCTCCGTTCAGGGTACCACATGCCCTGTGAACATCCCCTCGGCCAAAGCAAATCACATGGCTGAGCCCACGGTCAAGCAACAGGAAATCAGACTCTCTACCCCGTTAGTGAGGGAGCTTCAGAGGCACAGGGCAAGTGTGGCTGGCAGGGGTGAAGGATGAGGCCAGTGATTCCAGGGACCTGCAGGGGTGCATGGGGGTCAGAATCCACCACTGACTCCCCGAGCACAAGCCCAGGGCCAGCTGGCCCACAGGTCCCCCAGGTGCCCAGCATCCCCCTGTCCCCCTCCCATGGGGCGGGGCTCACATCCAATGCCTGGTTCCAAGTGTCCTCCTCGTCTCACCTGCACGGTGACCATCCAGGATGCTCTCCCTGAGCCCGCTGCTTACCGAGTGCCACGCAGGCCTGCAGGGAGAGTGGGCACACGCAGGAGAGACGCATGATTTGCAATCTCATTAATAAACCGTAGCCCAACCACAGACCTGCCCTCACAAGGAGCTGCACTCGTGGTAACATAAAATTGTCAGCCAGCTGGGCGTAGTGGCTCATGCCTGTAATCCCAGCACTTTGGGAGGCCGAGGTGGGAGGATCACCCGAGGTCAGGAGTTCGAGACCAGCCTGGCCATCATGGCGAAACTCCGTCTCTACCAAAAATACAAAAATCAGCCAGGTGGTGGCATGTGCCTTTAATCCCAGGTACTCAGGAGGCTGAGGCAGGAGAATTGCTTGAACCCAGAAGGCAGAGTTTGCAACGAGTCAAGATCGTGCTATTGCACTCCAGCCTGGGAGACTCTGTCTCAAAAAAATTTTTTTTAATTAAAAAAAAAAAAGTTGTCAGGCAATGAAGCTCGTTACAAGCTGCTCCTCAGACCTCCTGTCAGCTGTGACTCTGTCCACCCTTTCAGCCCTTCTAGGCCTGGAGCTGGAGCCCAGGGAGGCCAAGGGGTCCCCACCACAGTTGGGATGCTGACCATTAGCTGCTAGCCCTTCTGTGGGCCCTTCAGGTTCAGTCTTGCATGCTGTGGGGCCCCAGGACTTCCCATGGGAAGCCCGACTTGGGTCGTTCAAGAGTCCTATTTAGCCCTCAGCAGGACAAGATCCTCTCAGCAACATCCGCAACACACACTGGCTCAGCCAGCCTGCAAAAAGCCACTTCTGTATTTGGACAGCTCGTTCCCCCAAGGTACCCTTGTACTCCATGGTAAGCCAAAACAAGCCTCTTTGTAACTTCCACCCACTAAAACCATTCCATTACCACCAACTGAGATGGGTTCTCCACCTGCCCATCCCGAACTTACCCCCACATGTCCCGTGTCTCCTTGTCTCCTGCATCTGCCGCCCACATGCCGGCTGAGTGTGAAATAACAAAGGACACGCTCCTGGTGGCGCAGGGCAGAGCGCCTGCACACACACAGCTCACAGAGGGAAGGGCATCCACGTGGGCCATGAGCCGGTCCCCCACAATGACCAGCCCAGCCACCCCGACGGTGGGGGAGAACGGGTCCTTCCTCTATGATCTGAGAGTTCCGCTCGGTAGCCCTCAAACCCTACTCCACACACACCTACTCGCCCTGAATCTGACATGCTCACTTTGAGCTGTCTTCCTGTATGCCTTTTCCCAGGCTGACACCCGTTTTTCTTTGCAAAATTGTCAGCTGAATTAATTAGCCAGAGCAAACAGGCAAGAGAAAGAAATAAAGGACATTCAAATTGGAAAAGAGGAATTCAAACTATCTGTTTGCCAATGGTATGATCTTATACCTAGAAAACCCTAAAGACTCCTCCAAAAGACTCCTAGATTCAATAAACGAAGTCAGTAAAGCCTCAGGTCACAAAATCAATGTAGCACTGCTATACACCAACAATGACCAAGCTGAGAATCAAATCAAGAACTCAATCCCTTTTATAATAGCTGCAAAACAATATATGTACCCAAGGGGGTGAAAGATCTCTACAAGGAGAACTACAAACACTGCTGAAAGAAATCACAGATGACACAAATGGAAATATATCCCATGCTCATGTATTGGAAGAATCAATATTGTGAAAATGATCAAACTGCTCAAAGCAATCTACAAATTCAGTGCAATTCCTATCAAAATACCAACATGCCTTTTTCACGGAATTAGAAAAACAATGCTAAAATTCATTTGGAACCAAAAAAGAGCCTCAATAGGCAAAGCAATCTTAAGCAAAAAGAACAAATCTGGAGGCATCATATCACCTGACTTCCAACTATACTACAGGACTATAGTTTCCAAACAGCATGGCACTGGTATAAAAGCAGATACATAGACCAATAGAACAGAATAGAGAACCAAGAAATAAAGCCAAATACTTACCACCAACTGATCTTTGATAAAGCAAACAAAACCATAAATTGGGGAAAGGACACTGTATTCAACAGGTGCTCGGAAAAACTGCTGAGCCACATGTAGGAGAATGAAACTGGATACCTATCTTTCAGCATACACATAAATCAACTCAAGATGAATTAGAGACTTAAATCTAAGACCTGAAACTATAAAAATTCTAGAAGAAAACCTAGGCAAAGCTCTTCTGGACATCAGCCTTGGCAAATAATTTATGACCAAGACCCCAAAAGCAAATGCAACAAAACTGAATATAAATAAGTGGGACCTAATTAAACTAAAAAACTTCTGCACAGCAAAAGAAAGAATCATTCAAGTAAACAGACAACCCACAGAGTGGGAGAAAATGTTTGCAAACTATGCACTTGATAAAGAACTAATAACCAACTAATAATCAGAATCTACAAGGAACTCAAATCAGCAAGAAAAAAACCAACCTCATTAAAAAGTGGGCAAATGGCAGGAATAGACGTTTCTCAAAAGACGATATACAGACGGCCAAGAAACATATGAAAAATGCTCGACATCACTAATCATTAGGGAAATGCAAATTAAAACCACAAGGAGATACCACCTTATCCCAGCCAGAGTGGCCATTACTAATGATGCGGTAAACTGAGGAATGGAGAGACCAGTATGGGGTACGGGAGGATTGTTGTTTATTTTGGGTACGCACTGGCTCGATGGACTCACATCCAAAAAGCTGAGCATTGAACAAAGACTGAGCAGGGTTTTTAGAAGCGGATTTACATGAGTAAAACAAAAGCAGTTAATCATACAGCGACAGGTCACGTGATCTATAGTGTAACTGTTGACTTAGCATAACTTGGGGCTTTGCATAGCTAGTGACCTCGTAGCTGTGTCAAAAGAAAAACAAGAACTGGCTAAATACAGACATTTGTAAAACATAATCATCCTTAAGAAGCACGGGAAAGGAGTAACAGTAAAAGAATTTGTCTTTCTTTCTTTTTTCCTCAACCTTGCTCTGGAGTGGGAGTGTCTGGAGCCCATTCCTTTGGCCTTGGCTACTCAGTGTGATCTTGTAACTGTCCTTGAAGTGAACTCGCTGCACTTTCCCCTGCTAGGCAGACGAAAACTTGTTCTTTTCTTTCTAATCCTTGCCTTGCCTGTTACTTTTCTTAGAGTGAATGGATGCATATTTATTTTTAAATGTCTGCCTCATTAAAAACTCAAAAAACAATAGATGTTGGTGTGGATGTGGTGAAAGGGAACGCTTACACACTGCTGGTGCGAATGTAAACTAATACAACCTCTATCGAAAACAGTGTGGAGATTTCTCAAAGAACTGAAAGTAGATTTGCCATTTGACCCAGCAATCCCTCTAATGGGCATCTACCCAAAGGAAAGGAAGAGTCACTACATCCAAAAGACACCTGCATAGGTGTGTTTATCACAGCACAATTCACAATTGCAAAGACATGGAACCAACCTAAGTGCCCATCAGCTGATAAGCCGATAAAGAAAGTGTGAGATAGCCAGAGGTGGTGGCTCACGCCTATAATCCCAGCACTTTGGGAGGCTGAGGCAGGTGGATCACGAGGTCAGGAGATCGAGACTATCCTGGCTAACATGGTGAAACCCCGTCTCTACCAAAAAAATACAAAAAACTAGCTGGGTGTGGTGGCGGGTGCCTGTACTCCCAGCTACTCGGGAGGCTGAGGCAGGAGAATGGCCTAAATCCGGGAGGCGGAGCTTGCAGTGAGCTGAGATCCGGCCACTGCACTCCAGCCTGGGCGACAGAGCAAGACTCCGTCTCAAAAAAAAAAAAAAAAAAAAGATAATGAAATGCACGCATATATATGTCATGAAATACAACTCAGTCATAAAAAAGAATGAAATAATGTATTTTGTAGCAACTTGGCTGGAACTGTGTAGACCATTATTCTAAGTGATGTAACTCAGGAATGGAAAACCAAATACTGTATGTTCTCACTTATAAGTGGGAGCTAGGCTGTGGGTACGCAAAGGCATGCAGAGTGGTATAATGAACACTGGAGAATCAAAAAGGAGGAGGGAGGGTGGGGGATGAGGGACCAAGAACTACCTACTGGGAGGCCGGGTGTGGTGGCTCACCCCTGTAATCCCAGCACTTTGGGAGGCCGAGGCAGGCGGATCACCTGAGGCCAGGAGTTCAACACGAGCCTGACCAACGCGGAGAAACCCATCTCTACTAAAAATGCAAAATTAGCCGGGCGTTGTGGCGGATGTCTGTAATCCCAGCTGCTCAGTAGGCTGAGGCGAGAGAATCGCTTGAACCCAGGAGACAGAGGTTGCAGTGAGCCAAGATCGTGCCATTGCACTCCAGCCTGGGCAACAAGAGCGAAACTCTGTCTGAAAAAAAAAAAAAAAAACTACTTATTGGGTACAATGTACACTACTCGGGTGATGGGTACACTAAAATCTCAGACTTCGCCACTATACAAGTCATCCACGTAACCAAAAACCACTTGTGCAAAGCTATTGAAATAAAATAAAAACTAGAGCTGGGCACAGTGGCTCACACTTGTAACCTCAGCATTTTGGGAGGCCAAGGCAGGGGGATTGCTTGAGCCTAGGAGTTCAAGACCAGCCTGGGAAACATAGCAAGACCCCATCTCTACTAAAACAAAAAAATTGTTTAAAATATCCTAGTGTAGTGATGAGTGTCTGTGGTCCCAGCTACTTGGGAGGTTGAGGCATGCAGATCACTTGAGCCCAGGAGGCCGAGGCTGCTATGAGCTGTGATCATACATCTGCACTCCAGCCTGGGTGACAGAGCAAGACCCCGTCTCAGAAAACAATAACAACAACAAAACTATTTGAGGTATAATTTACATACAACAAAACTCACCAATTTTAAATATAATTTGATGAGTTCTGACCAATGTATACAGTTGTGCAACCACCAGCACGATGATTATGAGGAACATTCCCAAGACACCAAAACTTTCCCTCCCCGGGCCTCTTGACAGTCAGTCCCCTCCTCCACCCTGGCCCTGGACCCCTGTATTCTATTTGCTATCCCTGTAGTTTTGACTTTCATATAAATGAAACCACCCAGGATGCAGCATTTTGAGTCTGGCCTCTATCACCAAACATAATGCTTTTGAGATTTATCGTTGTTGCACCCTGGGGTAGCTCATTCTGTTTTTCTGGCTGAAAAACTTTCCTTATGTGGGTGTACTACGATTTATTTTATCTATTCACCTGTTGAGGGGTATTTGGCATCATTCTCATTCACAGCTATTACAAATAAAGCCACTATGAATGTCGAAGTCAGGTTCTTTACATGGACAGAGGCCTTCTCCTGGATGCCCAGCTGGGGTGGAACCGCTGGATCACGTGGTGACTATAGGTATAACTTCTTTTCTTTTCTTTTCTTTTCTTTTTTTTTTTGAGACTGAGTCTCGCTCTGTCGCCCAGGCTGGAGTGCAGTGGTGCAATATCTGCTCACTGCAAGCTCCGCCTCCCAGGTTCACACCATTCTCCTGCCTCAGCATCCCAAGTAGCTGGGACTACAGGCACCCGCCACCACGCCCAGGTAATTTTTTGTATTTTTAGTAGAGACGGGGTTTCACCGTGTTAGCCAGAATGGTCTCAATCTCCTCACCTCATGATCCACCCACCTTGGCCTTCCAAAGTGCTGGGATTACAGGCGTGAGCCACCGTGCCTAGCCATGTGTAACTTTTCAAGAAACTGCCAGGCTGATTTCCAAAATGTCTGTAGCATGTTACATTCCCCCATGCAGGGTGTGGGGGTTCCAGTGAATACACATCCTTCCCTGCACTGGCATGGTCCGTCCTGTACATTCCAGTCTTTCCAGGTGGCGCTCAGTCCTTCCAGGTGGTGCTCAGTCCTTCCAGGAGGTACTGAGTCCTTCCAGGGGGCGCTCAGTCATTCCAGGGGGTGCTCAGTCCTTCTAGGGAGTGCTCAGTCCTTCCAGGGGGTGCTCAGCCCTTCCAGGGGGTGCTCAGTCCTTCCAGAAGGTGCTCATTCTTTCCAGGAAGTGCTCAGTCCTTCCAGGAAGTGCTCAGTCCTTCCAGGGGGTGCTCAGTCCTTCTGGGAGGTGCGCAGTCCTTCCTGGGGGTGCTCAGTCCTTCCAGGGGGTGCTCATTCTTTCCAGGAAGTGCTCAGTCCTTCGTGGGGGTGCTCAGTCCTTCCAGTGGGTACTCAGTCCTTCCAGGAGGTGCTCAGTCCTTCCAGGGGGTGCTCAGTCCTTCCAGGAGGTGCTCAGTCTTCCAGGAGTGTTCAGTCCTTCCTGGGGATGCTCAGTCCTTCCAGGAGGTGCACAGCACTGTCCCACTGTGGTTTGAAGTTGTGTTTCCTTGATGATGAATGGTGCTGAGCATCTGTGTGTGTGCTCATTTGCCGTCTGTACTTCTTTGGGGAAGTCTGTTCCAATCCCTTGTCTCACAGGAATGTTCTTCTCTATATTTGGCTACACAGTTGCCATTCTGGTGCTATTTCTTTACTGTTGTGTCCATTTGATACAACTTTCCTTCTGCTTACAGAGTTTACTTTAACCTTACTTAACATGTTGAGGATGTTGAGGCAAGAGAATAGGGAATTAGGGTAACCAAGGGTTAAGGCAGAAGCAAAAGAGCAGCAGGCTCCGCCAGTTCCAGGCAAGACTGGGCAGCACACAGGCCGCATCCCACCCCTGCGATGACAAGACAGAAGCCTCCACGTCAGCCTCTGATTGGCCACAGATCAATCCTTCATAGGGTGTAACCAATGGGAGGCCTCTAAAGGGCGCCTGGGGGTGTTACCAAATATTTTTGCTTTACAAAAACCCTGGGGAGCATTGCAAGGTGGGGATGGTGTCTTGAGCCACTTGCTCAAGCCCACTCCCGCTCTGCGGAACGTACTTCCGCCTCAATGTAGCTGTGCTTTCGACTCAGCAAAACAGAAATCATGTTCCAAATACGCACAATGCTAAGAACAAACAGGAACACGCATGACCTGCCACTGCAGCTGCACGTATGATTGGTTATCCGGGGCCAAAAGGCCATTCTCAGTAAGACTTTAGAAATATATGTGTCTGCTTTTTATAATTGCTCCATATATTGTGTTATCAGACAAGATAGTTATTTAAGAAATGGGAATTGCAGAAATGACTGCAGTGCAGCAGTAATTATGGTGCACTGTTTCGCTATTTAACTTGGCTAGTTCTCCACGTTCCTGAAACAATTTTTAGGGTTCTTTTTTTTTTTTTTTTTTTTAGTAGTAGAAAATGCAGGCAATGTTTTCACAAAAGTAAATGTACAGTGATTTGAAATACAATAAATGAAGGCAATGCATGGCCTTCCAGTAAAAATTTTAAAAATAAATAAATAAAAATCTGTGCTTTCGTTACCCCGTTCTTTCATTGCTTGTCTTTCATTGCTTCGTTCTTTTGTTGCTTTGTTTGTGCATTTTGTTCAATTCTTTGTTCAACACACCAAGAACCTGGACAACCCACAGTCAAGACATTCTACCTGGTAACCATGGGACATCACTTTAACATTTCCGAGGGACGCGTCTGATGGCGATGAACTCTTCCAATTTTTGTGTTTCTGAAAAACTAATTTCATTCTTCTCTAAAGAAAAAAATGTTTTCATTGGGTAAAGAATTTTAAATTGGCTGGGCGCGGTGGCTCACACCTATAATCCCAGCACTTTGAGAGGCCAAGGCAGGTGGATCACCTGATGTCAGGAGTTCAAGACCAGCCTGGCTAACATGGCAAAATCCTGTCTTTACTAAAAATTAACTGAGTGTGGTGGCACATGCCTGTGATCCCAGCTACTCAGGAGGCTAAGGCATGAGAATTGTTTGAACCCAGGAGGCGGAGGTTACAGTGAGCCAAAATCGCGCACCATTGCACTCCAGCCTGGACGACAGAGTGAGAGGGGAGCAACTGGGGGCTGGGCTAAAGGAGGCTTTGGCTGAGCCCCTCCGTGCCCAGGGTACAACAAGTGTCAGGACAGTACACAGGGACTTGCCTTAGGAAAGCCCACCCAGCCAGGTGCACGACTTGCATGAAGAAGATCAGAAAGTTTACTGAGGCACGGGAAGACTTCTTCCGGAGATGGAAAGGAGACAAGCGCCCTGGACCACACTCTCCTCAGCGATGGCCTGGAAGCCTCAGCCTGTACAGAAAGAAAGAAGAAATAAAAGATGTAAGGGTTGGAAGGGAAAAAAATAAAGCTGTGGTTGTTCATGGATGACACAGCTGCATACAGAGGAATGCCTCAAGAATAGATAAACAACCTGTTAGAATTAATCAGTGGAGTTATAAGGTCACTGGGGACAAGGTCAATATACCCAAAAAAAATCCATCAAGTGCTTGTAGACTAGCACAAACAAAACACAAATTTTAAAATTATATACCATTTACAACAGTATCTGTATTAGTCATTTTCATACTGCTATGAAGAAATATCCAAGATGGGTAATTTATGAAGAAAAAGAGGTTTAATGGACTCACAGTTCCACTTGGCTGAAGACACCTCACAATCATGCTGGAAGGTGGAGGAGAAACAAAGTCATGTCCTACATGGCGGCAGGCAAGAGAGTGTGTGCAGGGAAACTGCCCTTTATGAAACCATCAGATCTCGTGAGACTTATTCACTATCACAAGAACAGCACGGGAAAAATCCACCCCCATGATTAAGGTACCTCCCACCAGGACCCTCCCACACCACAAGTTGATTATGGGAGCTACAATTCAAGATGAGATTTGGGTGGGGACACAACCAAACCATATCAGCATCCAAATATTTAGAAACAAATCTAACTGGAGATGTGAAAGACCTCCACCTGCAAACTACACAGTGAAATTAAACCGTAAGTAAATGGTTATGCCATATTCCTGGATTAGAAAATTCAATAATGTAAAATGTCAGTTCTCCCCAAATCAATTTCTAGATTCAATGCAATCCCAGTAAAATTCCAAGTTGAGTTTGTTTAGGGTGGTTTTGTTTGTTTGTTTGGAGACAGGGTCTTGCTCTCAAGACCCTACGTCCTGGACAGGGTCCACCTAGGCTGGAGTACAGTGGCATGATCACAGCTCACTGCAACCTTGAATTCCTGGGCTGGGGTGATCCCACTTCAGCCTCCTGAGTAGCTGGGACTACAGGCACACACACAAATTTTTGTATTTTTTATATAGACAGGATCTTGCCTTGTTGCCCAGACTGGTCTCAAACGGCCAGGCTCGAGCGATCCTCCCACCTCAGCCTCCCCAAGTGCTGGGATTACAGGCATGAGCTACCGCAATAGGCCAAGTTTTTGTTGTTGTTTTTTGTTTTGTTTTGTTTTAAACTGAGCTGAGAAACTTCAAGTCACGGCTGGAGAAGAGTCAAGATGGGTCTGGCCCCACCTCACCCCCACAGAGCCTCCTTGGCTTTAGGAAGGGCAGGGGTCCTTTCTCAGGCACTGGTGGCTGTGCTTTAAGCTACTGTGGTGGAGGCTGAGCCAGTCTCCCACCCATCTGGCTACCAGGAAGCCTCGAGTCTGTCCCTGCAGTCCCTCCTCCTGGGAGCTGCTGACCAATCTAGGGTGTCCCCACCTGTTTTGCTTTCTGGGAAGAGTCTCCTCTCTGAGAAGCAAGACCCCCTAGAGATGTGGTCGATGCTGGCTCCGCCTGCCCTGCCCTGCCCTGCCTGCACACTGTTCCGGGTGTCACCACCCCAGGCGACTGCAGGACCCTGGATGCCCTGAGGTCCGAGAAGGCGGGAGGTCCCTGAGTCTTTTACTCCCCGGAGATGAGCCTTGTGGGGTTCTCAGGCCTGCTTCCTCCTGGGCCCCTTTTTCCTTTTTACTTCTACCTGGGGGTTGTGGTGCCGAATGCCTCTTGGGTTCCAACGTCTGGTGCCGTCTTAGGAGTTCCACCGGCAGCCACCCGACGTGCGGTGACTATAACAGGTTTGTGACCCCTGCCCTCCCTGCACGGCCTGGCACATCGGCAGCCCTCCCGCGAGTCAGCTTGGGTGACTGTGACTGCCCTGGGCTCTAAACCCGGGGGTATGGGCCAGGCGTCTGCCTGGGGAGGTGTGGACAGACGCAGGCAGGGTGGGGGGAGGCGGATGTGTCCCCCACGAAGGACGCGGGGCGCGCGGGGCCTCCAGTCCCCGGCACCCTCCACCCCGAGCCCACGTCCCCACACGTGTCGTGCCCCGCCTCCCCAGCCTCCTGGGCCCCCAGCCGCCCCCGCGTCCTTTCCTACTGCCCCCCACCGTGCTTCCCAACTGCCCCCCACCGTGCACCCGCCCCGGGCCTTACTCACGGAGTGGAGCCTGCTCGCCTCCCCGGACCCCTGCGCCTGGCTCCTCCTTGGCTCCCACGAGGCACAGCCTGTGTCCGCCCCGGCCCGCCGCGAACTCGCGCTGCAACCTGCCGCCTCGGCCCTGCCCCCGGCCCTGCCCCCGGCCCCGCCCCCAGCCCTCTGGCCCCGCCCCCGCCCCTCTGGCCCCGCCCCTCCCTGGCCCGCTGCGCGGCCGCGTCCTTCGTGTTTTCTGTTCCGTCTCTGCGGCCAGGTGGGGGCGAGTGCTCTGAGGTCAACCCTCGGCCACCTGGGAGCTGAGCGGTGCTGCCACTGTCCCCATTTCAGAGATGAGGAAACTGAGGCTCACAGGGCAAAGGGCCGTCTGCGTCCGCAGGAGGGCCGGAGCCCAGCTCTTCGTGGAGGAACAGGGAGGCCTGGACCAGCCTCTTCCCGAACGCAGCAAGTGGTGCTCTGAGGAGGGGCTGCGGGGACCCCTTCCCTCTGGGGCCCTCAGGAGGGGCGGGCCTCAGTCCTGGGATGTGGCCCCAATCCAGCCACCCTCAAGCCTCCCAGGAGTCTCAGCGCCTCCCCACGCACCCGGGTGTCCAAAAGGCTCCGACACCCCCTCTAGCGGGAGCGCTCCCCAGTCTCTCTGGCGAGGGTCCCGGGCACCAAGGAAGAGGGCGGCAGCAAGGACTGGGTGGGTCGGCTTTCCAGCGCCTGGCTTGCAATGTCGGGCTCCCCCTCCATCCTCAGCTCCTGGGAGCTCATTCTCATGGCTGGCTGGGTCCACCTCAGCCTGGAATGAGTGTGTGGCATTCTTATGGCCACCTGCCCCCAACCATGAAAACAGACCCAGTGCCAGTCTTCAGGCACAGCTGGATCCCAGTGCCAGTCTTCAGGGACAGCTGGATCCCAGTGCCAGTCTTCAGGGACAGCTGGATCTCAGTGCCAGTCTTCAGGGACAGCTGGATCTCAGTGCCAGTCTTCAGGGACAGCTGGATCTAGGCCCTCCGGGAATGCCATCAAGGCTGGCTCTTCACTTGTCCTCTGTGTTGGTCTCAGCCACACTGCCCTGCAGTGGCCAAGGTGGCGGTCCTTGGGCAACTGAGCTGACGTCCTGCCAGCCCCCAAACATGAAGTGTCCTTCTGTGGAATTCCTGCAACATGTCTGGGTGAGACGGGACTGGCCAGGCTAGGGTCACGGCCATCCCTCAGCCTGTGTCAGTGCCCATGACAGGCCAGGCCACATGACCCACCCCCCTGGGTCCACCCCAAGCGGGCAGAATGGGTTCTGCTGGCCCCATGTGCCCGTGCACGGCGCTGTGCCAGGAGACACAGGGCCCCCTCAGTCATCACATGGCGTTTCTCATAAGCTTCTGAGGCGGCCCAGGGACCACCAGGGCTCCAGTGTGGCCAAGAAGTGAAGTCCGGAGTTACCCAGAGGGCTGCTGGTGAGGGGAGTACTCAAGACGGAGGTGGAGGGCTTCCTGGAGCTGGTGGCATTTGAGAGGACACAGGGGAAGAGCAGCACAGAGTGGAAGGCCCTGCAGGAGAATTCGGGGGACTCTGGCAGCCCAGCAAGCTCCAGTTCCTAGGATCCTAGGATGCTTGTTGGGGAAACAATATTGTACATCTCTCCCTCCCTCCCCCTGCTCCCCATCCCCTTCCCACCCCCTCCCTACCACGCTCCTGCGGCCTAGAGAGGGAAAGGTCCCTCCACCAGGACCAGACCTCCTCCCTCCTCCCACCCCACTTCCAGCATTGGCAGAGAGTGCTGGACCTGGACTACGGTCAGGAGCAGTGGCTCCCCCAGCACCATCAAACCTGTCACCTCCCTGCACCCCTTCCCCCCTCCCCTCCCTTCCTTCCTCCCCTTTCTTTACCCCCTCTCCTCCCTTTCCCCACCTCCCCTCTCTTCCCACCTCCCCTCCCTTTCTCCCTCCTCCCTTCCTCCATCCCCTCCCTTCCCGCCTCCCCTTGCTATGCCTTTTCCCCTCCTCCCTGCACCCTCTTCTTCCTGCACCCCCTGCTCCCCTCCCCCTGCTTTCACCCATCCCTCCTCCCTGTAACCCCCCCTCCTCCCTGCACCCTCCTTCCCCTTTCCTGCACCTTCCTTCCCCCTCCCCACTGCCCCACCCTCACCTCTGCTTCTCCCATTTGGCACTTCCCATGTTCCTGTCTCCACACGGGAACGCAGTCTTTTTGTTTTTCATTCATTTATTTTTGCAGCGTTATTGAGAGAGAGCTGATGTATGGTAACCTGCATATATTTGTAGTGTGCAGTGTGAAAAGTTTCGACACTTTACACACCTGTGAAACCATCACAGTCAAGATAACTCTCCATCACCCAAGTTTCCCCATGCCCTTGGCAGGCCTCTCCCACCCCATCTGCGAAGGCGCCCAGGAGCCTTTTCTCACTCCCATCACTGCGCTGCCCAGCATCTCGCACGGGTGGAAGCAGCTGGTTCCTGTTGTCGCGGAGCGTTCGGCTGCGGGGTAAAATAAAGCTGCTGTGAATCTTGTACAGGCTTTGCTGGACACCTGTGTTCATTTCTCCACGAGCAGCGGTCAGAGACACGTTTAACCCCTTAAGAAACTGCCAGAAGGGTATGAACCACCGTCCACACCCCAGCACCTCCAGGAGTTCCGCACCCTCCCGACGCTTGTCCTGGTCCCATCCTCACGAGTGTGTTCCTGGTATTTTGTTGTTTTTAATTTCTAAATAAGCTCAGGAAACATGATTCTCAACATCCTCCTCAGACGCACCCAGAGAGAAGCTGCCTCTCTTCTGCTCACACCGGAGGGCTCTCCTGTCCACCTGTGCCCTTCCCCAGCAGCCTTTTCCATCTCAAGCCTCTACCCAGCCCCTTCGCCAGTCAGGAGGCTCCCCAGGGTCCGGCCCCTGCAGCCCCTGGAAAGGCTCCCGTGCCTGAGAGGCGCTCACAGCACTTGGTGAGTAAGAACATTGAGAAAAGACAGATACACACGTGCCCATCCTTCTCAAAAACAGAAATTCTAGCAGAAATTAGGACTTAACAGCCTGACAAGCAGCTAGCTGCGTTTCTAACAAGGAGTGTGATCTATCTCCCAAGCAAGTCTCGAACGTGCCCTGGGAAGCTCCCGTTCGACCTTCCTGGTGAGCTCAGCGTCACAGGGACTGTGCCCAGTCCGGCTTTGTGTCAACGCTCTGCTGCGCATAGCCAGCCCCGCCAGGCAGGGGGCTTCAGAAGGCTGCGTAGGGACTGGGGTCTTTCGAATTGCATAACCACCATTCTGAGATCAGGCACTGGTTGAGCACTTGCTGTATGCATGGCACTGAGGACACAGGAGGCCCTGATGGGTCCCCGAAGCTACTCCAACCAATGAAAGCCGAGAGCAGCACAGACGCCACTGCCTCTGTGGCCCCGGGCAGGCAGTGTCCTGAGGGCAGGCCCAGGTGAAGGCTCAGTGGACATTTTTTTTTTTTTTTGAGACAGAGTCTCGCTCTGTCGCCCAGGCTGGAGTGCAGTGGCACGATCTCAGCTCACTGCAACCTCCGCCTCCTGTGCTCAAGTGATTCTCCTGCCTCCGCCTCCCGAGGAGCTGGGACTACAGGAGCGCACCACCACGCTTGGCTAATTCTTTATATTTTAGGAGAGACGGGGTTTCACCATGTTGGCCAGGATGGTCTCAATCTCCTGACCTCAGGTGATCCGCCCACCTCAGCCTCCCAAAGTGCTGGGATTACAGGTGTGAGCCACCACATCCGCCTGGACTTTTTTTTTTTTTTAGATAAAATTACACTTGAAATTTATTTGTAGACCTAGTATTAAAAAGATCTTTTAAAATTACATTTGGAAGCCACCATCTGATAGAAGGGAAAATGCCAGCAACTGACTGTGGAGAACCACCAGATTTGTAGTCAGAGCAGCATTCGAAAAACGATGACAACTTCTTGGGCACTTAGCCCACCATCGGGGCCATTTACATGCCTGAGTCCTTTAGTGCCAGATCCCTAGTGCGGGGCCAGGTGACCCACCTGGGTGGGGCCCAAGCCTTTCCCGGTGCTTAACTGAAGTGCCCTTACATTGGCTGAAATACGCAGATCTTACCTGTCAGCTTAGCATTTCACATTGGCATGCACCTGTGCGACCCCTATGATGATCGAATCAGAACATTTTCATCACCCCAGAGGGCCCTGGCGCCTCTTCCTGACAGTCTCCTCACCGGAGGCCCACGCCCTGCTTCTACCCACACGTGAGCTTCCATCAGGTGGAATCAGAATGCACAGGCTTCTGTGTCTGGCCTCCTCCAGTCAGCGTAGTTCTTCTGAGATTCAGCTACATCACTGAGCACATCAGGAGTTCGTTCCTTGTTATTCCTGGGAGACGTTTCACTGACTAAATATGCCTCCATTTGACTCTCCATTCACCTGCTGATGGGCATTTGGGCTGCTTCCATCTTAAGCATCAATGAATACAGCCACTGTGAACATTCTTATATGACTTTTTGGTGGACAAAGGAACTCATGCTCAAGTAGATGCTTAGGAGTGGAACTGCTGGTCACAGGACAGATGCACACTCAGCTTCGTCACTGTGTCACACACCGGGTAGACGTGCATTCAGCTTCCTGTGTCACGCACTGGATACACATGCATTCGGCTTCCTGTGTCATGCACTGGATACACATGCATTTGGCTTCCTGTGTCACACACCACGCCACCACTGGATGGCAGTCGTTCAGATTCAAGCCCTGAGGGTGGGCACACAGTGGAGCCTCACTGTGGTCTCTATTTGCATTTCTCTGATGACCAGTAATGGTGAGCACCTTTTCAGTTGCTTATTCACCACTTGTATATCTTTTCTAAAGCACCTGTTCAAGTGTCTTGCACATTTGTTATTCTATTGTCTTTTTATCACTGAGTTGTGGAATTCTTTATTCCTTTGTCATGTATAAATATTGCAAATATTTCTCCAAGTCTGTGGCTTGCCTTTTTATTTTATATACCTTTTTTAACATTCTAAAGAGAAATTTACTTTCCATTTTATTTTTTCTCAGTAATAGAGCAAAACAATAAAGAAAAAAATATAGATGAGTATCTAAACTTTTTCAGAAACAATGTATTTCATAGAGTAAAAATTGAATACACTTTTTTCCCACTGTGTTCATGAAATCTAAATGATAGATTGTGGAATTCATAAGTGTGGCGAATAAGCCAGTCTAAAGAAAATCTCCTGTGCCTCCCGTACGACGTCCCATACCATGTCCCATATCATGTCCCGTCCACATCCCGTACCACATCCTGTACCACGGACCATAACAGGCGATTGCCAAAAAGCAAAGGTTCCACTCTGACCTTGAACTAAACGCTGACCAACCTCCAAGGGCATCTTGATGAGCAAAAGGCTGTAGCTTTGAGGCCCAATTTATCCATTCTTCTTCAGGATTTGTGCCTTCTACGTCCTTAGAAATCCTTTCCCACTCCCAGTCATGAAGACCTCTGATGCTTTCCAGGTCTCTGTCCACCTCAAGTTCATGTTTACGTACAGTGTGAAGATGGACTCCAGGCTCACGTTCCCCCATAGGGCACAGAACTGCACCAGGGCCTTCAGCCACGCCTGTCTTTGCGCCACGCCTGTCTTTGCACCACGCCGTCCTGATTGCTGTCACTTCAGAGGAAGTCTTGAAATGTGGGAGGGTCAAGTGCTCCATTCTGTCCTAGGCTGTCTTGGCTATTTAAGTCCTCTGCATTTCTATATACATTTGTGGAATCAGATTGTCAGTTTCTAGGAAAATCCTGCTGGGATTTGGTTGAGCTGGCATTGCTTCTGTTTCTCAGTTTGGACAGACTTGCTGTCTTCAGCAACAGTGAGTCTTCCCCACCAGCACTGTGGTGCTGGCCTCCGCTGAGGGCTTCGATTTCTCAGTTCCAGTGTAAGGATCTCATACATCTTTCATTCAGTGTATACCTAGGCATGTGTTCTCTGTGCTATTGTTGACGGCACGTTTTTAACCTGGTTGTTGGTTG
Source organism: Theropithecus gelada (assembly GCF_003255815.1). NCBI lineage: Eukaryota > Metazoa > Chordata > Mammalia > Primates > Cercopithecidae > Theropithecus > Theropithecus gelada. The sequence goes on along the minus strand of NC_037678.1, from coordinate 40,655,083 downwards.
CGAGTACACGGAACTACAGACGCCTCCAGCTACCGGCCTTGCCTCCGGCCCTCTTTCGGAGTTCACGCACCATGCTCAGTGTTGTGTTTGTAGGTTCGTCTGGACTTCCGAGACATATAGTCGTGTCACCTCTAAATTTTTTGTTCACCTTCTTCCTCTCCATACTTGGTGCCTGTTTTTCTTGCCTTTTTGCCCAACTGGAGCTGCCTGTATGTGGGGAGCGGAGGCAGCAAGAGCGGCCGTCCCGGTCATGTTCACATCAGGCTGCTCGTGCCCCAGGTCTGTGCAAACACCCAGATCAGACTGACGGCAGCCAGCAAGCCTGTGATGAGATGCGAAACAGCAGCTACGAGTCTCAAGAACAGAGTACAACAAACGCGCCTGTGGACCCGGTCTTGTGGCAGTGCCTGGCTGAGGGGAGTCCCCGTGACCGCCCCACGCAGACTGACCAAACCAACATGAAGAGCAGAAGAGCTGGAATGAAATCAATCATCCTCGCAGAAATTCAAGTGCAACTGCCCTTTGTACCTGATTAAACTCATTTATTTCAGGCCAAGAACTTCGTGAAAGGCAGGTATGGGTCATGGATGGAAAGCACAGGCATGACCCCATCAGGAAACGACCCTGGCACAGCCTGCAGTAGGAAGCTGGAGAGCGCCCACCAGTGCTTCCTGCTGAGACTCGGTGTGGCCGCAAGTGTCCAGGGTGAACTGTTTCCTCCTTAAAAAAGATATGGAGGACTCCTTACCCCCGGTCCTCAGAATGGGACTCTATCTGGAGTTAGGGTCTTTACACAGGTAATCCAGTCAGAATGAGGTTGTTTGGGTGGGCCCTGATCCAACAGGGCTGGGGGTCCTTACAGAGAGGGGAAGCTGGACCCAGAGACTGACACGCACAAGGGAGAAGCTGCGGAAAGGCGGAGGCAGAGATTGGGAGCTGTGTCTAAGCCAAGGAACCCAAAGGTGCCAGCAGCTGCCAGAAGCTGGGAGAGCAGACCCTTCCCCAGAGCCTGGGGAGAAACCCACCCTGCTGGCACCTGTGGCCCCCAGAGCTGTGGGACGATCTGTGGTCCTTTGTCACGGCAGCCCCAGTGGGGCAGTGCAACAGGTGTGGGAACAGCGGCAGTGTCTCCAGCAGCACTTGTAAGTAAACATGTATTATCGCTGTGGCTCCGTCACACCAGGTGGAGTGAATGTCACGATGGGGGACTGACTCCAGTCGCATCAGAGACCGCTCCCAAAGGCTCTCCAAGGTGCTCAAAGGCAGGGAGCGGTGCGGTACACATTGGCGCTGAGTCTCTGAGGGCCCAGCAGGAGCTGCAACCTGTCAGGGCCAACCTGTACCACAAACTGCCCTGGAGACGCCTTCTCTCGCCACAGGAGGTCTGCGTCAGGGCTGGGGCCCTCTGGGCACCTCAGCTGCGTTTCTGTGTGCATCTCCCCCTGCGCTGGGCCTCCCCCCGCCCCTCCTAGCTGTGCCCAGCTCATCTCCACCTGTGAGAGCAGAAGGTGTAAGCGCAGTCTCCAGCCCCCGGACTCCACGCACAGGGCGGCTCAGCCCTTGTCCTCACAGAGAAAGTTCTTTCTCCCAGCTCTGCTGGGACTCAGCTACAGATTCCAACAGGTGGCTCAGAAACCAGTGCCTCAGCAGAGCCAGAGTGCAATCTGGCAGCAGAATCTAAAACTGGAAAACTGGGGAAAAATAGGCAAAACAAATACAGATAAATTTGTTTTTAATAAAGGAGTTAATTTTCTTTCAATCCTATATAAAACAATAGCAATTAAAAACTTCATTTTTGAAAGTAAAATATTTACATATGAACAAGTAACTGTGCAAAATTTACATGAAAAAATGGAAAGACAGGGATTTCCTAAAAGACAAAATAAAAGGTGTAACAGTTCTCAGGTGTTGATAAAAAATACTGATCAGCGTTCAGTTCACACGCGCTTGAATTAAAGTCTAATGTGAGAATTCACACGGAGAAAGCCGGAGTATTTACAGTCATAAAAGTACTATCAATAGACAATTTCATACAATAACCTCTGAAAATAGAAAGAACCAATTAGTATATTTGTAATAAAAAAATAGGTACAAAGAAGGGGCTTTGCTCTGGACGTCTGTAAAGTCGGCCCAAGGCTTGCATACAGTCTCTTAGCAAAATAATTATAGTTTACATAGCCATTTCTATGTCATGTGCCAAAAGTTATGTACAATTACTGACAAAATACACCAACCATTTTTCAACACTTGATTCACACCGAGAAACAGTCTTTTGATGATTCTTCTCAACTTTGATTTTATTTAATCTAGGTTTTCACTTTTAGCTAAAAAACACAGTGCAAGTAAAATATATTTATGCTGAAAAGGTTTTCATCTCTTTTAACTTTACAGCTTTACAAACTATAGCAAATAAAATGCATTTGTACAGATGCTGACCACACATTCAGAAGGAGCCCACCTTTGCTGGGCCCCGCCTCTACCAAGCAGAAATGCGATTATACTCTGAGGTGGGGGTGCTACGATGAATTGTGTATTCCTCCAGGATTCTCAGCGGAGCGGAGGGGAAGGGAGACGAGGGGAGGGCTGGGGGGAGAGGGGAGGACTGGGGGGAGAGGGGAGGGCTGGGGGAGAGGGGAGGCGGGGAGGTGGGGGGAAGGGAGACGGGGAGAGGGGAGGGGAGAAGAAGGAAGGGGGAGAAGAGGGAAGGGGAGAAGAGGGGAGGGGGAGGGGAGGGGAGAAGAGGGAAGGGGGAGAAGAGGGGAGGGGGGAGAGGGGAGGGGAGCGGGGAAGAGAGGAGGGTGGGCAGAGAAGAGGGTGGGGAGAGAGGAGGATGAGGGAGAGAGAGGAGGGTGAGGGAGAGAGGAGGGTGAGGGGGAGAGGGGAGGGGAAGGAAGATAAATAGTCTAAAAAATCAGTTTGCTTTGCTAACTGACTATTACAAAAATAAAATAAAATGAGGTCATCGGCTGTAGACATACACCTACACAGTAAGTTAGGTAGAACTAAACCAAAATGCACAAATAATGCAGAAACTGCTATGAGTTGACAGAGGGCAGCTAATTATTTGCTAACGATTCCATCAGTCTTTATATATGGCTTGTTTGGCAAGAAGGCCACTCAATCAAGATGAGTTAAGATTTAATTGTCCTTTAAGAGTATCCACAGGCCTTTGTGTTCTCTCTGTTACAGACACGTATTTTCTTTCACACTGAAGAGTTGATTTAGAAACAGGAAAATATAAAACTGTTCCATCGTAAAGAGGTGGCTGTTTTTTAAACAATATCCCATTTGCTTGTTACAAAAAGGCGTAATCTGCAAATATATAAAAAGTCCCCAGGCGTCCTCCTGTGTCACTTAAGGAATGCTTTGTAGAGCAGCAGTGAATGGCTTGTCTCACGTTCATTTTCTAAACAAAATATGAGGTCCCTGAGGTTGACCCGCGTGATTCTTTGTCGCGTGAACTGTCTGGGGGCTCCGACCCCCGAGCTGCCTGGGACCACCGAGCCGGGGCCCGACCCCTGGTGACAAAAACGGAGAAGACAGGGTGTTAGTGGGGCCCAGAGTGGGGCTTGAAATGGGGGCCTGTGTGTCTGAACCAAGTACCCCGATTCCAGAGGAGGCCAGGCCTGGCATGGGCTCCCTCCGGTAGGCCCATAGCTGGAGCTGAGGTGCTGTCCCAGGGCCCTGCCAGGGCAGGGGCAAGGGCAGGAGGCCCCATGCTGCGCCTTCAGGACAGGGCACACTCAGACACTGCCCAATGCCCCACAGTGCTCAGACCTGCTCCTGGGGCTGAGGATGGACCAGGGGGTGGCACCCACCCAAGGCAAATGTCTGAGCGGCCCCAGGGCCACCCTCCATGCAACCACAGCTGGACTGTGTGTGGACTCAGCTGGGGTACAAAAGCCACACTGGGTCCCTGTGTGTCATCCTGCTTGGCTGCTGAATTCCCGCACTGGGAAGGCTGGGGTCGGCTGGGACTGGGCATGCTAGGTCAGCTGCGAAGGCTGGGTTGCTCAGTGGCTCCCACAGTGATCCCTGGGCCTCTGGCTGGGCCCTGCTGCACAGACCCTGCCTCCATCAGCCCCTCTAGGTGACCAGGTGCCTCCCGAGCTGCCTCAGATGTGTTCCTGCTTGGAGAAGCATAGCTGCTGGGTGCCAGCTCTTGTGGAGAGCTCTGGTGGTTTCAGCTGATGACACCTGCACGACACCGCCTAGCGGGGCACACGCCACACACACGACACCACCCAGCGGGGCACGCGCCACACACACACACACGACACCGCCCAGCGGGGCACGCGCCACACACACGACACCGCCCAGCGGGGCATGCGCCACACACACACACACCCCCCCCCATACACACACGGCACCGCCCAGGGGGGCACGAGCCACACACACACACACACACACACACGGCACCGCCCAGGGGGGCACACACCACACACACACACACACACACACACACACACACACGGCACTGCCCAGAGGGGCACGAGCCACACAACTCCCAATGGCTGTGGTTTCCCCATCTGGCATGAAAACTAAGGTCTGCTCTGATGGGGAAAGCTGCTCACGTATATTTAAGTACAAAGATTACAATGGCATCTTTACAGCACATTCTCAACCAAAGTTAAGACGCTGGAAGTAGCTGATTCTGCTCTGCACGCCACTGGGAGCCCTGCCGTGAACAGCCACAGGCAACGCCCGGGCTGCCCTGATGTGGCACCCCTCATCCCGTCCTTCCTCCCGTCCCCGCTCTGCCACTTTCAGTTCAGGCTGGGAGCATGGCTGCCTTGTGTGATGGCATGCAAGTGTGACTTCGACCCACTACATTTTCTTTCTTCCTGTGAGATTCAAACAGAAGAGGGCACCTGTCTCCCTTCAGACGCCCTGCACTGTGAGGGCCCTTCTTCAGACCTGCCCCGGGTGCCTCTGCTACTGAAGCCTCCGCGCGCTCCACACTAGCTCATTACAAACTGATCCTCACCTGAGGCCGGGCCTCCCAAAAGAGAACTCAGGCGGGGCGAGTGACAGTCTGCAGGGTGAGGGCAGGGCTCTCACACGCACCACCCTAACAGGCTGTGCGACCCAGTGACACCTTCTATAAATTCCAGACTGTGTTTGATGCTTCTACCTTCAAAATAGTTCAGCTGCCAAAAAAGAGGACTGGGGTGAAGGGGAGACGCTCATCCCAGGTGAGCAATTTAAGGGCTGCTGAGGGTCGGAAATCAAGATATTCTAATGCCAAGTGTCAGCACCAATCAAGGGAAGGGGCGAGACCAACCAAGGGTGGGGGCGAGACGGTGCCTCCTTGGGGCTGAGGCCACTCCCAGGTCCCAGCACACTGAGAAACTGATGGCAGGCCCTGCTTCTGCGCCAAGCTCTGAAGGTGCACTATGAATGAAAAACATAACTTCTCCAGATTCTGAGTTTTATAAATACAACTAAATTTTTCTTAAATCTAAAAAAAGAAAAGAAAAGAAAAACGCAAATTAACCTGATACTCCAGTTGCCTCTCTCTACACTGCACACTGCCGCCTTCTCCCCAGTCCACCTCGCCCCAGGGAGGGGGGGTCCACACTCTCTGTCTTTCCCATAGGGTCTTTGCTCGCAGAATTCCATGTGGATTCTGGCTACCGCAGAGGGTCTGCTGCTAAACTGCTCTGAAGATGGAGTGGCCATCTCGTGGGAACCTCCCCCTCTCTTCTCAGGACTGGGGCTGCCACTGGACCAAGGCCTTCTGTGCCCAGCCCACACGGCAGTGGCAGCGGCTTTCCTTCCTAGGTTCATCCAAACCCCTCATGGGCTGTGCCCGTGGTGGGCGCAGCAGCCCGGTGTGGGGTGGCAGTCAGGGACTGGTCACGGAGCCTGCTGGGAGGAAAGTGCTTAGTGGGGGCTCCCAGCTCCCATGGGACACCTGAGGACGAAGTGCCTGCGGGGACCAGGGCCAAGACACCCATGGCCACTCTAGAGGGACTGTGGCACATGCAGGTGCGACGGCCACTCTAGAGGGCCTGTGGCCCATGCAGGTGTGATGGCACAAAGCAGGGCCTGGGACGACAAGGTCCACCAAGGCCAGCGCCGACGTGGAGCCCTGGGGGCCTCGGCGTAAACAACTCCAAACACAGGGGCTTGGGGTTTTTTAGGTGCAGGCACTGGGATTAGAAAATGAGCAAGCAAACTAAAATCCCCATGACCCTGGACGTACTACACGAACCCTCCCCCCTTTGCAGGTCTCCGCCTCTGAAACATGGCAGACACCCCCTGCCCCGTCACAGAGCTCTTAAAGGCATCAAATGAAAGTAGGCGATCTCTCCACTGCACACGCACCACAGGGACTCAATGTCGAAGCCAAATGCAAAGAGTCGCCATCCGTGGAACCGCCTGGTGCAGGGTCTGTGCCACCCAAACGTCAGGCCCCGTGCCATCAGCACCGGGAGCAGGAGTAGTAACAAAAACACTCGGACACACAACTTAGAAAGTTAGCATCACTTCCGAGAGGCTGAAGACAGCATGGCTGCCGAGCTGACGTCTCCCAGCCTGTCTTCCACACACAGTTCAGCACAAGCAAGGAACACAGGTCTACACCAGCATCACCGTCTGCACAGGACGAGGGCGCCTAGACTTCACAGTCACTGCACGACGGCGCACAGTCAATACACGCCAGAGCCTGATCCCGCTAGTGCCTCCCCTGCAAGGCCGCGGTGGGGCGGGGCGGGGCGGGGTCCGTGGGAAGTCACTGCTGAAAGGCTAAGGCACCCCAAGTCCGAGCGCCTGAGAGGTGTCCAGGAAGGTCAGCACGGACCATAGGGCAGGGACCACGGAGCACAAGACGGGAAGGGGTTGTCAAGGCAACACGGCGTGTCGTGAGAGGAGCCCTCTGGCCACTGGTTGTTGAGGCAGAAAAGAAGGAAAAGGGGAAGTTCGGGTCCTGCAGGAAAGGGCAGGGAGGACCGGAGGACGTTCGAGACCCGGACTTCCCCATGCGGCCAGCAGAGGGCGCCAGAAAACCACAGACCTGGCAAACACCCCAAGGCCACCAGGAGGAAGGGACAGAGGCGGCAAAGCCACCCAGAGCCACGGGAAAGTCAGAGAGTCAGAAAATGGGGGCTCCACACACATCAGAAACCCACCCTGGAACAACAAGGAAACTAACAACACTCTCAATACAGGAAAATCTGAAGTGTGCACTTAAGGATATAAAAATCACCTCAAATCAGAATCTCAAAAACTAGGAGGCACATTTTTATAAAAACAATACAATTACAAATACAACACCAAAAGGAAGTAACAGTTGACGGGACTTAGGAAAGAAATGGAAGGAAGAGACAAAATTATCTCTGAAATGAATAAACTGCCAACTGTTAGAGGAGGGGAGGCAGTGAAAATGCAGTAAGGAACCCACTAGAGGCAGGAAGCCAAGAGGATGGAGCCAAGACGCAGAAAGGAGGACAAAGGTCAGGAGAAAACAGGGCAAACGAGAGCTGGAAAATCTCCCTCTCAGACAGAGTGGGACATTCACACCGTGACATTCGCAAAAGACAGCAAACCCACACCCTGAGGAGACACTAAACCCACACCCTGAGGAGACACTAAACCCACACCCACCCGAGAGGAGACACCCAAACCCACACCCACCCGAGAGGAGACACCAAAACCGACACATTGAGAGGGCCCAGTGGGTGTCGGGACTCTGAGATGCAACCACATACACTAGGGGCTCTCAGAGCCGACAGCAGGGCTGCCAAGGAGGAAGAGAAGAGAACCCATTAAGGGGAAGGAATCAGCCTCCACAGTTCCTCCCAGCCCCTTCCCAAGGCAAGAACAGAAAAGACTTCTGAGCCAGCCAAGCCGCCTGCGCTCAGGGCCCAGAAACAGCCTCAGGAATGGGAGGAAGAGCCTCATCTACTGGGCGGGAAACTGCAGGGAAGAGACATTCTCAGGCTCCGAGTGAGGCAGAGGCAGGAGAGGGAGGCTGAGGACCAGAGTGTGCCTCCCGTGGAGGTCCTGTCACTAAAAGGCGGAGGAAGAAGCCACGAGAGCTCACAGACGCCGATGGCCAACAGTGGAGCTGCCGGGCCCGTGCAAACCGCTCAACTGCAGCGTGAACAGTCCTGTGAGACACAGGAGACCAGGGCGTCGTCAATAGTTTAAGTACAAAAGTAACCAGGAAGACACAGATACGAATCTTCCTAAATACAAAAAAAAAAAAAAAAAAAAATCAATTAAAAGAGCAAAGAATAAACATCTCAGAGAAAAAGAAACACAGCAAATATTTAAAATTCAGGCCAGGCAAGGCGACTCACACCTGTAAATCTCAGCGCTTGGAAAAGGGAGGCCGAGGCAGGAGGATTCCCTGAGGCTGGTAGTTTAAGACCAGCCTGGGGAACATAACAAGACCCCATTCCTACAAAATATTCTAAAAATTAGTCAGGTACAGTGCTGTGTACCTGTGGTCCCAGGCTACTGGGGTGGCTGAGGCAGGAGGATCCCTCTTAAGTCCAGGAAGTCAAAGTTGCAGTGACCTATGATCACGCCACCACACTCCAGCCTGGGTGACAGTGAAACCATGTCTCAAAAGATAAATAAAAATTTACATAATTATAAAATATAATGATAGAGTCAAGACAAAACATGTCAATTATATCAATAAAGGCAAATAGGCTTAACTCATCTATTAAAAGAAAAAGATTTTCAATTCGGCTCATAAACTGAGACCAAACCATATACTACAGAGAGACACAGAAAACAAAGTGATTCAGAACGTGAAAATAAAGGGAGAATCCCAGGGATTATAGGCTGGGGGACAAGAAAGACACCCAGGGTAACGGGTGTCACAAAGACAGATACTTTTCTAATGCAAAAAGTTACGGCTGCCAATGAAGATATGACACGTGGATATTAATGCACCAAACAACACAGCAGCCCCTACCAATAAAAACGCAGGAGATGTGAGAAGACAGAAACATGCTGGTGGCAGTCATGGAACAGCACGCCCGCCGCAGGACAGATCAAGTGGACAAAACTAAGCCAGCAGCTGGGAGACTGAGCAACCTCATCATCGAGGGGCGGCTCGGGATGCCCACCTGCTCATCACGTGCCTCGGCCCTACGCACCCACAGCACATCCACAGATGCTGACTGCACCACCCAGACCAGCAAACACAAGAACTATGACAACACACGTGTTCCACACGTGAGGCTGGGAAAAAGTTGCCTCTCTCAAACGCGACGGGGGGACTTGACAAAACCTAACGAAAGTGCACACACATCAACCCTTCAACTCAGCAATCCCATCTCTCAGAACTCAGCCCCAACGGCAGGCCTCCAACAGTACGAAGACACACACGTACAAGGTTACTCCTGACAGCATCACCTGTCACCATGTCAGTAACCTAGAGGGTGAGAAGCTACAGGACATCAGCACCATGAAGTGCCACCCAGCTGGGAAAGAGAAAGCTCTTGATGCAGTAACGAGGGCAGTGCCCGGGAACTTCCATTAGCTGCAGAAAGCGAGAGCGTCACTGACCTGTGCTGCACTGCCAGGGAAGGAAAAAGATGCAGGAGCTCATCTGTTTGCACGGTAAGTGGAAACAGGGTGCAAAAATGGAGGAATGGGGGCAGGGCAGGAAGAGGGAGGGTGCAGCAGGAGGAGCGAGGGTGCAGCGGGAGGAGGGCAAGGTGGGAGGACGCGGGGGCAGCAGAGGGAGGAGGCAGTGTGCAGCGGGAGGAGGGAGGGTGCAGCAGGAGGACAGTGAGCAAGGTGGGAGGAGGGAGGCGGCAGCGGGGGGAGGATGAGCGTGGCGGGAGGAGGGAAGGGCAGCTGGGGGAGGGCGAGCAAGATGGGAGGAGGGCGGGGGCGGCGGGAGAAGGACAGGAATGGTGGGGGAAGGAGGGGGCGGCAGGGGGAGGACGGATGTGGCGGGGGAGGGAGGGTGCGGAGGGAGAGGGCACGGTGGGGAGGGAAGGGGCAGCAGGGGGGAGGGAGGGCGTGGCAGGACGCCACTGCAGGGGGCACTTCTTTCTATACTTTTTTGTATAGTTCTGACTCTCGGGACCATGGCAATACTCCACCCCTCATGAACAAAAAAATCAAACAAGATTTGGAGGAAACCAACAGGAACACAAACAGTAACCACTGAACCCGAGCTGTGCTGCAGGTGAGTGACGGCCACACTGAGGGGACTGAACCCGAGCTGTCCTGCAGCTGAGTGACGGCCACACCGAAGGGTGGGCCGAAGCGGGGCCTGGTGGTGTCTGCCTGCAGTCCCAACTACTGGTGGGGGCTGAGGCAGGAGGATTGCTTGAGTCTGGGAGCCTCGGGCCAGCCCAGGACTCAGAGCAAGACCCCATCTCTAAAAACAAATAATAAAAATTTAAACATAAAAAGTAAAAATGAAAGGATGAGTTGTAACAAAACTCGTCTATGTAACTTTGAAATGCACGATTTTGACCTGTGAGGTTAAGTAGACGGGCTGCACAGAAATGCAACGCTCCAGGTCATCAGCACGTTTGTTTCTCACATGGCTTGGCAATCCCAAAGGCCCTGTAACTGTACGTTGGAACTGAACACCTCTGAATACCTAAACACATCTACTGTGGGGATGAGAACCAGGTTCTCATGTAAGGCATGAGGGAAGCTAGAAAAAGCCTATGACGTCAGACTAGATCCTGAGGCCTGAGGAAAAGTGAGAAGGCCGCTGTGTGCAGCACAGGTGCAGGTGCAGACGAGGGTTTGTACGCGTGCACATGCCCCGGTCCACCCAGAGGCCTGGATGCAGGGATACCCCAGGAGCAATGAGCACACCTGGTGCCCAGAGGCTGGTTTCTAAACACCATCCCCAACCAAAGGAAGCACCATACCCAACCAAAAGAACCAATGCCCCTCCAAGCAATCGCAGAAAACGGAAGATGTGCTGGAACATTCTGTGGTGTCATAAAGTCACCAAATCCTCTTGTCATGTCACAAGGACATGGAACCAACCTGAAGCAGCTCATGATGGCCAGAGCAGGGCTCCTCAAGCAACAAAATAAATAAACGGTAGCAGTGGCTTGTTACCTACAGAAGAAAATAAATATCCATGCTAATATAAGCAAGTAACTGAATTAACAAGTGGGGGAAATAAGGGAGAAGGGGCAGCTCTCTCTACAGAATTCCAATTAATAAATGTAAACAGAAAGACAGAAATAGAAAGTGAGCATCAGGCAGACGCCACAGCAGTCTCCACTGGCAGTGCCCTTGCAAACGCCCGTGCGGGGGCCGGAGGCCTGATAAGAAATGGTATCAGCAGCCTCCAAGTGTCTCCTTGAGATAATTACTAACTACAAAGAGAAAAAGAGTAACTTGACGGTGGAGAAACCGGCCAACCCCACCTTAACCAAGCTTCAGAGTCCGCAGCACCAGCAGCCAGGCGACACCACCTGCCTCCCAATACAGTGCGCTGAGGACACGCCGGCCCGCCCGCGGCGTTCTAGCTGAGTTTCTACAGCCTGGACGGCATCACGAGGAGACACCAGACAAACGCAAACTAAGGAAACGTCCACCAGACAAGGACCAGCGCTCTCCAGCATGTCAAGGCCAGCAAAGACCAGGAAACACTAAGCAGCTGCCCCCAAGCCGAGGAGCCGAGCAGCCGCAAGGGTCCCGGGGCAGGAAAGGACGTCGGGGACACTGGTAAAAATTCACTAAGGAGAAAATATTTGCAAAAGACACATCTGATAATGGACTGTTACCCAAAATATACCAAGAACTCTTGAAACTCAACCATAAGATGCTCCACATCCTCCATCACCAGAGAAATGCAAATTAAAACAAGATGCCACCACACACCTACTAGAACGGCCAAAACCCAGAACACGGGCAGCACCGAACGCTGGCGAGGACGTGGAGAAACAGGACCCTCAGCCACGGCTGCTGCGAATGCGACATGGCGCAGCCACTGGAAGACGGTCCGGCGGTTTCTTACAAAACTAAATGTGCTCTTACCACACAATCCAGCAACCGTGCTCCTTGGTATCTACCCAAAGGAGCTGAAAATTCATGGCCACACAAAATCCTGCGCACAGATGTTTATACCAGCTTTCTTCATAATTGCCAAAACCTGGAAGCAGCCACAATGTGCTTTAGCAGGTGAGTGGATAAAATAAACTGTGGTACATCCACACACTGGAATAGTGCTCAGTGCTGAAAAGAAATGGGCCATCAAGCCATGAAAAAACACAGAAGAGCCTCAGGTGCATATTCCTAAATGAGAGAAGCCAGCTTGAGAAGGCTGCATCATTTCAACCACATGACATTCTGGAAAAGGCGAAACTATGGAGACAATAAGATCCGTGGACCAGGGACTGAGAGGAGGGGAGGGATGAACCGGCAGAGCACAGAGGAATTCGGGGCTGCGGAACGACTCCACATGATATGGTGCTGGTGGAAACACGTCATTCTACAATTGTCAAAACCCACAGAACGTACACACCAAGAGCGCACCCTGATGGGAACTCTGGAAGCTAGTGAGGACATGCTGACGTGGGTTCGTGGATTCTAACAAAGGCACCACCCGGCCAGTGGGGGAGGCTGTGCACCTGCAGGGAAGAGTGTATGGGGAGTCTCTGTACTCTTTTCCCTTCCTTTTTCCGTGAACCTAAAACTGCTCCAAAAAATAGTTTATTAATTTATTTAAAGTTAAATTCAGGGAAAAAAATCAAATAAGGTCTTTAGTGAACAGTACCATACCCATGCTTAACATGAGGTGAAAGTGGGTGAGGGGCAGATAGAAACTCTCTGTACTATTGCTGTAACTTTCCTCTATGTGTAGAATTAATTCCAAATTAAAAGTTAAAAACAGAAGACCTACCCTTAAGAGATATCCAAAAGGAAAAAGAAAAGAACTATTGAGCATTATCTTTGATGAAGAAAGGTGTCGTGTTAACTGTTACACAGATAACACACAAAGATCCCCAAAGTTCACAAAACGCAAAATCTGAACCATTGCGAAACAACCGCTCCCCAAACAGACACCGGCGCCAGTCTTCATCCACTCAGCAGCGCCTCACCTGGGCCATCCAGGTCCCGCTTTCTCGATACTCCATGTACCTCCCACCCCCACACCCTGGCCCTTCTCGTGAGTGAGGACTCACGAGCTCCCTTATTCTTCTTAGAGGCTACTCCGCACATGTTAACACTCACATCCAAAATTCATCAACGTGCCTTTCCCATCCAGTCCTCCCTCCCGGCGCAGGGACCCCAGCAGGCAAAATGGTAGGTAAGTTGGTTACACTGCAGAAAAAACAAATACACTGCATGACGGGTACTAGGTTCCTCACTGTCTGAGAAAGAACTAATAGACAAGGATGGGGAGACTGCTGAACAGAAGCCCTGGCGTGCTAGGCTAGGACCGCAGTATCAGCACACACACGGGACCCCTTGGACATGGCCACACCCTCCCCTACATGCATTTGGGTCCTGAGCTCCGGCTGCTGGCACAGCCTGGAAGCGGGGGCCCCAGCAGTCAGCACACCAAGTGCCCAGATCCTGGCCTCTCACCACCACACTCCACTAGAGGAACCAGAGCTCCAGGGGAGCTACAGAGTGGGCAGGGAGAGTGCACGTGGCAATAAGGAATGCTACAGACAAGGGACGCGTCAGAGGATACAGACTCCAGCCACAAGAAGCTCCCACCAAGCAAGCCTAGAAATAGTGAGTGCTGATCAGAGCCCACCAAACACAACAGGGCAGTGCAGTGAGTGAGGGAGGGATCCTGGCACCCACCACTACAGTGAGTGAGTGAATCCATGAGCGAACGAATAAACCAACGAGGAGGGGCGAAGCTCTGCTTCCCAGCAGAAGGCAACCAGCAGGTAACAGAAGGAGTGCCTGAAGCATCCCCACAACTGGGCACCCCAGGGGTGGCGACACAGGCAGGCAGTTAATGACACTGAGGCTGTGGGTGGAGGTGCGACAAGGGTGCGGCATCTGTGTGAGGTGGGAACAGGTGAAATGCTAACACAGCCATGGGAATCAGCCACAACGCCGCGGAGAACACAGCCCACAGCAAGTGCTATGCTGGGGGTGGTAGCATCAGCGCTAAGCACCCGACCGGGAGGGCCGCTTGGTAGCCACCCAAGGTATCGGCCACACGAGCACTTAGGGTGCTGAGTATCGTGTCAGAACAAGGATTAAAGTGTACATATTTAAAAACTACAGGAGTGCACACAAACACACGTGGCATAGCGGGGACGAAGCAGGCCGCGTGATGCTCACACACCGGAGTCCGCACGGAGCTCACTGCTCTGCTCTTGCAACTTTGCTGTAGATTTGAAAACTACTTCAAACTAAAATAACATTTTCAAAGTTAATCTATTCTGGAAGACGATGACAGGGGTAGCATAGTTTCTGGATCTTCCCAAAGTTCCACATAAAAGAGCAACTACACAGCAAAACCAAAAACCAGCAGACAATATTTAGAACAAAACCGATGAAGAGGAACCACAAGCAGCCATCACCTGCAGGACGCTGCAGAACCAGACCCCGATGGGCCTGGACCCAGGAGCCAGCAGACTTCCTGGGAAGAGCGGCAGGTCCCTCCGAGAGCCACAGCCAAACCTGGGGCAGGGGACCACCAGGGAGGGCAGCCTGGCCACTGCAAATGCCCACACTGACCTGCCAGAGCTCCTGCAGCACAGGGCCTCACGCAGGAGAGAACCTGCTGGCAGTGAATCAGTACTTAGTAGGACAGGGACAAGGAAGGCAAAGAAAGGTCCAGATGCTCGGGACGTGCACAGAGCTCCAAGGCCCCCGAAGCTGAGGACTCCCGTTCTTAACACCACACAAAAGTCACTTCAGAGGAGCGCCAGTCAGCAAACGCTAACACCGCACAAAAGTCACTGCAGAGGAGCGCCACAGTCAGCCAACGCTAACACCACACAAAAGTCACTGCAGAGGAGCGCCACAGTCAGCAAACGCCGCAAACCACGTGTCCTGTTACAAGTTTGAGAAACCTCAACTCACATCAAAATTAGCAACAGAAAAACATCAAGGTCAAATCCCAGACAGGTCACTATGGAAGAAAAAGAGGATAAGCAGCAGAAGCACGTCCCTACGGACCACAGAAGACCTCAGAAACACATACTGGAAACAGCAGGTAAACAGCAAATCACGCCTTAAGAGAAATGGAAGGCAAAAAGCACAAAAAATATAATTTTTTTAAAAAGAGAAAAACTAGGCCAGGCACGGTGGCTCACACCTGTAACCCCAGCACCTTGGGAGGCTGAGACAGGCAAATTACTTGAGGTCTGGAGTTTGAGACCAGCCTGACCAACATGGTGAAACCCCGTCTCTACTAAAAGTACAAAAAAAATTAGCCCAGTGTGGTGGTGCGCACCTGTAATCCCAGCTACTCAGGAGGCTGAGGCAGAATTACTTGAACCCAGGAGGCAGAGGTTGCCATGAGCTGAGAGCACACCGAGATAGAGCCACTGCACTCCAACCTGGGCAACAGCGGGAGACTCTGTCTCAAAAAATAAAAATTAAAAAAAAAAGAAGAGAGAAATTAGGCTGGACACAGTGGCTCAGCAGCATTTAGGGAGGCCGAGCTGGGAGGACTGCTTGAACCCTGGAGGTCGAGGCTGCAGTGAGCTGTGATCACACCACTGCACTCCAGCATGGGTGAAAAAGACCTTGTCTCTAAAAAAAAAAAAAGAAAAAGAGAGATTTTAAAAATTAAGAGACTGTAAAAAGTGCTCCAGCAGGCAAAGAAGATACAACATGTGGAAAACGGGAATCTCTGAAGAAGGAAACAAGAGAACAGAACAAACACAAAGGATCGTTATTGCAGATGTTCCTAAGGAGACTTGAGACCGCACTGAAAGAACACAGTCAGTACTGAGAACACCAACCCAGCAGAATCAACCCCAGGACACACTCCACTGGGATGACCCGGTTTCCGAGGAAAAGGACACCCGGGGAAGAAAAACACGTGGCCTACGAGGGAAGTAAAATGAGACTCTCATTAGACTTGGACAGCAACACTTTAGGGAGGAAATAATCCAGAGTAACGTCTTTAAACACTTCAGGAAATACAACGTGAGCCAAAAAACAGACCTGCAGGAACAAAGGGCACAAACTCATCAGCAGGTGGGAACTTGGGAGTGGCTGCTCCCATGAAGCATTCCAAAAGAATCTAGCAGAGAATGAGATTTGGAAAAAACAAAATGACTACGGAGACACAGAGACAAATCACAGCATTAAACATGTCATTATTTATGGCACTAAAACTCAGAGGGCTAAACGGAGAGCTTATGGTGTGTAACAGCTAAATGTTTTGACAACATAAATACAGCACAAAATAAAAAACAGGGCCAAGGGAGAAAGCACATGAATGACTTCTGGCTGTTTCTACCATTGGCAGGAGTGTCCATATTCTTATTCTCAGGCTATATCCAAAGTTAGGAGATATTTTAATCCTATTGTCTCCTATGTCCATGATAACCAGGATCTTTTTTTTCTCTCCCCTTCTCCTGCCCTCCCCTCCAACTCCCCAGTCCCCAAGCCTTGGGGCAGCCAAGAGCCAGAATTCTTACTGTAGAAGATAAAGACGTCATTTTGAACAGCGTAACTCCTATACCTCTCTGAATTTGAACTACCTGGAATTGGAAATATCCATATAAACCCATGAGACCCTATTTTTTTTTTTTTTTTTTTTTTTGAGATGGAGTCTCGCTCTGTCGCCCAGGCTGGAGTGCAGTGGCGCGATCTCGGCTCACTGCAAGCTCCGCCTCCCGGGTTCCCGCCATTCTCCTGCCTCAGCCTCCCGAGTAGCTGGGACTACAGGCGCCCGCCACTATGCCCAGCTAATTTCTTTTTGTATTTTTAGTAGAGAAGGGATTTCACCGCATTAGCCAGGATGGTCTCGATCTCCTGACTTTGTGATCTGCCCGACTTGGTCTCCCAAAGTGCTGGGATTACAAGTATGAGCCACCACGCCTGGCCGAGACCCTGTTTTTACCACGTTTCCGAGCTCTGTTCACTGAAAAGGCCACCCACCCCAGCGGCAGTGACATCCCTAGTCCCAGTGACTGGTCTTCAAACACCGTTTCCCACTAGAAGAAACCAGTTCTTGGAGAAATGACTATTTTCAGTCTGAAACAGGAAAGGTGTAAGGTAAGCCTAACACACGTTAACGTCCAGATGGCAAAGACATCAGCCCCACGTCCCAGCGTGACTCAGGAACCAATCTGTAGATGCTTCCACTGGCCAAGGATGGCGTAGTCTGAACTGCAACCAAAATGAGTACTGCAATAGATGGATTATGTGCAAGTCGTTGAGATTACAATGATAAAAAATAAAAACAATACACTAAAACATAAAACTACTGGTCACCCTCTGAGGATGACAACCAGTTGATTCATTATCTTCACCTGGGTATATGGAAGGAAACATGCGAGCATTTACCCTGCGTCTCCTCTATGAGCTGGACCCACCATGCGGCCAAACAGTAGTGGAGGAAGAGTCTCCAAAAGAATATCCCGACGAGGAAGTGAGAAAGAACTCACAGACTAAGAGTGTCGCCATCTCCGACCTCAAGGGACTAGTGACCCTAGGCATGAAGCATGACCAGCCACCACCCCCAGAGTGCACAGCCCAGACCTGTGTCCTCCCGATGAGGGGGCACAACAGCACCCACGGTCCTGCCGCAGGGATTCAGCCAGAGTTGAAGGAGTCTCTGGGTCCAGCCACCAACACGCAGGAAGTTCAGAGGACAGAGGAACAGGCAGAACTGCACCACAAGGGCACCGCCAGCAAGCCTGACACAGGACACACTCCAGGCCAAACGACCCGGTCCTTCAACTGACAAGTTGTAAGGAAAAGAAAGTGATGGAGGGGTGGGAAGGACCTACAAATTTTTTAAAATTTTAAATTCTGGTTTCCTTTTAAGTCAAGTTTAATGGGAAAGGATGGCAAGGCTAACCACTGTCTTGGCTGCACAACTGGGGACTGTCATGTCCTGGTGTTTCTTTCTGGCTTTGCCATAAAGTCAGAGCAGCAGTTATTTTGCGGGGGAAGTAAAAGTAGCTGTGATGTGGTGGGGCACATAAAGGTAGGGGGTCTCCCAGGTGACTGGCACGTTCTAGCTTTTTTTTTTTTTTTTTTTTGAGATGGAGTCTCACTCTGTCGTCCAGACTAGAGTGCAATGGCACAATCTCAGCTCACTGCAACCTCCGCCTTCCGGGTTCAAGCAATTCTCCTGCCTCAGTCTCCTGAGTAGCTGGGACTACAGGCGCTTACCACCGCGCCCAGCTAAATTTTGTGTTTTTAGTAGAGACACAGGATGGTTTCACCATCTTGGCAGACTGGTCTCGAACTCCTGACCTCATGATCCACCCACCTTGGCCTCCGTAAGTGCTGGGATTACAACATTCTACTTCTTGAACTGATGATGGGCTACAAGATCTGCCCCTCTGATAATTCAGTTAACCATAAAAGAAATCCAGGAAAAAAAAAGGCTAATCAATATCTTTCACCTCCCCACAAAATACTAGGAGTCCTTAACTGTAAGTACTCTTCTCAATATATGTTGTTGTTATTCAGAATTTCAATTTTTTCTTGGTTTACAACTACATTTGCAGTGTGGGCTGCAGGCCTCACAGCCAGTGGGCTCTCAGGCCTAGGCCCAATTGAGTACAGGTTCCTGCTGGGGCCCGTCCCAGGCCAAGACTCCCAGCCGCACAGTGGCCAGAGCCCGTGTTAGCCTTGGGAATCTGTACTTTATTATTTCTGACCCAGAGAAGAATCCCCCTATTTTATCTACATTTCATGCATGAATTTATAAAGACAAGATCTTTATTTTCTTCCTACACTGTACCCAACATTTTAACCTGTACTGTACCAGGAGGGATTTCTCTGAACCTCTAGGATGCCATACTGCCAAAGCTCTAGTGTCTGTTAAACCTGGAGTCCCTCCTCTCCACGCCAGGCAGCCATTTCTCAGAGGTCACTGCTAGCATCTGGGCAGGCAAGCCCCAGCACTGAGGTCTGGGACATCCCACCTACATGATTCCAACAGCCCTGGTGGGGAGGGGGAGCTTGCCCTCATCAGGTCATTACCCTGATCCTGTCTCAGAGTGCACCTGCATACCAAGAAGCGGTGCAAGACTGTCCAATGTGCATCAGACAGCAGCTGCCACGGGGCTGAGAGTGAAACAGAGAAGCCAGGGGTGGGGCAGAGTAGAGTGGAGTCCAGAAGCATGGGAGACCAGAAGCATGGGAGGAGTCCAGATGCATGGGGGGAGACCAGAAGCATGGGAGACCAGAAGCATGGGAAGCATGGGAGGAGTCCAGAAGCATGGGAGGAGTCCAGAAGCATGGGAGACCAGAAATATGGGAAGCATGGGAGTCTAGCCCACCTGAGCAGCAAGAGCTTTCCTTGTAAGTAAGGATCACACCCTAGAGTAAGACCTACCTTAGCAAAGCCTAAAGCCAAACCCAGAAAGGCAAGAGAGTTTGCAACTTAAATCCCACTAAGTTAAAGGGGCTTGAGAAACACCTTGAGCTTTCCCCCAGAGCCTTACTGACAAAATGAAAAACAAAGCCACACAAACTTAAGCTGGTCAGCCAGTAACTCAACCACCCGCAAGAATCAGCTCTTCAAGGGAGATCACAGAGTTCAGTCTCTCCGCAGGTAAAAATGAGACATGCGAGGAGACAAGAAAGTGTGCAAGGCCAAGGAAAACAGCAGTCGAGAGAAACTGAATGTGAGATGGCCCAGGTGTTGAACTTGACAAAAACCTTATAAAACAGCTTTAATGATATGCTCAAAGAATTAGGGGAAATATGGTCACAATAAGTGAGAAGATAGGGAATTTCAGCAAATACTCATAAACTTTAAAAAAGAACTAGATGGAAATCTTAGAATTCCAAAATACGTTAACAAATGGAACCTTCAACTGAAGATGGCAGAAGTCCATCTGCCAAGGACCTCGCAGACACATCAGTAGAAATCTTCCAGTCTGGAAAACAGAGACAACACAGACTGAGGTCCAGGAACACAGGTTCAAAGACCTGTAGGGCAGCATCGACAGGTCTAACATACGTGTAACTGGAGCCCCAGCAAAAGAAAGTAAGATTGAATTGGAAAAAAACATTTGAAGATATATTAGCCAGAATGTTCCAAATTTGATGAAAGACACTGACCTACAGATCTATGAAGCTCAGAGAACCTGAAGCAGGCTGAATATCCAGAGAATCACAGTGAAACACAACACAGACAAACCTCTAAAAAATAAAGAACAAACGTCTCAAAACAAAGATTGAAAGTCATGCCAGAGACACAAAGCATACTACGTACAGGGAACAAGGTTAAAAATTATAGCAGGACCAGCCCATGCCACATGGTGAGACCCTGTCTCTACAAAAAAAAAAAAAAAAAAAAAAACACAAAAATACAAAAATTAGCCAGGCACGGTGGCATGCACCTGTAGTCCCGGCTACTCGGGAAGCTGAGGCAGGAGGATCACCTGAGCCCTAGGATGTCGAGGCTACAGCAAGCCATGATCGTACCACTGCACCTCCAGCCTAGGTGACACAGTGAGACCCTGCATCTAAAAAAATTAAAAATTACAGCAGGACGTCAGAAGACAGTGGAACAAGGTCTTAAAAGTTTTGCAAGAAAAAAAACAATCAGCCCAGAACTTTGTAACCACTAAAAATATCCTTTGAAAATGAGGGTGAAGGCCAGGCGCGGTGGCTCACACCTATAATCCCAGCACTTTGGGAGGCTGAGGCGGGCAGATTATGAGATCAAGAGATCAAGACCATCCTGGCCAACATGGTGAAACTCCATCTCTACTACAAACACAAAAATTAGCTGGGCGTGGTGGCGCACATCTATAGTCCCAGCTACTCGGGAGGCTGAGGAAGGAGAATTGCTTGAACCTGGAAGGCAGAGGTTGCAGTGAGTCAAGATCACACCACTGCACTCCCGCCTGGCAAAAGAGTGAGACTCTGTCTCAAGGAAAAAAAAAATAAGAGAGAATGAGGGTGAAATACAATTTTCAAGTAAACAAAACCAGAGAATCCATCACCAGTAGACCTGCACCACAGGGAATCCCAACAGCTCTCCTTCAAGCCAAAAGGAAATGGTGGCAGCTGGAAATGGACCCATGGGAAGGAATGGACAGTACCGCAGATGGCAAATAAGGAGGGAAACATAAAAGATCATTTTCTTTCTTCCTGTGCTTTACTTAAAAAAACAACTGACAGCTGAAAGCAAAAATAACATGTTAAGGCTGGGTTTATAATTATTAGAGTAAAAGATACAACCACAAACAAGACGAGAAACTAATGGAATTTGGGCAAACAGCAGCAGGTGGCACTTCTTCCCCTTCATTCTCCTACAGGGGTTTATCTGAAACACAGACACTGCAGCAAGAACAGTCAGCAAGACCCCTATTCAGATCATTCTTCTGACAGTTATAATTTCCCCACATCCTTTTCAAATCCAGCCTAAACCTCATCACGGTAATCAAACTTCCTCATGAAAAAGACTCAGCTCATGTGATATCCACAGATAAGCTGATTTGGATTTAAAATGTCAAGTGTAAAACAAATATTCCAGAACAGGTGAGAAAACACGTAAATGGTGAGAAAGCAAATTCCCCTGTGTGCGTCCGTCCCCTAGAAGAGGTGGCTCGAAGATGTTCCCCATGGCTCCCCAGGACCTTGATCCCACAACGCTGCTGTACCTCTGCTCCCGAGCCCGGTCCCGGACAGTCCACTTTCCTCTTTTTCCTGGGCCCGATAGCTGCTAGTGCTGTGAGGTTGGCGTCCCGCTGTCTCATTTGTGCCAGTTCCTGTTGCTGCATCTTTTATTTTGAAAAGGAAACAAGGAGCATCATTTCTTGCATGTTTTTTACCTACTACAAAAGTAATACAGAAATACTAAAGGGTTTTCTGTAGTTTCCTAAATCGTAACTTCTTTAATGTTTTGACTTTTTCAATAGTAAGCATATTCTATAATCCGAAAAATAAGATTTTTTTTTAATGCAACAGATGTTCATCTTAAAACTCTCAGAAAATATATGCAAGTCAAAAGCACAGAGACTAATGTCCCCTCAAAGGGAAGTCACCATTGAATTTAAAAGTAGGACACCGTTTGCATAGGAAAATACCTTTGACATGATATTTATTTAAACTTGGCAAACATTTCAAATAGACACACAAATGCCTATCGAACAGACGTGCCAGTTTCCTTAGCCCCCTCCCGTGGGGCATCAGAGTGCACGGCAAAGCGCCCGCGACTAACAGGGCTCACCTCCTTTGCCTTCTGTTTCAGCCTTAACTGTTCTGGATCTTCTTGTCTTGACCGAGACTGTTTTTGAAAGAAGTAGAAAAGAAAAGTAAGTTATGAACTAAATGTTTATCATTTAACAAATGTGTTATCTTATTCACTATACAATAACACCTAGGTAATGTGAAAGAATGCATAACAAATTTGTTAAATGCTTATAGCCAAAGATGAGAATTTACATCACACACCATGAAAAAAGCTAGTACTCTTGAGAAGTCAGTAACATTTGGATTTAAGAAGATACAGTCTTTGAAACACATCTACCAATCGCAGGCTCTGACTTGACCTGATGTGACCAGATGACGGTGAGCAGAATGGGTCTCATAGGCTCCTTGCCGTCCTGCCCCACACACCAGGGATGGGACAGCCTGTGGCTGTGATCGAAGCAAGTGCCCCTCCCACTCCACAGCACCCACCCCCATCCCCGGGGAACTGCGGTCTCCTGTCTGACTCTATGAATGAGGAGGCGCCTCGCCTGGCTGTGAATGTTCTAGAACAAGGGCAATATGAGTGTGAAGAGTCCAGTCCAGTGCACACAGGGGGCTCTAGAAACATGTGCTTCACACCTGGGTGTGACTGTGTGCATCGTGAGGTGCTGGGAATCTTAAGCAGCCCCGCTTTTCAAGCATCTATGCTCGTGCTGGATGAATGAGGCTTCTCTTTGCAGCTCCAGGGACAGCACCCATCGCCTCTGCTTCAAGGACCAGCCCAAAACATGCTCTGACGACCCGAAACCCCAGCGACTCAGTGAGCTCATTAGGTTGTGCCCAAGACGGAGGGGCCCAGACAACAGCAGCAGATACCCAGCACTTGCCTTTGCTGCCCTCATCAGGATCTCCCGCTCCTGTTCGTCCTTCCTCTGTTTTTCGATTTGATCGAGCTGTTCAAAAAACTTGAGCTGTGCCCGGACATCACTCGCCTGCTCGTATCTGTCGTCATCCTATGAAGAAAGTTAAAATCCTGCTTGTCATAAATCTGAGAGCCCAGCAAGCAAAGGGGTTGTCTAGCACCACTGGACCATCCGTGCACAACGCCCTCCCTCCGTCCAGTCCCAATCTGGCAAGGACCCAACCCTCCCACCTCACTGATGCTGCACCCGAGAGCTCTATCAATGCCCCCGTCCACAGAACGAAGTCTCGTGTTGGCTGTCTCAGGGGCACACTTGTGGGAGAGTGTCCCTTTTATGCACTTTGATATTGTCTGATTTTTTTCTTTTTCTTTTTTTTGGAGATGGAGTCTCGCTTTGTCGCCCAGGCTGGAGTGCAGTGGTGCGATCTCGGCTCACTGCAAACTCCGCCTCCTGGGTTCACGCCATTCTGCTGCCTCAGCCTCCCGAATAGCTCAGACTACAGGCACCCGCCACGACACCCAGCTAATTTTTTTTGTATTTTTTAGTAGAGACGGGGTTTCACCATGTTAGCCAGGATGGTCTCGATCTCCTGACCTCGTGATCCGCTCGCCTCGGCCTCCCAAACTGCTGGGATTACAGACGTGAGCCACCACGCCCGGCCGAGACTGTCTGATTTTTTAAGTAACATTTACCGTTTTTGCAGCAACACAGAACTACTTTTACAGCAAGGGCTGAGTGTGTGTATTTTCAGTGCTGCCCTGAAGGCGCTGCCTCCTGGCTACGGGAACAGGCACCATCTCACCCCGTGTGCCCTTGGAAGAGTGTTCATGTGACTGCTGGTGAGGAGGGCACATTTTACTTAGAAGAGCTGCTTCATGAGAATAGGGCTGCGGCACCTCAGGGTCTGCCAGTTCAGCCCACAGCCCAGGGAGAGAGGTAGGTGCCCACAGAGTGAATAGGATCACCTTCCAAAAGGTAAAACCCACCAGGCGTAGTGGCTCATGCCTGTAATCCCAGCACTTAAGGAGGTTAAGTCAGGAGGATCACTTGAGGCAAGTTCAGGACCAGCCTGGGCTACATCGCGAGTCCCTGTCTCTTTTATTAAAAACACAAAAATTAGTTGGGTGCGGCGGTGTGTGCCTGTAATCCCAGCTACTTGAGAAGCTAAGGCACAAGAATCACTTGAACCCAGGAGGTGGAGGCTGCAGTGAGCCGAGATTGTGCCACCGCACTCCAGCCTGAGCGACAGAGTGAGACCCTGTCTCAAAAAGAAGTCGTCCCAAAATCTAGTCCTGTAAGAAATCCAAAACACATTCAAAAGGAACGTGGGGGCACTTGGGACCCACTGCCCTCTGCATGGGTGTGGGGAGGCGGCTTCCAGCCAGCAGAGTGGGGGCCAACAACAGAAAGACACTCTCCTAGGCAAACAGCCTGTTACCTTGTAAGAAAAGTTCTTCTGCTGAGCCGTTTCTGATATTTTCTCTACAAGATTCTGTAGCCTTTGTTGTGTGGCATGTGATACATAACTTACTACATCTGGATGTAATTCCGTTATACCATGTTTTTTACCTAAAGGTCAGGCAATAAAAACAGATTTTAAAATCATTAAGCACAGTTCTTTCTTTACGGCTAATCTCTCATCCGGCAGTTACTGCTTTTATACAACCCAAGGGCAGCCCAGACAGGCTGGTGGGGTGGAAGGCAGTGGTACCCACACTTCACCCAAGAACCACCACCAGCAACCATGTGGAAATGACAAACTCAGACAAAACACATGACCAGGTATCAGGTGTGCTCACCTGAAGCTCCATGCTCCAACAGCGCTGCTGTTTAATAAGGAGTCAGGGATTAAACACCAACGTACCTATTTCTAATATTCTTCTCTGCAAAGGCGCTTGGAGGAGGAAGGTTTCGTCTTTACAGGACCGCGTTAGCGTACCCACCAATTCAGAGTTGGTGGCTAATATTCTTGCACTTTCTTCTGACAGGTTTACTCCAGCCATTGATGCAACATCATTAATGTCATCATCATCCCTTGAGGAAAGAAGGAAAGATCGTTTTAACTGTACAAGGAATTCATCGGGAGGAGGGCTGGGGTGGTAAGGGCAGGAAACCCCACGTGGAAGGCAGGGCCGCGCCGAGGCCAGGCCTCTGTCCTCCCAAGTGCCTGCACCTGCTGCATCTGCCACAGCAAAGAGGGTGCCTCGCTGCTTTCCTGGAAAGCCTGACCATTCTGCGGAAGGAGAGCTGTGAACTGGCGCCGGGTTAATCTACACACAGATGCGCAGGGGACTCAAGTCCAGAGAAAGCAGAGCCGGGAGCAGCACAGGGACTTCCGGGGGTCTGATCCATGCAAAGCTTTTCAAAGCCAGAGGCAGCATTAAATTCTTCTTAAAGGCTCAGAAAAGTTGGAAGAAGAGTACGCACAATTTCTTCTTGAATCACCTGGAAGTTGCTAACCTGACTCTCCTCCACCCAGAACATTCTGCGTACGTTTCCTACAGACAAGGGCGTCCCCTCCAGAAGCAGGGTGCCATTGAGACCAGGCCACGATGAATGACCCCTCCCCAGGCCCGCTCCCATAGGCCCTGGTCCCAGCAGCGCCTCTCCCTGCAGGACAGTCCACATCCCAATCCCAGCGGCCTGCAGCTGCCACGTCTTGTCCGGCTCCTCGAGCTGGAAGGTTCCTCAGCCTCTCTGACTCCTGGGTTGCCCCTGACACCTGGAAGGCACAGGCCAGCTGTGTGCAGAACGTCCTCTTCCAGGCTGACTTCAAGCCCCTCCTGAGGAGACATGGGCTAAGAGTCCTGCTGGGAATTCCACATGCACGCAGCCT
Source organism: Theropithecus gelada (assembly GCF_003255815.1). Classification (NCBI taxonomy): domain Eukaryota; kingdom Metazoa; phylum Chordata; class Mammalia; order Primates; family Cercopithecidae; genus Theropithecus; species Theropithecus gelada. The sequence goes on along the minus strand of NC_037678.1, from coordinate 40,629,058 downwards.
CCACTTGCCGCCTCCAGCAGTGGGCTCTGAACACGAGGCCGGGGGCCTGCTTGCCATCTCCCGGGGTCGCTGTGTCCCGGGGAGCTGCTCCACAGCAGTTCTCATGCCCAGTCCTCCTACAGGCTCCACGTGCTCACTCAGGGTCTGGCCACGGCCTGGCATCCCGGGCGGTCACGGACTGTGACTGGGCTGCACAGCTTAGGGCTCCGGCTGTGGGACCCAGCTGTGGGACGGAGGCCACTCTGCTGACATCCACGTCCAGGTCATGCCCATGTCCACTGCTCTCTGACACAGGACGGTCTCTGCTCATCTTGTATTTCCTTATCCCAGCCCTGCAATCAGTCTTTTCTCTCAGGAGCCCTTGTCATTTTAGTGGAAAATGGTTTTTAGAAGACATCATCTGAGCACTAGGTGTGCTCAGTGCTACTGGGGCGTTACTGTTCCCAGGACCCAGCAGTGGACAAAGCTAGAAACTTATGGCAAAACCTATGGTTATCCATGCCTGCCGACACACGCTGGAACCCAGTGGCTTGCATCAGCATTCCAATCCTGAGCCAGCCCACAGGGATCGTTCTCCTTTATCCCTTCTGCCAGGTCGCTGACTCCTTGACAGCAAAACACCAAGGCTTCCCGCAGCCTTGATTCTTTCACCCGTGTATGTCCCTAAGTGTCCTCCCTCCTCACGGAGGTATCAGCCTCCCGCTGGGCCCAGGCAGGCTGGCCATCTCTCCCTGCTCGGGCTTGGACTTTGGCTCAGCCCACAGCTACTCCCCAGGCCTGCTATGCCCTGCCTGATGCCTTTAGGTTCGATGAAGTGTCTGGGAAAGGGAAAACGCATAGTAAGACTTCCTGAAATACACACAACTCCACCACCCCTTGATCACAACAGAGATCACTCCAAGCCTCTCCCATTGCTCAGGTCCCATAAGCACCTCCCTGACGGCGATGCTAAGACCAGCTGCTTTCCAGGAGGCCCAGGCAAAGCAGCATTTCTTTTTCTAGAAACAGGGTCTCATTCTCTCACCGAGGCTGGCATATAGTGGTAAAACCATAGCTCACTGTCAACACTTAACTCTTGGCCAGAAGTGATCCTCCGGCCTCAGCCTCCCAAGTAGCCAGGCCCACAGGCGCACACCACCAAGCCTGGCTAATTTTTTATTTTGTTGTTGTTGTTGAGTAAGGTTTCACTATGTTGCGCAGGCTGGTCTCAAACTCCCCGGCTCAAGCGATCCTCCCACTTCAGCCTCCTATAGTGCTGGGACTATAAGCATGAGCCACTGCTCCTGGCCCAGTACAGCTTTTCTGAGGGTTCTGAAGTTGAATACATGGAAAGTGAAGCATTTTATACTATGAATGCAATGAACTCAAAATACTATGCTATATTAAAAAATGAATTTCCTATTAGTTCATATAAAAACACAGTTGATTCGCTTTCTGGCTATGTGTATGAAGCAAAACCTCCTTGAGTCAACTCTATGGGAAAACACACTTGTGTGAACATGAGGTCAAAGTGAGCGACGTGAGGTCAAAGTGAGCGACGTGAGGTCAAAGTGAGTGTGAAGCAGCAGCCTCAGAGCCCCTGGCCACCAGGGCCATGTGGGAAAGACCCACGGGCGGGAATGCAGCAGCACGGACTCTGGACTCTTCTCCGCTCTGGCCACACTCCTGCAATGTACACAGGCCCATTCCTTACCGAAACGAACCTCCCCCAGGCTCCTTGAGTTTATTTTTCTGTGCAGCAGCTGCTTGTGCCGAGACAGCGGAAAGGGCTTTGGTTCCAGGTAACACAGCAGGTTTCACCACAGGGACTACAAAACAAACACACAGTGGAAACCACACAAGGCTTTTATTAGATCAACTATGTGCTCTGGTGCTTTACAGGCCCAGGGGCACAGCTACCACTCTCCTAATTAGCTACAAGAAAGTTTCCAAAAACTTCAGATTAATAACTCTAAATTACAGTACAACGTGTAAGCTGTACTTCTCAAGCATTTATTTTCCTGTATTTCATCAAGGTTTTTAAAGTGCAAGAATAATTACAGATAAAGAAGCTAACCACGGTAAATATGTAAGTAACACTTAAAATCATACTGACAGTGGTGATGGTTACACAACACAGTAAATGAAATTAATGCCACTGAACTAGATACTTATAATGGCCAATTTTATGTAATGTACATTTTACCACAATTAAACAAAAGCCCAGTGGCAGCTGGCTCTGGGAGCAGTCCTTGGTCTTGAGTGGCCAGGGACCCACGAGGCCCTCACCTGGCTGCAGCGGGTTCAGCTGGATCTGCTGAGGCGTGGTGAGCATGATCCGGTTGTGAGGCTGCCGCAGGGCGACCATGGGTGTCTGCGTCAACGTCACCTGCGGAGGCCGGATCAGGGCTCCTGGCTTCGGAGGCTGCTGGATCACCTGAGGCAGAGCCAGCAGAGAATGGTGAGCATGCTCCCTGAGGGCCAGGGGCCACTCTGTCCCTAGCAGGAGGTTCCTCCCTTTCCTTCCGTTGTACCCTACGCCCTCAGTGAGAAGTCCTGGGAAGACCCCGTGTGCGGCTCAACCCTAGCAGGCTACAGGACCATGCTCTGGGCATTGACTCGGCCAGACCAGGGCAGGACGTGGGCAAGGGGTGCCCATGTGGGCACAGAAGGGGCAAGCGGGAGCAGATCTGCTGCCTAGAAGCTGCCCCTGGGCACCGGTCAGGGCCTGGAGGGGGCGGGTGGCAAAGTGATGCCTGCTGACCTCAGCAACCCAGGATGGGGCGGACCACTACCCCCCAAATATTAGCAGAGGTGACACTGTTGCCTGGTGGCTACAGGTCAAGTGGTTTTACCTCGTCTGAATTTTCTTTTTTTTTTTTTAGACAAGTCTCGCTCTGTCTCCCAGGCTGGAGTGCAGTGACGTGATCTCGGTTCACTGCAACCTCTGCCTTCCAGGCTCAAGCGATCCTCCACCTCAGCTTCCTGAGCAGCTGTGACCATAGGCACCCACCACCATGTCCGGCTAATTTTTGTATTTTTTCGTAGAGATGGGGTTTCACCATGTTGGCCAGGCTGGTCTTGAACTCCTAGGCTCAAGCGATCCTCCCACCTTGACCTCCCAAAGTGATGAATTATAGGCATGAGCCACCAAACCCAGCTCCCTTTCTGAATTTTCTATAAGAAGGCTGAGGGCTTTTCTACTAGAGTGGGGTTAGAGCTCCTAAGCCTTGCGTGAACTTGGCCCTCAAGGGCCTCCACCCACTGCCCCCAGCAGGGCCAGCTCTGTCCACCCAGACCCTGCTGGGCCCCTCATGGTAGTGTCTGCCCAGCTCTGCTGTCATCCTGACTCTCATTCTCACCTCCAGCACAAGGCAGAGATCCAAAACCTGGCAGCACTGACCACGGCCTGTGCTCTGGCCCTGTCCCCAGGACACTGGGGCCCAGAGACACTGGCATCCCTGTTAAAAGCCAATGCTCAAGTCCATAAGGCCTGGCCCCAAACCTCTGGGTCCAGGTGTTTCAGAATTTAGTTGCTACCATTTGCAAAGGTGCCCTGGCAGGTAAACTCCATGCTGCAGAACATGTGTGGGGGCCTGGGGAAGCGGCCTATAATGCAAACACTTCTTCAATAAAACAGGAACACCCACACTGGACAGGAAGAGCCTCAGGCAGCTCAGGCCACCTGCTGTCAAATGCTCAGGCCAGGGCCTGCAGTGTAGGGAACCTGCCATCAAATGCCCGGGCCAGGCCCCGCGGTGCGGGGAGCCTGCCATCAAATCAGGGAGAAGCCTGGGTTCTGCCTCCACAGGCTTCAGGGTGCAGGCAATGGATCGGATGCCCTGGATCCCACCGACTGCGCTCTGCAGACTCCACACACGGTCAGGAGGAGCCCATGGAAGCAATATGCAGAGGTGATCCTGCCGCCGAACACAGCATCTAATTCTAAAACACCCACGCTGCTCATCTGTGACTAAGCACCAGAGGTCAACACCTCGCAAGAAAATGACTGCCCACAGACTGTCCCTGCTTAAATAGAACCCACCTTTTGGGTGAACTAGCTCCACTGACTGGGGAATAGGGAAGTTCTATCCTTACACTACACTGAAGCAAGGGGCGCAGCACATCTCTTCCCCTCTAGAGTCAAAAGGAAGGCAAGGAAGCCCTCTCTTTACACAGGAGCTCAGCCCTTCCCAGGGGCCACGCTTCCCTGGCCTTTGTAAGGGACACCTTCCTTCCATGCCATTTTGCCCTGTTCTCGCTACTAATCAAGACAAAACAAGTGCAACTTGAACAGAGCACAAGAGCCAGCTCCCCAGTGGATACTCCTCACCCAGCTGGTTCTGACGTGTGCACCATCAGAACACATACCGGCTCAAGATGAGGGAGCCCGCACCATTGTGTTTTTTAAACTGTCTTTAGAGGAAGAAAACCCCGCTGACATTTTTTTAAAACTGCCCTTCTGTTTGGTGAATCCCTCTGCCCGTGAAAGGGAATGTGCTCGAAATGTAACTCTTCTGGCGAAGACGTCCTTTCTCTAGCTCCAGAGCAAACGTCGTGACTACAAAACCAAGAAAGCCAGATCCACATTGCACATACGTGAACCGCTACGAGCAGCCGCAGCTTTGCCTCCCGGGACCCACCTAAATCCACCCTGCGCTGTGAGCTGCTACCGTCTCCAGTCTCCTGCCCACCTGTCCCACGCGGGTGCCCGTGTCTTACGCTTGGACCGCTGCTCCTAACCCAAGAGAACATCTATCTACAAGATCCCCTAAAAACACACTGCATTCGTTTACACCAGTGACATCCCTAGACAAGACAAGGCGGGGACGTGCCAGTGGTTCAAAGCCAATTCAACTATTTCATTTTACTGAGACAAAATACAAAATCCCTGGGCCTCAACCCTGATTTCTATTTTAACTAAGGTAATGCCTAAGCTTCCTCTAGCAGGAGCCTTCCTGCATGCTTGGAAAAGGTTTCTGAACCATGGCCAATTTATCTAAGAAGCTGGAGGGAGCAGAGGCACGGTGGGCTGTGTGGACCAGTAAGGTGCCCCTTCCATACCAGCGGTGTGGGTTGCCCCTGCTTGCCGACGCCAACCTGCGTGGGCTGCGTGAGGCTGAGCACAGGGGGCTGGAGGGCACTGGTCACGGTGGCCGCCGTCTTCCCGGCCGTGCGCTGGACTGAGCTACTCAGCACCACAGCCGTGAGCGCAGTGGTGGCCTGCGAGGCGGGCGGTGGCGGCTGCTGCTGGCTCTGCTGGATGAAGGCCGCGGAGTCGGGAGGCAGCTGTCTCAAGGCGGGTAAGCTCCTCTGGGTGGAAAGACAGACACGAGGGGTCAGGGGGTTGCTCATGCGTCAGTTTTCCTTGCTTAAAAATTCAGAAATATCAACTTTTACAGAAAATTTTTGAGTTAAATAAGACAGATGTTGGCCCTCGCAGCAGCACGTCTGGATGTCAGGGGCCAGGACCCCACCCCGCCCTCCCACTAGGCGGGATTATTCCTGATAGCAAATGTCCAAAATGTGTTTAAGAAAACAAACAAAAAGAGCCATATTTTTAAAATCCTTTTTAAAATATTTTAACATCACGGGAAGAGAAGATTCTGAATGTTCCCAACACATGGAAATAAGTATTCAAAGTGACAGACCCCACATACCCTGATTCTATGAATGTAACAAAACATTACATGCACCTCATAAATATGTACAAATGTATGTATTAAATTTTAAAATGTGCTCATACCAATGATTATCCAACAGACAGCCTGACACTGTTGAAAGCCTTGGTCCTACCCAGTTTTGCAAACACTACCCCAATTCCCTGTTCCCCTCAGTTTCAGGAAGCACGCGCCCTTCTCACCACCTTGCGCACAACAGAACCACAAGGCCACAGTGTCAGGGGAGCTCCTGCTTTACAGAAAAACACCTAACATTCTGTCCCCAGGCACTGAGTCCCCGGCCCCACCCCCGCAGGGAGCACAGGCGCTGTGCACCCTCCGTGCCTGGAGCATCCTCACCCCTGTGCACTTGGAGCATCTGCACCCCACCCCTCCCTGGCCCTGCTGCTCGTCAAGCACCCGGGCCTTCGAAATTACCTTCAGGAAAGGCACAAGGTAAGGTTGAGGTGAAGAATTAAGTTCTCGGTATAACCTGCTTGTGAAATCTTCTGCTTCGATTTTTCCATCCTTAAAAATAAAATCCATGTTGAAATTCTGGTGAATGAGATTCCACACACACTTCTGAATCCCGCATCACTCTGGTCTTGTATTTTACGGCTGATTCCGCCCCGAGTTTCACTGGACAGAGGAGATGGGAAAGTCTGCGTGCTACACCTTCCACAGATACACGTGTGACAGGCGCTCACCCTGGACACCGCAGTGCAGCCAGCTGCGGACCACGTCTCCTCCTGGGAGGGTCACCTGTCTACTTCTCGTCTTTTTCTAAGCCTCTTACTCAATGCCAGTCTTTACTCAGTGTTTACCAGGCACCTATTAGGTGTCAGGCATTTTGCTAGGAGGCAGATCAGCCTAAAAGTAACTCCATTATCAAAGCCAGCCCTGCAAGCACAGTGCTACAGGAGGTCACAGCGTGCCAGGGGCCACACAGACAGGATCCAGACAGTCAGGGCATCAGCACCTTCAGGAGCAGACAACAGCTGTGCTCACCCTTGCAAGCAGTCAGGGTGCCCAGAGTCCAGTCAGATAAAAGGGAGCCCAGAGCAAGAGGGCCAGATCCTGTTTTCAGATCCTGTTTCAGCGTGGCATAAAGGTCGGGAAGACAGGCGACAAGGGTGGGAAGGCGGTACCTGGACTGAACCCTGAGAGACTCAGGAAGACATGGTCAGGCGGGCAAGGAGAAGGCACGGAAAGACTGGCCACTCCAGATCCCCAGGCCATCCCACTGAGGCCAGCATACCCCTGAGCCATGAGACAGCCGTGGGGAGAGCCAAGGTGGAGAGCCAAGAGTTCGGCCATGAGTAGAGATGTAGAGCTTGGGACTGTGGGTTAAGGAGAGGGGAGGCCGCCAGGAATCCTCCCACGTTCTGGCCAGGAGACAGAGTGCTGTTCACTGCGACAGAGGTTTCGGAAGGGGTGGGGGCAGGGGTGGGGGGACGGCTCTGCCACTGGAGCACGAATGTGCCTCAGCTGGTCTGCTCCACGGGGAGGGGGCTTCTGCTGGCTCAGGGTGCGGAATGCATGTTCCAGCAGGGACTGCGGACACCTGGGAATTTTACAAGAGGTCACACAGGAGTGGGGAGAGGACCAGAAGGGAGCTGCCAGGGACCCTGGCCAGAGTGCAGCATGGTGGGGGCAGCCAGAGGAGAAGAGAGCCACAGACAAGGGACACAGGCACCAGAAAATGGCAAAGCCCAGGAGACCACCAGGCACCAGCCCCAGAACACCCAGCCCCAGGAAGGAGTCTCCTCAGCTAGGCCACACACACCTCTGACAGGTGTGCACCCCTCCCCTCTGCCTACAGCCTTCCAGAGGAGCTCTCCCTTTGCTGGCACAGGCCTCCCAGGCACAAGTCACAGCAGCAATAGGTGTCTGTCCTATGCAACAGGCCTTAGGGAAAAGGGAATGTCAAGTCAAGGTTTCTCACCAGTAAATTCTGCACGAGCTCTTTCACATTAGCTGCTGTCTCTGTAGACTGCTTGCCAGATGAAGCCAGTTTTATTAACGTAGATAGGAAATTTTTACATTTCTTCACGTTTTCCATAGTTTCCTGGATTAAAGTAAAAAGACATAAGTGAAAAATCTTAAAAGGCAGATTTTTGTCACAGCCTTTGGTTAATAAAATATGCGTATGTATAAGAGATACATATATTTCTCCTCTAAACTTCAAGAAAACGCACCACCTCTTGGCCTGTGGATGGGAGTGGAACCCCGGGCCGTGCTCTGAGGGGCGGCCCAGCCACATCAGTCACATGGCCACCGAAGTCAGCATCTCCCACGGTCCCGCAAGGCCACGTCTAGGAATGTAGCTATGCAAATAATGAAAAAAGTGAAAAGAGACTCTGCGAAGACGCCTGCTGCAATGTCGCTGACCATAAGGACAACCTATGCCAATCCAAATGGACACAGAAGGAAACAAATAGGAGGCAGACATGAAAGCAATGAAAAGTGCGCAGCAAAGAAACCCAAGAAGTTGCCAAGTGGGGCTCACTGTTCACAGACGTCCATCACCACAGGCCAACACTGCGCGTGTACAAACGGGTGGTGCCGCCATTTTACAGACTGAACGCGACAGTCCACCAGTGACTTTTTCAAAGGCAGGTGTTTGGGCTTTTGCTGTTTGCAGACTTCTGCAGTCTGAGGCCCTCAGGGCCCACCTCAAGCAGCAGAGCCCCACACGCTCACGTGGGCCCCAGACTGTTCACCGCTTTGTGAAGCAGGCAGCGAGCCGTCTGGGACAGAAGCCGGCCCGAGGTCTCAAGGCTGCCTTTTCTGACCTGCGCCATGAGCCTGACCGTCTTTGAAGGCACGGAAAGGAGCGGCTCTTACCGTGGCAGCTGAGGAAGTGGTGGTTGCCCCTGGAACCGTGCGCTGAGGAGTCCCCGTCTGAACAGCCGTTGCCGTCCCAAGTGAAGCCGTCTGGGCAGCGCCACCCAGAACGAGCTGAGGCTACAAGAATCCAAAACACAAGGTAAGCGCATCTCGTGCTACCAGCTAATGAGGGGAAGACCAGCCTCACGCCCAGAAAAAGAAAACAAGCCTCCCTGTGGTGGCCAGGACGCCCAGGAAGCCAAGGGCCCGGGACACCTGCCAGTCAGCTGGACATGGGAGTGCTGCTGGGACGCCTGCCCTGTGCCCTGACGACCGCAGTCCTGAGCACCTGAGGAAGGCATGATTTGCACCTGCATCAAAAACAGACGTTCGCAAAGCCAGGCACTGCAGAGACTCCAGTCCTCAGAAGTCCATGGAAAAAGGCACACAGTGACCAGAGTAAATAATCCTAACGGACAACCCAGATCCCCATCTCTCAGAAATCAAAACAACTGAAGAACGGCTCCTGAAAGCTCCATCCTCGCAGATGCAGAGGCTGGCTACAGGGCAGTCAGGCCTCCACAGCCACAGCCTCTCGCAGGGGAGGGTCCCCAGCTCCCTGCAATCACCCAAACCCACCTTTCTTTACTCCCCAAAAGTGAGTGTCAACAAGAAGCCTCCCACAAAGGGGAGTTTTCAGAGCAGATTCGAGCAATGAAGGATGGGGTCACCAGTGTCAAACTGTCAGAAAGGAGCGGCTGCTTTGCTAAGCAAATGAACAGCCAGACACCAAAAGGTAGCTCAGACAACTCGGTGGCCCGCACTCAATTCCTCACATTTCCATTCTACACGAATAATCAGAATGCAAATGTTTACTGATATTTTAAACCAGTACTTTTCCAATGTATAAATCTAGTCGTCAACATTCTCTTCTCTCCAACTTTTTAAACACTCCTTTGCAGCTTCTGAAAGCAGGGGGCAGTGTAAGCCTGAGAATGGCTCCAGAGCAGCGAGCGCAGCTCCCTCCCCGCGGCAAGGTGGGTGCAGCCCTGCCAGCACGCAGGAAGCAGCTCTGAACAACCCCACAACCCCGCTTCCAGAGGGGTGCGGAAGGGCTGTGAGGAGACAGCAGGGCAGACGGGCTGTTTCTAAGTCTGTGTATCTTTTCACTTGTAACAATAAGCATGGATTTTTTTTAACTGAAAAACATCAAATAAAAACCTCCAGGTAATAAAACGTAAAACGACACACCAAGCTGCTGCTTCCGGACCCCAGGAGTGCCCAGGACCCATCTCATCTTTTGGGAGTTTTCTTTCCCATCAGAACTGACTCCTCACACTTACTTCTGCTCCTGTGAACACATATTTCACTCAGATGATATCCAGATCGTGTCTGCCACTAAGTATAATGCAAAAACTTAACCATAAGCTTCACTACCTTCTCAGAAAAGTCACTGTACCCAAAAATCCAGACGCACCAATCAGAGCACAGGACAGAGCAAGCTCCTTCAGGGAAAACACCGAGGGCAGGGCCTGCACCAAAGGCCAGCACACGTCTCCCTGGTACCGAACCGCCCTTCCACCCGCTTTCACCCACTGCAGCTGCAGCCAGCCGGGACAAGATCCCGTGAGGGTGGAAGAGCCGGGTGGGGGGGAAGCTGCCCCTGAAGTCCACTACCCCCGGGGCTCAGCCTCCATTTCACCACTGAGCAATGGGAGCAGGGTCTGTAGCACTGAGGCAAGGACTCTGGATCCGTCAGCAGCACGTCCAGGCGTGGTTCACGGCAGGTGCTTCACCGGCAGTGACCAACACCACAGAGACCTACGCATCCACGGACGCTCACAGATACCAGACCAAGAAAAACCCCCGAACCACTTTTCTCCCAGCTGCTTCCTGCTGACTGCCCAGAGAAGGCTGCTTCCCTCACCAGGTGCGTCTGACCAGCTAGCCCCTTCCCCTCCATGCACCTCCGCCGCCCCCTCCAGAACAGCCTGGCCTGCACACATTTCCCCTCCACGCACCTCCGCCGCCCCTCCAGAACAGCCTGGCCTGCACACAAACCCTTCTGGGCTCTGCAGGCCAAAGGCTGAGCTGTCAGGAGCATCAGCACCACTAGGAGAGGGGCTAGCACCTGCTCTGGGACACGCCCCCCTCCGCAGATGAAAACGCTGTTCTAGAAACCAGCGGCCACCTGGGTGGGTGCAGAACCCTTCTGGAACTATGCTCTCACTACGGAACGGGACGTGAGTGGCAGGTGGCAGCATGGCGTGGCAGGCACCCTGCAGGCGGCATGGCCAGGAGTGAGTCCCAGAACCTCCCTCGCCTCAGTGTAAGCGCCGCATCACGAGATGAAAGAAGCGAGCTCATCTGCTTCCCAGGGTGCGGTGAAAATTACAGTCCATGTGCCTGCAACAGTGAGAATGACACCTCGGCCACATTCATCTCAGCGACAGCTGCCATCCCCATGGTTACACACAAGGCCACATGTGCACACACACACTGTCCTCACCGCAGGCTGCTTCTGCTTCAGACATGCCTTATGATCAAGTATTAGTAAGCACATAGTTTTAATGCTTCCAACATGGTGGAAAGCTTGAACAGTGCTGCTGGTGTTAAATTCTGTGTGACTAAAAGAAAAAAGAGATCCTGACTTATCCCATGTTGGTGGTCAAAGAAAAAGCACTTTCTTCAAGGAGAACCTTCCTCCCCAAATTTGACTTAGTATCCAGTTTAAAAAAAAAAACTCCTAAGGCCTGATCTCTGCATCAAAGAAATCAGGCTTCATGGCCCCTGCAGCCTCAGCAGATCCGCCGCCCGCCCTCTCACCTGGACGCCGGGCGAGCGCTGCAGGGTTGCACTGGGCTGCACCGTTGTCTGGGCCTGAGACACTTGCTTAATTATGGTAGTTGGGGTCACCTGCCGTGCAATGATAGGTGTTCCAGGTGCCTGAAAAATAAGCAGAGTCACCTAAAACAAGCGCAAGTAAAAGGAATTCCCATCCCCAGGTACATAGAAATTATTCCTTCCAAATGTAACTAGTATATCCGAGTGGGCCCCAGGCTTCTCCATGATCTGCAATGAAGCCACAGTAATTCTAAAGTTTTCTTACCAAAGAACAAGTGTATGACAAACATTTTCCTATATCACAATAAACATATCACTAGGCTTCTTAGCATCTCTACAAAAACTCGTCTCTGAAGAACGCAGTGTCTGGAAATGAGTCCTCGTGCTGCTGGCTCGTGACCTCATTAACAATCACCAACAAGGGTGCAAAGGCAGACGGCCAGTCGGTGCCGCAGAGGGGAAGGGATGTGGCCGCCCCTAGGCTAGATGGCCAGTCAGTGCCAGAGAGAGGAAGGAAGGTGGCTGCTTGGGACAGAGGGACACCACAAGTCCTGAGCCCATGAAGTTTGTCAGAGAGAGACTGACATGGAAAGAGCAGATGGCAGACTGCAACGCGATGCCCACAGTGCAAGTGAAGCCACGAGTGTCTTCCACAGCATCCCACTCAGCAGACAGATGCTGCAGACTTGAGGACACCGTTCTGTGCTACTTCAGATCTAGGTGGTCTCTGGCAGCCTCCGGCACGTCCGTCCACGTCCCCGTCTATGGGACAGAGGTACGACTCCAGAGGGTACGCAGGTCACGTGGCAGGCAGAGAACGCTGATCAAGTCATTCCAGTCTTCACAAACCTGCCAGGTCGTTCAGAGCAGCAGGGTCACAGTGCCAGGGAAACACGGCAGGAGACGGAGCAGGAACACGCAGCGTGCGGGCACGTGCAGGTGACAGTCATGGGGCCAGACACAGACACACGCCGGGAAAGGCGAGTCCCGGGCACTCTGCCCTCCAAGTCAGAATCCATGCTCCCTACCACAACTCGGGAGTCGGGAGCTTCGGCCCTGAAGGCTGACGAGGTTTTGTGTGTGTGTGGCCCTCATGCGCCCCCTAACAACAGCAGCCAACCCCACTCGCACACAGAGGCTCCAGGACTCTCGGTGCCTTAAGAGTCTCCATGCAGTGCTGGTGGCGTCCTGCCAGTGGAGTCCTAGCACGATCTCTACTTTGCAGATGAGGGGACAGGCACAGGAAGGTGAAGCCATAGGGAGAGAAGGGAAGGGGCCAGGACGGCCAATCCTGGACTGCTCACTTTGACCCCACTCGGCCAGCCCTTCGGTGGGCTGCAGGAGCTGGTGCCTCTGAGCCGGGCAAGGCCCTGCCACCAAGAGGAGGACAGGAGAGCAGTGCCGTCCTGGCCCATCCTGGATGGGACCGGACACTGCACACACTTCCCAGTCCTCACTCCCACGGCTATGCCTGGCCCTTGCAGGCTTCCCCAGCATGCGTGGGTAGAGGGGCTGGGCAGGGAAGGGGTTCACACTCCAGGGCACACGTGCACTCACCTGTACGGTGGAGATCTGGACGGGAGGGGCACTTGTGGGGGTGGCAGGGCGGGGCGCCATGGTGGTCTGAGGCTGGGCATGGGCCTGCGCCTGCATCTGGGCCAAGGCCTGCTGAGGAATCATTAACAACTGCCCATTCTCACTTCGGACGAGGACCATTCCTGCAGACAAAGGAGACCTGGCGTCAGGAATGCACCCGCCCCAGAGCCCTGAGGAGACCCTGGCCCGACCCAGGGAAAGCTGACAGCTGTGAGAAGGAAACAAAGGAAATCAAGTCTTAAACACACGAATCCCCCGAACTCGAAACACACTTGTGAATCACGATGGTATACAAGACGAGAAAACTGTAAAGGTTGCTAAAAGGCCGTGAAAAAAAAAAAAATGGCACCTGAGCCTTACTTTCATGAATGAGCCGGACAGCAAGGCAATGTAGCAATGGCTTCCACTGGCCACATCACGTGCCCCCACGCCCCCAACCGGCCCACACACCCCACAGACATGCCAGTCTCCTTGCTCCCACCTCCTGCTTGTGCCACGGCCATGTCGGCTGGGCTGGGCCTAGAGGTCACAACCATGTCTACGGCCCACACTCCAGGTTCTCCCAACCTGCTGTCCTGTGACGCCCAGACCCAGCAGAAGGAGGGTGGGCCACGAGGCTCCTCACCAGAACCCTCCTCTCGGGGGGCGGGACAGTGCTGCCCCCACGCTGCCCTGACACCCACAACACAGGCGCAGAGATGCGACACAACCCTTAGGAAAGGAGAACTATTTGCCCTTCGTGGTTCTTGAGCTAAATCGTGGGAAAGCAAATCCTACCATTTAGGTTTGGCATTAATTTTAGCTTCAAAAAACAGCAACCAGTTAGATCACAAATTCCATTAGAAACAGTAACACAACGGTCCAACTTTTAAATGTTAACTTCCCATGACAGAGGTGGGGATGCAGCCGCGGGAACAGGGCTATAAACATTGCACTCGTTCCCGCGTGAAGACTCGGCAGACGGCCCAGCACCACAGAGCTGAGAAACTAAACACACGTGCAACGAGGCACCGCCACCGGCCGTCCCCACCACCCATCACACGCTGGCCAAGCCGCAGGGCACAGGGGGCGGCCACTGTGTTTCCCAGCCTCTCCTTCCTCCCCTTTATGGAGAATGGAAAACAATAACCTCAAAAAAGATAAAGGAAGGCCTGAAAACCTCCTGTTGGTCCTGACAAATAAGCGTGGGGCTTCCTCCTCCTGTGCTATGACGCTGGGGCACTCTCAGAGGTTTCGGGAGAGTCTGGGAAGCTGCTGGGCTCCAGCTCTTTCGAAACTCAGCGTGGTATCAAGAATAACGGTAATGCCTCTCCTGGGCTAACATCTAAAATTCTTGATCCAAAAAGCCACATTTATGCCCATTCAGAAAACTTCCCCCCAAAACATCCCTTTCAAAATAAACCATGGAGAAATCAAACAAAAACGAAACACCCAGCTGCAGCAAATAACCTGCTGGACTCTCCAAGCCTGGAGCTCACGAACGAAGTAACAGGAAAGGCCTCCAAGGCTCCATCTCGAGTCTGTGCCCACAGTGCCCAGAACAGCCTTCAAGCCAGGCGGACACTCATCAGCCATGTGGCCGCCAGAGCTGCTGCAAGTCACGAGGGAGAGTTCCACTCTCACCCAAGCACACATGGGGCCTGGGGACCCCAAAACAAGATACCTGGTAAACACCCCATGTCTGTGATGGTTATTATGGAGTGTCAACTTGATTGAAGGATGCAAAGTACTGCTCCTGGGTGTGTCTGTGAGGGGGCTGCCAAAGAAGGTTAGCATTTGAGTCAGCGGACTGGGAGAGACAGACCCACCGTCAATGTGGTGGGTACCATCGAATCAGCTGCCAGCGTGGCTGGGACAAAAGCAGGCAGAGGAACGTGGAAGGACTGGACTGGCTGAGTCTTCCAGTCTCCATCTTTCTCCCGAGCGGATGCCTCCTGCCCTGGAACATCAGACTCCAAGTTCTTCGGCTTTTAGACTCTTGGCCTTACACCAGTGGTTTGCCAGGGGTTCTCCGGCCTTTGGCCACAGACTGAAGGCTGCGCTGTCGGCTTCCCTACTTTTGACATTTGGGGACTCGGACTGGCTTCCTGGCTCCTCAGCGTGCTCACAGCCTATTGTAGGACTTCACCTTGTGATCCTGAGAGTCAATTCTCCTAATAAACTCCCCTTCATATATTCACCTCTCCTATTAGTTCCGTCCCGTTAGAGAACCCTAATACAATATCCTCAAACCCCACACTTCATTCACTGCATTTGGAGACACTTGCTCCTCCTCCTCAAGAGTTCTGAGAAGCCAGGATGAGTGTAGTGGCTCACGCCTGAAATCCAGCACTTTAGGAGGCCAAGGTGGAGGGATCGCTTGAGGCCAGTTTGAGACCAGACTGGGCAATACAGTGGGACCCCATCTCTAAAAAAAATATATCTTTTTTAAATTAGCCAGGCGTGGTGGCACACCTTAGTTCCAGCTACTTGGGACACTAGGGTGGGAGGATCATCTGAGTTCCGGAGTTGGAGGCTGCAGTGGGCTATGATCGCATCATTGCACTCCAGCCTGGACCACAGAGTGAGACTCCATTTCCTAAAAACAAAAAAATGTTTTTAAGGAATTCTGAGAAGCCGATAATGGATGCAGACTTAAGTGCACACACAGGGATGGTAACAGGATAAAGGAGGCTTCAGTGTCCCAGTGCCTCCACACCCAGTGTCAAACCTGCCAATCTCATAGTGAGTGAAGAGACTTTTAATTATCAGGAGCTTTGTGCTTTAAAAAATTGCATCCAAGGCCAGGTGCGATGGCTCACGCCTGTAATTCCAGCACTTTGGGAGGCCAAGGCAGGTGGATCACGAGGTCAGGAGATCAAGACCATCTTGGCTAACATGGTGAAACCCCATCTCTATTAAAAACACAAAAAATTAGTCGGGCGTGGTGGCAGGCACCTGTAGTCCCAGCTACTCGACTTGGGAGGCTGAGGCAGGAGAATGGTGTGAACCCGGGAGGCGGAGCTTGCAGTGAGCTGAGATCGCGCCACTGCACTCCAGTCTGGACGACAGAGCCAGAGTTCACCTCAAAAAAAAAAAAAAAAGGATCCAGAGATATTTATAGGAATACATTTTTAAAAAAAAGTATTAACAAAATTAGCAATGTTGTTAAAATTCTAACAAAATAAAAGTGGCATTCTGGACATCACAAAAGTGTACGGAAACAGACATGGGTCACTGTGAAATGTGCCCTATGGTCGGGGCCAGTGTCCCTTGTGGTTAGGAAAAAAGTTGGAGAAGGAATCAAACATCCCACAAGAAGTGACCATGTGACTTCAGGCAGGTATAATGTAGCCTCTCGAAGCACTGAAAATATCTGTGAACCAAGCATGAGTGGCCACATCTCCTAAGCCGAACTGAGGTTTGCTTCCAACAAATAGCACATAGGAGGCGCTGTCACTGGGGACTTTCTTGTCCGCCTCCCTGGTTATTGTATCACAGCCTGACTGTGCCAAAAAGCAAAGTCAGACACTGCGTGATGGTCTGTGCACAGTCAGAACACCAACAGCTGCATCCAAGCCATGTTTCCGAGATGTTCTCACAGTTCTGGGTCCTATGAGCTTCTGTGTACGGACAAATAATCCAGCAGCATCTATTCACACCAAAGCAAAGAAGTGCCACTCCGTCTCAAGACATAACTAATTTAAGAGTCATCCACCGTGGTTATGGGCGGCACCTGGCCTACGAAAGGCAGCCGCCCCTGTGCCTCTGCTCCTTTCTCTGCACCTGCGGCAGGGTAAATGTGGCAGGTGTGGCCCCCGCCCCACCCCACAGATGGGACCCCGAGGCCAGGGCAGACGGTTCTGTCTGACAGCGCCCCAGAGAGAGCCGCGTGGGACACTGGCCGCGTCCCCACCCAGGTCTTTGTGAGGAGTGCAGCGAGGAGCCAAGGATGACAGGCAGCAGGGCTCTCGGATACAGAGGCACAACCGGCTCCACATACCCAGCCCCTCGAGTCAGGGAGGAAGAGGTCAAACCTGTAACAAGAAACACGATATCCGTCCCAAAGACCCTCAGCGTCCTCGTTCAACCAAGACGGGCAACTCCAGGTGGTGACGGGATGGGGCACAGCCCTGAAGGTCATTAACAGTTAAGGTCAGGAAGCCGGGGCCTGGGACCCTGCCTCCTGACTGGGCCACCGTGGCCACTGCCACCTCCCCGGCAACCTCTTCAGCTTGCAGCCCCTCTCTCTGCCCCATCCCACCTTCCTGGAGACTCCTTCATGGCATAACCAAAACCCCACACCAGCCAATGTGCACATACAACCACCATAATGTGTCCGGGTCCAGCTAACAGAACCACACTGGACTTCCTTTTCTAATTGTCCTAGTATCTTCCTTACCACAGAAAGAGGTGTTCTTCACAGAAAATTTAAGAAGTGCAGATAAGTACAAGAACAATGGAAACTTCCTGAAGCCCCTCCCCTGCCTGGCACAGCTCAGGTGCCACCCAGCGTGCACACCTGTGAGCCTGTGCACTTGGAAGCCGTAAGGACCACGGGGGCCACCCGCCCCAGTTCTCTGCCCGTTTCCCTGTTCCTTGCCCACTCCCCGGGTGCACTTCCCATGGCAGTAAACATTCTTCAGAAACATAACTGTCCGTGGCTACATACAATTTCATCCAAAATGTGTTTACAATTTTCTTTTGCTGAAGATTTAAGCTATTTTCTATTTTTCATTATGGTGAAAATGTAGGTTCTGAAACTGAAACAGTGTGAAACTCTCTCCACTCTCCCAGCAGTTCAAGGCCACACTGCTTCAGGGCAATGCAGAGCCAGCAGCGGCCGCCGGACGCCTCCCTGGGGAAGGAGCAGTGTGCGCCCCTCCAGAGCCCGGCCAGCGGCCTGCGGTGACCAGTGCCTCCCCCGGAGTCTTCCAGGGACCCACGTCCCCAGCTCAGCATGCCATCACCGATTCCCACCCACCTATTCCCAGTGTGAGTGAATCCCACCCTCCCTAAGGAGAAACACCAGGGTTCTTACCCCACATGACAGTTTTCCTGATTCCTTTCGTAGGTAACACTTTTACTGTATTTGAAGCCAAAATGTAGAGCACGTGAAGCTGTGTGAAAACCACACAGGCACCTGCATCCTGGGAACCCTCACCTGGGGGGGAAATGCCCTCGCCGGGTGCCACAGGCTGCCCGGCACTCTCAGCACAAACCCCAGCCCTGGGCCTAGGGCTGTGGAGGACTCTGCCCTGGCCTCCTGAGGCCCAGCCCGGGCTACCTCTTGGCCCTGCACTGCCCACACTGGCATGGCTCTGTCTGTGGCTCTCCTGTGTAGCCCAGGTCAGGACACATCACTCCACAGGGGTCCACGTTCACCTCTGCCAAACCCAGGGCTGTGACCGTCCTGGTACCCAAGTCACTTGGGAGCATGGCCCCAACCCCAGCCCGGGAGGACAGGCCCCCGTGGATTCTCAGAGAGGCATTTCCTCCCTCCTGACGCACAGGACAGGCTGCAGGGACCGCTGTCCCCTCTGCCAGTGGGGGGCTCTTCCTGGGCCTGAGGGGCTCTCAGCGCCAGCTCTCCTCCTGAGGCTATGGGGTTCTCTGGCACAAGTATTGGGGCACCGAGGCAGGTGCCCCTGCCAGCCCACGGGGACACAAGGTCCCACCCTGAGGTGCCGTCCAACTCCACGTCTGAGCCCTGCTGGTTTTCCTTATTTTCTAGAACGCTAAATTCTTCATTTAAAAGAACACTTATCCAACTTCCCCAGCCTTTCTGGGTGTCTGGTTTGTTAGGATGTCTGTCCCATCTCACCGTCACTGTCACAGCTCAATACCAGCCCCTCCACCAGATGGGCAAACAGCCAGAGACCACCAGCTGCCCGAGGAAGGCCCAGAATCAACCCAGACACCAAAACAGTGAACTGATCAAAATAGGCAAGAAACCCTCTACAAAATCACAAAGATTATCCAATACAACAGTCAAATTAAAAATTCCTGGGATGACCAGACGACAGCACCGAGGCATTCCCCCTGAATACAGTACAGAAAAAGAGAGTGGAAACTTGGAAGAACAGATGAGAAAATGTGAAGAAGCATTCCAGAAAACCCAACAGGTCATCAACAGAAATTCTAGGAGGATGATAGAAAGGAGAGCAGTTGCTGGAGCCAGCGTGAACATGAGGAAGGAGGCGCACACCAGCCTCACCGCAGAAGCCAGACCACTGGGAAGGAAAGACTTTTCCCGTGTTTCCAGGGGAAAACCACAGATCCCAGCCACAGAACAGGGAAGCAGAGCCTGGCAGCCCTGAGAGCTCCACAGAAACGGGAAGAGATGGCCAGCACCTTAGAAACCCCACGGGAATTACCTTCCACCTGGAACTCAATGCCAGGCCAAACCACCCATCAAGGCTCAGAAGCAAAAAAAGGCATTTCAGACAAACTAAGTCTCAAAAAAGGTATACTCTGTAAGAAGGGAGAAGCCACTTAAACAAGGGAGTAAGTGAAGAAAGCAAAAGACAGGATCCAGGAAACATGGGACTGAACCCAAAGGAAACAAGGGGACTCTCAAGGATGAAGCGGAAGGGAGGACCAGGCATGGCCAGGCGCAGGGTCCAGAGGGCCAAGGCACTGGGGCGGGCTGTAGGGCAGTAAAAGCACCTGGGAGCCCGCAGCACTTCTAGCTGCTGAGACACAGCTGCCTGCACAGGAAGCAGAAGCAGCACAGCACTTGGCTCGACTCAAACAGCGTGTTCACAGCCAAGGGCTGTGCGCGCCGAACGCAGAGCTGGCCAGGGCTGCGTGGGCTGGGCCGGGGCTCTGCGGACCGCGGCTGGGTGGCCGGATAGTCGCTAGCTGACACTCAGCAACCTCAGGAGGTGGCTGTACAGGCAGAGCCATGTGGATACACGTATTCAAAGCAGTCCCCTCTGAGAGGCAGTTAAAAGGGGGTGGGTAGGCCAACAGAGTCTGTTTGTCACTGAAAGCTCTGCTCTTCAAAACAAGCATATGATTAAAGTTTTATGCTTTTTTTTTTTTTTTTTTAAAACGGAGTCTCGCTTAAAGTTTTAAATTTTTAAATTTAAAAAAAAAAAAAAAAAAAAAAAAGCCAGCCAGCACCTCAGATGGCGACAGGGAGGCACTGTATGCAGTGGCTGCTCTGTGAGTGAGTGAATTCTTGGGGGGCAGGGCAGGTCCATACCCCGGGAGGACGCTCGGAAACTCAGGTACACAGCGGCCAGCGGCTGCCAGCGTCAGAGGCGGAGCGGGCCCTCCCAGCGCGCCAAGGTCTTGAAGGGTCAAGAACACCCCAGGATGGACCCCTGGGGACACAAATCTAAGAAAATCCCTCCCTCCCCTTCCCAGCTGTATTTGGAACGGTATCAGAAAGTGTCTGCGCAGTGGAGACTTGTGCAGTCAGGAGGTGGGCGGGCCTGCGATGACTTCTGTCCGAGAAAACGCAGAGGACAGCTGTGCTGTCAGTTGGCTGCCCTGGCCCTCACTCCACACCCAAGCATGGAGAAGTGGGAAGGGTTGCGGCTGGCTGCAGAATAAAGGCAGTCCCTCTGGAAGGCCCAGAAAACACAAACAGAGCCACCAGCAGGCAGTCTCGTCCCCAGCAGAGAGGAGCATGGTCCTCAAGGAATAAGCTACCAAAAGGGCCAAAGAGATGAGCAAAAGTGGTGTTTCCCCACAGTGGAAAGGGGTGGTCTGACACCTGAGGGTTTGCAGCCCCACTTCCCTCCGTAACTAGGACATTCGAACCCTCTCCATGCTGCCAGCTGGGACCAGCGGTGGACAGGACACACGTGGTGACGGCCCAGATGTGGACCAGCGGTGGACAGGACACATGTGGTGACGGCCCAGATGTGGACCAGTGGTGGACAGGACACACGTGGTGACGGCCCAGATGTGGAAAGGGCCCCTCCAGAATCCAGCGTGCTCTTCCTACAGAGGCTGTTTTCTCTCTAAGCGGGTGCTGTGCTGGGACAGGTGCACAGCCGCATCTTCCTTCTAACCTGTTCTGGCTAAAGCCAAGTGTTCTCTCCCACCTCACGGGGCTTGGCAGGCGTAAGGGCCGGAGCAAAGCAGCAAAGGGGAACGTATGCAGCCCAGTGCAGGCGCTAACACCACCGCACCCCGAATATTTTGCTAAAGATGAAGCTTCTGACACAGCTCCTGGTCCAGCACTTGCAGCACCCCCCTACCCCCCGCACATCGTAGATACCACTGTAAAATCATGAACTTTGATTCATCCTCCCCTAAAACTACAAAACGCTGATTAAAACAAAAATGTGAGCAAGTGAAGGGACGTGCACTGTGTTCATGGGTCAGGAAACTCAAGATGGTTAAGATGTCAACTCTTCCCAAACTGATCTGCAGAAGCAATGAATCCCAAAGTCCCAGCAGCCTCCTGTGTAGAAACTGACAGGGTGATTCCAAAATTCATACAGAAATGCAAAGGTCTTAGAGTAACCAACACAACTGTAAAAAAAAGAACAGTCAGGTTGGCTGCAGGGGCTCATGCCTGTAATCCCAGCACTTTAGGAGGCCGAGGCGGGCGGATCATTTGAACCCAGGAGTTCGAGACCAGCCTGGCCAACATGGTGAAACCTTGTCTCTACTAAAAATATAAAAAATTAGTTGGGCGTGGTGGTGCACCCCTGTAATGGAGGCTGAGGCACAAGAATCGCTTGAACCAGGGAGGCGAAGGTTGCAGTGAGCCGAGAGCACACCACTGCACTCCAGCCTGGGTGACAGAATGAGACTCCCTCTCAAACCAAACAAACAAGAAAAAGTCAGAAGGCTGACACGAGCTGATCTCAAAATGCATTAGAAAGCTCAGCACGGGCCGGGCGCGGTGGCTCAAGCCTGTAATCCCAGCACTTTGGGAGGCCGAGGCGGGTGGATCACGAGGTCAGGAGATCGAGACCATCCTGGCTAACATGGTGAAACCTCGTCTCTACTAAAAATACAAAAAACTAGCCGGGCGTGGTGGCGGGCGCCTGTAGTCCCAGCTACTCGGTGGCTGAGGCAGGAGAATGGCGTGAACCTGGGAGGCGGAGCTTGCAGTGAGCCGAGATCGCGCCACTGCACTCCAGCCTGGGTGACACAGCGCGAGACTCCGTCTCAAAAAAATAAAATAAAATAAAAGAAAGCTCAGCACTTCAGGAGGCCGAGGCAGGGAGACTGCTTGGGCTCAGGAGTTCGAGACCAGCCTGGCCAACGTGCTGAAACCCTGTCCCTACTAAAAATACAAAAATTAGCTGGGCGTGGTGGCTCATACCTGTAATCCCAGCTACTTGTGAGGCTGAGGCAGGAGAATCACTTGAAGCCGGGAGGCGTAGGTTGCAGTGAGCCGAGACCACACCACTGCACTCCAGCCTGGGCGACAGAGCAAGACTCCATCTCAAAAAAAGAAAAGAAAAGAAAGCTCCAGTAATCTCAGGGCCGGGCTCACGCCTGTAATCCCAGCACTCTGGGAGGCCAAGGTAGGCGGACTGCCTGAGGACAGGAGTTCGAGACCAGCCTGGAAAACATGGTGAAGTCCCATCTCTACTAAAAATACAAAAATTAGACAGTGTGGGCATGCCTGTGGTCCCAGCTACTCAGGAGGCCGAGGTGGGAGGACTGCTTGAGCCCGGGACGCATAGACTGTAGTGAGCCGAGATCACCCCACTGCACTCCAACCTGGGTGACACAGTGAGATCCCTGTCTAAAAAAAGCTCCAATAACCAGGACAGCACAGTGTTGGTGCAAAGTTAAACAGACCAACACAGCCATGCAGAGTCCACAAACAGGCCCACACGCAGACGGACAAAGGCAATTCGGTGGTGAGGACGGGCTTCTCACATGCTGGAACAACTAGACAGGCACAGGCAAAACCCTGGACCCACACCCCATAGTGTGTACCAACATCAACTCAAAATGGATCCAGACCTAAACATAAAACCTAAAACTTCCAGAAGAAAACAGGAGAACATTTCTGTAACCCGGAGTTAGGCAAAGAAATTTTAGATATAACATCAGAAACGCAACACATAAAAGAACAAAGGGATAAACTAGACTTCATCAAAATGTTAAACTGCGGCTTTTCAGCAGACACTGCTAGAGAATGAGAAGACAAGCCACAGAACGGACAGAATCTTTAGAAAGCATCTATCTAATAAAGGGCTTGGATCCAGAATATATGCAGAATCCTCAAAACTCAGTAAGAAAGTAACCCAGACTGGGCGCAGTGGCTCATGCCTGTAATCCCAGCACTTTGGGAGGCTGAGGCGGGCAGATCACTTGAGGTCAGGAGTTCAAGACCCGCCTGGCCAACATGGCGAAACCCCCATCTCTACTAAAAATACAAAAAATTAGCAAAGCATGGTGGTGCACACCTGTAGTCCCAGCTACTTGGGAGGCTGAGGCACAAGAATCACGTGACCCCGGGAGGCGGAGATCGCAGTTAGCCAAGATGGCGCCACTGCACTCCAGCCCAGGCAACACCACGAGACTCCGTCTCAAAAAAAGGAAAGTGGGCAACTGAATAGACCCTTCACCAAAGGTGGCAGACGGATGCAAATGAGCACACGGAGAGAGCTCAACATCATTAGTCATCAGGGAGACACAAATTAAATCTCTAAAGTGACACCACTACACACTCACTAAAATAGCTAAAACTAAAAAGAGCAGGTGCTCTCCAGGACGTGGAGCAACCGGAGCTCCTGTACACCGCTGGTGGGAGCCTCTCTGAGAACAGCCTACAGTTTTTTAGAAAGTTAAACACACTCCTCATGTAGGACCCGCCATTCCACCTGAGGTGTTTAAGCAAACAAAAAGCAACTGTGTGGCCTTAAAATGGCTCACACATGGGTCACTCCAAGCAATTTTATTTTTGATAGCCATAAATTGGAAGCAACTCCAAAGTACACCAAAGGATGAAAGCATAAACAATTTCTGGTGTATCTATCATGGAAAAGCACTCAAATAAAAAGGGATGAACTACTGATACACACAACACGAATGACTCTCGAATAATCACACCGAGTTGAAGCCAGAAAAGAGAGAGCACACACCATGTGATATGGCTTGGCTGTGTCCCCACCAAACCTCATTTCCGACTGTAATCCCCACGTGTGGAGGGAGGGAAGTGACTAGATCATGGGGGCGGCTTCCCCCAGGCAGTTCTCATGATAGCGGGTGAGTTCTCACGACATCTGGTGGCTTCATAAATGGCAGTTTCCTCTGCCCTCCTGCCGTCATGTGAAGAAGGTGCTTGCTTCCCCTTCACCTTCTGCCATGATTGTCCCCAGCCATGTGGAACTGTGAGTCAATTCAACCTCTTTCCTTTATAAGTTACCCACCCTCGGGTATTTCTTTATAGCAATGTGAGAACAGACTAATACACTGTCTGATTGCATTTATATAAAATTCTAAAACACGCAGACTCCCCTGCGGTAACAGAAAGCAGATGGGACAAGGGGTATGGGAGCGACAGAAAGGAGGGCTAGAGAGAGGCAGAGGCTGTGCTGGGGGTAGGGTTCACCATTCTGACCCTGGGGTGATGGCTTCACATGCATGCACGTCTGTCAAAACTCACCAGTCACTTTAAATGTGCTTGGCCTATTGCTGTCGATCACACCCAATACAGTTCTTAAAACACACGCATGTAGCCCTCAGAGAGCAAGAAAAGGTACAACCCTCCCCCAAAAAAATAATGGAAAGCATAGTTTTAATTCTCTTCTTCCCACCATCCTTCCTGAGCAAAAATAACTGCCAGATTCACAGTTAGCACACGACCTTCCCCCGCCAGCCCTGCCTCTTAAGAACACTAGGAGCTGCCCAAGAGTCATATTAACAACTCCATTCACCACCACACACAAAAACCAGGCCATGTTCAATGAGTTTTACTCCACCTGACCCTGTGAGCAACACAGGGACGTGAGCGTGCTGTCGATGACATCACCAAGCGATCACACCCTCTACCACGCTGCCTTTTTAACAGAGTATCTCACTGAGTAGCTCGGAGCATGAAACAGCTGCAGGGGTCCTCAGCTCCCAGCCTCCGAATGAAAGTGCACGTTCAAGTCTCCGAGAAATAACACCAAGCTAGCTCCTTTGATGGAAAACGGATCCCCCAAAATGCCGCAGAAGGAACTGTGGTCAGGTCTGAGGAGCAGGCCACAAAGCATCAGCTCTGTGGGAGCTGGCTCCAGCCCCCGTCTCCACAAAACCGCAGGTGGACAGGTTGCATGCACCCTCCACGCCCTCTGGAAAGCCAGGCTCTGCAGAAACACGAACCCAGCAGGCCCCACTCGGCACAGGAAAAAGCAGCCTCTCCTGAAGGATCAGCAGCTCTGCTCTGCAGGCGGAAGGGCCCGAATGGGGCCTCCACCAACCCACCCACAGCTTGTTGCCGCCCTGTGAGTGGAGAGCTGGGCCCAACACTCTCCCCTGGGCTCTGATTCCAGGGTTTATCCTTATTCCTTAGGTGGTCTGCACAGCAGTCAGCCAACTCAGCATCCCCCCATCATTTGGCCAAATTTCACAAATACGCAGTTGCTCACCTTAGAGCAAAGTTAAAACACCAACCTGTGGAGACTTCTACTCATGATTTGCTTCACTTGTTAATTTCTCTGAGACTCAACAGGAATGCAGATCGTGCCTGTGTACAAAAGAGCTATGTGCAAATCAACACAAAAGAAATGGCAACAATACACCAAACTCCAAGTGTAAAAGTTCACCCTGAAGTTTAAAGACCGTCTTTCACCTCAAAATGCAGAGGCACTGCAAAGCACATCTGTAATGATGGTACATCTGTACAGACGGCAAACGTCGTGATATAGCCACTCCTAGACAGAGCCCCTGCCTGGGCGTGCAACCGGTCAGCCAGGGCAGGAGTTGTATCATTCTGAATTGCATTTTCCAAGTTGTAAAAGCAGTCGAGTGGGCTTCTAAGCCATCTGATTGCTCACAGCCACCTCTCCATGGTGCAGGGTCCCACAGGTGCTCTGCTCCTGCAGCTGAGTCTCCCTAAAGCACCGAGCAGAGGCCTGGACACCCGGGAGTCGCACCTGCTCTGGGATGCTGGAGGTGCTGAGGGGTGCCAGTCAGAGTGACCAACAGGGACAGACCCACCCCACACAGGGGTTCTGGCCTTTTTTCCTGCCAGGGCTTATGCAAACCCAAACATACCCCCCCCCCAAAAATGCTAGCTCCTTATATTATCTTTAAGTTAACTTTAAATGGCTAAGATATTTTGGTAAGAATACTTCAGAAAATTACAGTTGACCTCTGAAACACATGGGTCCAACTTCCAGGGTCCACTTACACGCAGATTTTTTTCAACCAAGCAAGGACTGAAGATACAGCATTGACAGGATATGAAACTCACGGACACAGAGGGCTGACATTTTGCTCGCTTGGGTTCCACAGGGAACTTGCATGTGCACACGGGGCCCTGGAACCATCCCGAGAACACTGCGGGGTGACTGTATCTGGCACGATCACTTTAGGAAATTCTTAACACATGGACACATCTCTGTGAACAGGTACAGTGCACATGCGTGTCTGTCAAGCCACACCCTGCGAGCAGGGTCTTGCTGCAAACTTCAACCCAAAGCAGCTTCTGGAAAGCTCGTGAGCGGCCTTCAGAGAGGCTGGCATCCACCTAACATCCAACACAGATCTCCTTCACGACAGTGAGCTCACATTCAAGAGTGCCATAAAGCACTCTGCCTAAGCCTCCAACAACACTCGACAAAGGCACAGTCTTGCATCCCATATATACCAACCCCTGTATCAGCTACAGGTTAAAACTGCTTTGCTCAAAACTTAGGAATTCATGGGCTGGGCGTGGTGGCTCACGCCTGTAATCCCAGCACTTTGGGAGGCCGAGGCAGGGAGATCACAAGGTCAGGAGATCAAGACCATCCTGGCTAACACAGTGAAACCCTGTCTGCACTAAAAATACAAAAAATTGGCCGGGCGTGGTGGCGGGCGCCTGTAGTCCCAGCTACTCGGGAGGCTCAGGCAGGAGAATGGTGTGAACCCAGGAGGCAGAGGTTGCACTGAGCCGAGATTGCGCCACTGTACTCTAGCCTGGGCGACACAGTGAGACTCCATCTCAAAAAAAAAAAAAATTAGGAATTCATGGATCTAGGGAAGGTGTAAATAGGTGTTTGTTGTACTCATTCTTTTAAGTTTGAAATTTTGCAAGTTAAAACTTGGCAGCAAGGACTGCTTTGCTATCTAGACACGCAACTCTGGGTGATGACCTCCACTTGGGGGTGGTGGGCAAGGGGAGTGACAAGGTAAACAGGGGTACTCCTGGTGAACTCTGACACAGAAGCCCTTCACAGGGAGCCCTGCTAGCTCTGCAGCCCCAGGGCCCAGTGCATGTGTGCACGCACGCGCGCGCACACACACACATACACTCTCATACACGCACACTCCATCCAATCCCCTACACTTGGGGCTGCTGTGGGGGGGTGGGATGAGGAAAGCCTGGCTCTTGGTCTCTAGGAGCTGACAGCCTGGTAAAGAATGGGAATGCAGGCTGGGTGTGGTGACTCATGCCTGTAATCCCAACACTCTGGGGGGCCGAGGTGGGTGGATCATGAGGTGAGAAGATCAAGACCAGCCTGGTCAACATGGTAAAACCCCGCCTCTACTAAAAATACAAAAATTAGCTGGGCATGGTGGCACGCGCCTATAATCCCAGCTACTCAGGAGGCTGAGGCAGGAGAATTGCTTGAACCCAGGAGTTGGAGCTTGCAATAAGCCAAGATCACACCACTGCACTCCAGCCTGGAGACACAGCAAGACTCCATCTCAAAAACAAAGAAAAAAAAAGAACAGCAGGCACAGGTAACCCATGGTGGTCAGGGGAAGCCTCAGGGCTGGGCTAGAGGGAAGAACAGTGTACCGCAGGGGCATGGTCACAGTGAAGCTGCCCATGTGAGTGTCAGGAGCTGGCCAGGTGGAGGAAAGACGCACAATGCCAGCGCTGCGAGGCCAGGTGAGCAGTGCAGCCAGCCAGAGCCCTGAGAGGGATGTGGGGCCACGTGCACAAGGAGAGGAGGCAGCGGCGGCCTCTGCAGCACGCCAGGGAGCGGAGTCACAGGCAGGGACGCTGACGAGCCCACCAGGACACTGGACACCTGCACCTCCACAGTGCCCGGTCAGTGCAGGTAACGAATCTGAGTTTCTGGTGTCCTGGATAGGACGACGCAGCAGCATCACAAGCGTCAGAGACATCACCACCCAGAGTCAGACACCACAGCCTTTTCATGCAAAAGCTTAATACTAATTTAGATTCGCTTTCATGTGTAGACAGACACATAATTTAAAACAGCTCTAAAACATTAAAATCATTTTCCAGTCATTCAGCAGTTAATAAAGTTTACCCTGCCCGGCAGTGCCCATTTCTGCTTTTTCTTAACTGCCACCCCCAACTGTGGCCTGTCATGCCTCGAGGCACATTTTCGATTAGCCCTGAAACCAGAGCATGTACTCGCAGGATGGGCTGGAGAGTGCTGGGAGGGGTCTTGCCTGCCCTACTCCACATACCTAAATAGAGCCTGCAATTTTCCAATTAACATGTTTAGAGCAAAAATTTTTTGAAAACAAATTTCGTCCAAAAACTTCACTAAGTTGCCAATAATGCTTAATTGTCTTATCTACTTTTTAAACTGGTCCCACAAAATGTATCAGGTGACCATGAAAGCAACACCAAGGGCCACGCAGCAGAGATGTAGAACCTAATGGATAAACATGTGGCAGGGCCTGACACAGGAGGCTCTCCGTACCCCACCACCTCCATGATATGATGGCCTCCTTCGCCTCTTCTCAGTACTCAATTCAATTGCCCACCTGAGCTTCCTGAAATGCCCAACATGTTGCATGTTGACAGACACAACATGCAACAAACAGGAAATGATTTGCAGTTGGTCTCGGGCAGGTTTTTTCTTCACGTCTTTAGGTGAAAGGCTTCTGTTGAAAACATCGAGTACCTGGTATCACTTCTGCCTTCGTGAAGCCTTCGCTTATATTCTCAGCCATTCCTGGTTTCTAATTTTCTCAGGTCTCTAAAATCTCCGAAACCCACAGGCCTCATGTGACTTCACCAACTCCCTCTTTCAGTGAGCCTGGGTCCAAGGTCGGAACATGGCCAGGCTGCTCCAGGCTGGGTGTCCAAGCCCTCGTCCTCCAGGCACCACAGCTTGAGGCCCAGCGTGTGCAGAATCAGGCTGTGCTCGCTTCCGCCAACAGCAGTGAGCATGCTGGCTGGGCCCAGGGTGCCTCGACACTTTGCTAAACCTCAGGGTAAAGCATACTCATCTGCACATACTTAACTCCCAAGACTCTAAAAATCCTGCACTAACAGAGAGCCTTCACCTCTGCACAATTTTAACACGTGCTCTTTCATCTGCAGATTCTGAATTCATTCAAATGACACTCTGGGCATTCCCTTTGCCTTGACTGAGAGCTTAGTTCCAACTCTGTGCCCACCTCCCGGCTTCCCCTACCCTACTCCACTAGCAGCTGAACAGAGTCCAAGGTGGGTGTTTTTCCCTCTATTCTCCCTCTCTCTTGACTTTCTCATTAATCATATCTTCTTGGATTATGAGTATTTTTCTTAGTCACCATAACTTCTTACTAGAGTAAGTACATGTGTCAACAAATAAAACAATCAAATAAAACAAGCAAAGGTTCCCATCAAAACCCCAGGGAGAGGCCGGGGTGCAGGGCATGCAGCCTCTGGCACCCAGAGGAGGGGCTCACAGGGAAGGCCCCGTGAAACAGCCCGGGAAGAAGGCAGCTGGCGCAGCAACACTGAGACATGGAACGCACAGGACACTTCCAGACAAAAGTTCTGGATTCTTCTCACGATCAGCAAGCAAGAAGAAAACAACCCTCCTTTCCTCAGAGCTCCCCCGCAGCACTGTCCTTCTGCGAGCCTGCACCTCCCACCTTGCGCTCTTCCTGAAGCCAGCCGTGTCTCAGCACCTCTGGAGTCTCCAGGTTAAGACTTCACATGTTTGGATATATTTTATCTGCCAACTTAAACAAAAACAGTTAGAGAAGTCACCATTTGGATGGTGCTTCCAAGTCAGTGGTGGGGGCAGTCAACTCTGCAAGCAGTCGGCTCTGCTTTTCTGAGAGGACAAGGACCATGCTGAGATTCCCTCCACCCCCGAACTGCTGCTCCCTGAGCTACCATCTCAGCAGTTTCTGTGTCCTTAGATGGGCCAGGCCACAGGACTTCTCTAACCTAAGGTCTGTGGGTTTGTCCAGATGGCAACAAACATCGCTTCTCTTCCACATGATCACTGTGTTTTAAGGCAGCTTTATCCAGAGAGGCTGGGGAATGGGGACCAATCTGAGAGTGCCAGTGGCAAGAAGAGGAGCTCGGGGCCACAGGCAGTGCCTGCTATCTGCAGAGGATGGGCTTCCAGGGGGCCTGGTGGCCCACCAGGACCTCGGCTCTCAGCACCTGAAACCACATATCTAGCACTCAACTCCAAACGTTCTGCTTACTTTCAAAATGTTTTAAACAGTGCCAATCCCATGCACAATTTCAAGAAAACTGAGGTCAGCTGGCAGATGACATGGACCTTAAATGACTGACAGCACAATGTCAGTTCTCCAGAACCCAGCTTTCAGACAACCTCCCTTACCAGAACACACCAGCAGGGAGACAGCAAACCAGGGGCTCCGAGCAGCCCACAGCCGACCAGCACACACCGGGCACCGGCCCCAAATCAGAAACACATGTGGATGCCGCACACCCTCCCGGGGCTTCCAATCAATGGATTCATCCGTCTATGCTAGGAAGGAGAGCTGCCCAGCCTAAGAACATGCCACCAGCAGATCTTCTTGGCCTCATCTGAGCACCGAGACTGGCTTCTCGAAGGAAGCAGCTGGGAAATGATGGATGCAGGGGTGAAAAAAGAGGGTAGGCGGCTGTCTGGACATGGCGAGAGGCAGGAGGGCAAAGAAAGCAGCAAGGACACCGTGGGGGAGTGACCTAGGAAGAGCAGGGCAGAGGGCCACCCGCAGGGGAAGACTGAGGCCACAGATGAGATCCCTCAGCCCTCAGCGGGGTGGGGTCAGGCAGGGTGGCCTCAGCCCCCAGGGGATGGCTCCGGTGCTCTTCATGAAGCAACAAGGGGAGCCACCTGCCAAGATGCATGCATGGCAGGAATCAGAGACCAAGGCAGAAGAGGGAGGTGGCAGGTCAAAGAAGCTAACAAGGGCCTTGGTGGGTTTTAAATAAGAGGAAGGCATTTGATACTATCTAACATCCATTGAGACAAATAAACAAATATCCCCTGCCCCAAGAAAAGCAAACAGAAAGCAACTTTAGAAAGTAATCCCAGCACTTTGGGAGGCTGAGACGGGCGGATCACGAGGTCAGGAGATCGAGACCATCCTGGCTGACACGGTGAAACCCCGTCTCTACTAAAAACACAAAAAACTAGCCGGGCGAGGTGGTGGACGCCTGTAGTCCCAGCTACTCAGGAGGCTGAGGGAGGAGAATGGCGTGAACCCAGGAGGCGGAGCTTGCAGTGAGCTGAGATCTGGCCACTGCACTCCAGCCTGGCCGACAGAGTGAGACTCCGTCTCAAAAAAAAAAAAAAAAAAAAAATAGAAAATAAGGAGTGGGAACTGGGCGAGGTGGCTTACGCCGGTAATCCCAGCACTTTGGGAGGCCAAGTCAGGCAGGTCACTTGAGGTAAGGGGTTCGAGATCAGCCTGGCTAACATGGCGAAACTCCGTCTCTACTAAAAATACAAAAATTAGTCAGGCATAGTGGCATGTGCCTATAATCCCAGTTACTCGGGAGGCTGAAGCACAAGAATTGCTTGAACCCAGGAGGCAGAGGTTGCAGTGAGCGGAGATGGCTCCATTGCACTCCAGCCTGGGCAACAAGAGTGAGACTCTGCCTCAAAAAAAAAAGGGCCGGGCGCGGTGGCTCACGGCTGTAATCCCAGCACTTTGGGAGGCCAAAGTGGGTGGATCACAAGGTCAGGAGATCGAGACCATCCTGGCTAACATGGTGAAACCCCCGTCTCTACTAAAAACACAAAAAATTAGCTGGGCATGGTAACGGCACCTGTAGTCCCAGCTACTCGGGAGGCTGAGGCAGGAGAATGCCGTGAACCTGGGAGGTGGAGCTTGCAGTGAGCCGAGATTGCGCCACTGCACTCCAGCCTGGGCGACTTGAGTGAGACTCCGTTTCAAAAAAAAAAAATGAAAGGGCCAGGCATGGTGGCTCACGCCTGTAATCCTAGCACTTTGGGAGGCCAAGGCAGGTGGATCACCTGAGGTCAGGAGTTCGAGACCAGCCTGGCCAACATAGTGTAACCCTGTCTCTACTAAAAATACAAAAATCAGCCATGTGGTGGTGGGCGTCTGTAATCCCAACTCCTTGGGAGGCTGAGGCAGGAGAATAGCTTGAACCCGGGAGGCGGACGTTACAGTGAGCTGAGTTCACGCCACTGCACTCCAGTCTGGGTGACAAGAGCAGAACTCCATCTCAAAAAAAAAAGAAAGAAAAAAGAGAGGAAAGGAGTGGGAATGAATTTCCTTAACTTCATGAAGGCAATCTATAAAAAACATCTGTAGCAACTATCATCTTCAACGGTAAATCACTAGAAGCATTTTCTTTATAATCAGAAACAATTTCAGACTGCCGGTCATCACCACTCCCCTCCACACTGCACCTGAGACCCCAACAAGCCCAATACCAGGAGACAACAAGGGAGTGAAGCACAGGACGTCAGTGAAATAAAACTGTCATGAACTGCATAGATAATAAATTCCCTAGGTATGACGCTCAAAAAATTGCAAATTTTTAATGAAAGAGTTTAAGAGTGCTAGAGTAAGATTAATATCCAAAATTCAACAGCAATTCAACACACTATCAACAAAGAATGAGAAAACGCTATTTTTTATTTTTAGAAAAGGGTCTCATTCTGTCACCTAGGCTAGTGTGCAGTGGCACAGTCATAGCTCACTGTAGCCTCAAACTCCTGGGCTCAAGTGATCCTCCCACCCCAACCTCCTGAGTAGCTGGGACTAGAGGCAAGTACCACCACACCTGGCTAACTTTTTTTTTATTATTTTTTGTAGAGACAGGGGTCTCACTATGTTGCTCAGGCTGGTCTCAAGCTCCTGACCTCGAGCAATCCTCCCACTTCATCCTCCCAAAGTGCTGGGATGACAGGCATGAGCCATCATTCTCAATCAGAAAATGTGTTTAAGAAAAATAATACTTAAAATAGCACCAATGAACTCAGAATGTCCTGGAATGTCCTACACATATCTAACAAAATATGTGTAAGACCTATACGAAAAAGACACATAAAACTTGATTGAAATATATTACAAAATATGTAAATAAAGTAATATACCATATTTATGGATATAGTCACTATACCATAGATTTCAATTCTCCCAAAATTGACCCACAGATTGATACAACTTCAATTAAAATAACCTACAAGGACTTTTTTGGGCCCTGAAGGGTTGATTCCAAAATTTATAAGGAAAATCAAAGTGCCAAGAGTTGCACGGACAATTCTCAAGAGCAACAGAATGGGTTATTACCTCTAGTAGATACCAAGAGTTAGTATGAAGCTAAATTATTTAAGGACAGGATGCTACTGATGAAAGGATAGACAAACAAACCAAGAGAAAACAACTGACAGGCTAGAAAAGGATCCCACATAATATAAAACCTGAAATGTTACAGATGGGCCATGGAGACCACAGAGGTGAGGAAGGAAGGACCATCCAAATAAATAACACCAGGACAACTGTTTATCCAAACAGGAGGAAAATGAAAATGGAGCTCTAACTCACACCATCCACGAAACCCATGCCAGGAGGATTACATACTTAAAAGCAGAAGCGAAAGCTATCATTTTAGAAGAAAATACAGAAGAATATTCCTATGACCTTCGGATTAGAAAGGACTTATTTTTTTTTTTTTGAGATGGAGTCTCGTTCTGTCGCCAGGGCTGAAGTGCAGTGGCCGGATCTCAGCTCACTGCAAGCTCCGCCTCCCGGGTTTACGCCATTCTCCTGCCTCAGCCTCCGAAGTAGCTGGGACTACAGGCGCCCGCCACCTCGCCCGGCTAGTTTTTTGTATTTTTTAGTAGAGACGGGGTTTCACCATGTTAGCCAGGATGGTCTCGATCTCCTGACCTCGTGATCTGCCTGTCTCGGCCTCCCAAAGTGCTGGGATTACAGGCTTGAGCCACCGCGTCCGGCCTAGAAAAGACTTCTTAAAGATGACTTGAAAAGGCTTACCAAAAAGGAGACAATAATAGATAAATTCAACTACATTAAAATCAAGGAGTTCTATTTGTCAGAAGATACCGTAAAGAAAGTGAAAAGATCAAATATAAACTGGAAGAAGATACTGGCCATATATATGACCTATAAAGGAACAGTAACTAGAATATGCACAGAACTCCTATAATAAATAAGAAATAATTTAAAGAAAACTAGGCAAAAAGACACAACCAGACATTTCCCAGGTTACCCACAAACAACAATAAACAGAAAATTAATTTCCTCCATATTAAAGGAAAGGAAGTTAAATGAAATTAATTTCCATTAATGAATTAAAGGAAATTAATTAAATTTCATTAATTTTTCTTTTTAAACAGAGTTTGGCTCTTGTCACCCAGGCTGGAGTACAGTGGCGCAATCTCAGCTCACTGCAACCTCCGCCTCACAGGTTCAAGCGATTCTCCTGCCTCAGCCTCCTGAGTAGCTGGGATTACAGGTACCAGCCACTAAGACCAGCTAATTTTTTGTATTTTTAATAGAGATGGAGTTTCACCATGTTGGCCAGGCTGGTCTCGAACTCCTGACCTCAGATGATCCACCCGCCTCGGCCTCCCGAAGTGCTGGGATTACAGGCATGAGCCACTGCGCCTGGCTCATTAATTAATTTTTAAATGAAAATTAAGACAACACTACCATAGCATTTTATACCCCCAGATTTGAGGAATTGAAAAGTCTGACAACACCCAGTGCTATCAAGGATATAAAATAACAGAAATGGCTGGGAGGCAAGTGAACTGTTGCAATTAACATTACTCATGCAGTACTGCGAGACAAACTGCAAGGAAATGGCAGGCCAGTATCCCTTCTGAACCTACACACCGGAACTGTAGCAAACTGCATGCAACTGTGTATAAAAAGGATAATACATTGTGACCAACAGGAACTCACTGGGGTTTAACATTCAAAATTAAATCAATGTAATTCACCATGTTAACAGAATAAAAAAGAAAAACCATACAAGCATCCCAATACAGGAAGAAAGATATTTTACAAAAATAAACATCCACTCACGACAAAAATTCTCACCAAACTAGGAAAAGAAGGTGCATGACTGAACGCCATCACAATTCATATGCTGAAACCCAATCCCCAAGGTGATGGTGACCGAAGCGGGGGCCTCTGGGG
This sequence comes from Theropithecus gelada, assembly GCF_003255815.1. Taxonomy (NCBI): domain Eukaryota; kingdom Metazoa; phylum Chordata; class Mammalia; order Primates; family Cercopithecidae; genus Theropithecus; species Theropithecus gelada. Next base: position 40,593,683 of record NC_037678.1, on the reverse strand, counting down.
GCCAAGCCGTCATTAACTGGATTAGCGCCTTATGAAAGAGCCCGTCCCACAGCTGCCTTGCCCCTTCCCTCCACACTCGGAAGACACACGAGCCGCAGCCTCGCCCCTTCCCTCCACACTCGGAAGACGCACGAGCCGCCGCATGGAAGCAAGCAGCAGGCCCTCACCAGCATGGCAACCGTGCACGTCCCAGGACTGTGAGAAATGAATTTCCAGTGACTAGAAGCCCCCCAGTCCATGGTATTTTGTTACAGCAGCCAGAACAGCCTACGACAGAAGGGGATTCCTCAACCTAATACAGGGCCTCTATGAAAAACCTGCAGCTGACATCATGCACGTCATGAGAGAAGACGAATGCCTCCCCCAAGATCAGAAACAAGGCAAAATGTCCCTTCTCATCGCTTCTGTTTGTAATATTATACTGGAGGTTGTGGCCAGTGCAATGAGGTAAGAACAAGAAATAAAAGGTGCACAGACCAGAAAAAAAGATATGAACCTCTCTTTACTGCAAATCACGACTTTGAAGAAAATCCTAAGAAATCTACAGAAGAAAGCTATAAAAACTAATATATGAGTTAAGCACAGCCACAGGATATAGTCAATTGTTGTAAATTTTAATTGCATTTATTTTATGCTGAGTTTATTCCCATGCCGTCAGTTTTTGTTTCTTCAGTTTCTTCTGGGACAGTTTTCTTCCCTGCAACTTCCTCTCCTGGCTTGGGAACAAGTTTCTTTACCCTGAGCATCGTCTCAATGTGACGGGGCGCCCTGTATGGATGAACCCGAACACCCGCCCTGGAAGTCCCACAGCGCATCCTGGGTGCTCAAACACCAGAGAGCCTACATCCACACCCTCACGTTCAGTGTGACTCTCCGCATTTTTAAGTGTGTGCAGCAAAAATTCAGTTCTCTTTTTGGGCCACCAACCCTGTGTCCAGCCCCACTGTTTAGCCTAGGTACACCTGCCAACTCTACCCCTGCAAGGTCACAACGGCATACACTGTTTCTATAAAGGGACGTCTTTCAGACACTTGGCGACTTCTCATGTATGCACACCCTTGATGGCCTGGGCAGTTTCACGAGTGTTCTTAAAGTGATCAGGAAGACTTGACCCTCTTGATTTGCATGATTTTGTGAGGATTTCTGGGTCAAGTAACTAATGAACCATTTTCACAGATCACCTCAGGCTGCTTGGGGAAAAGCTATTAAGTCAGTATTTTTAAAAGCAATTGTTTTTCTAAATACTGGCAACAACTGAAAAGAAAATTTTTTAAAGGACCACGTACATGGCATAAAATATGAACACTTAAGAATAAATTTAACAAAACATGTTCAGGACACAAACACTGAGAACTATGAAACAACCCTGAGAAAAATCCTGAAAGACCTACATCAATGAAGAGGTACACCACGTTCTTGAATGAGAACACGTGATATTGCTAAGATACCAATGATCATAAGACTTATCTACAGACGCAATACAATCCCAAGGTAAGATATCAAGGTATTCGCCGGGCCCAGTGGCTCACACCTGTAATCCCAGCATTTTGAGAGGCTGAGGCGGGTGCATCACCTGAGGTCAGGAATTTGAGACCAGCCTGGTCAAGAGGCGAAACCTTGTCTCTAGTAAAAATACAAAACTTAGCCAAGTGTGGTGGCGCACGCCTGTAATCCCAGCTACTCAGGAGGCTGAGGCAGGAGAATCACTTGAACCTGGGAGTCGGAGCTTGCAGTGAGCCGAGATAGTGCCAATGCACTCCAGCGAAAGATGTGAAAGAGTGAAACTCAGTCTCAAAACAAACAGAAAAAGATATCAAGGTATCAAGAAACTTCTTTGTAGAAACTGACGAACTGATTCTGAAACACATGAATGCAAACGACCAGAACAGCCCTCAGCGTTTTCGAAAAAGCAACACTGGAGGACTCCTGCCACCCATCAACACTCCCTCTAAATGGGCTGGAAAGTGCTGAGCTGCCGAAGGGCAGACAAGGACGTGAGTGGACAGAACACATTCCAGAAGTGGCGTCCTCACACACGGCCAACTGAGTTTCAATAAAGGAGCAGCATCGTTCAATAGAGAAAGGTCGGTCTCCTCGACACATACGGCTGGCATGGTTGGTACCCACAGAAAAAACGAGTCTCAGCCCCCCACCTTACAACTCTCCCAAAATTAACTTGAATTGGATTGAGTAGGAGCTAAAGCCATAAACACTCTAGAAAACTCCTGTGCCTTGGGTTAGGCAAAAATTTATTTAGGAAGGCACAAGATGAATTCTTAAAATGATACACTGGGCTTCCTTAAAATTAAAAACTTGCTCTTTAAAAATGCATGCAGGTAAAAAACAAACAAAACAAAACAAAAAAAAAGGGCAAACACAGACCAAGAAAACAGTTACAGAACAAGTCTATCTGATAAATTACTTACATCTAGAAAATATATTTTAAACTCTTACTAAATCAGTAACGACAAAACTATCAACCCAATTTAAAAAACACAGACAAAAGATTTGAAAAGACACCTCCCAAAAGAAGATAGGCAAATGAGCAAATGAGCTGGTGAAAAGACGCTCAGCACTATTAGTCACTAGGGAAATGTAAATCAAACCCACAACGTAACGGCACTGCACCCATCGAAAAGGCTAAAATTCAAGACTGACCATACCAGCTTTCCACAAGCATGTCAACCACTGTGTGCTGCTGGTGAGACGCAATGCAAAACAGGACGGCCACTTTGGAAAACAACTCGGCAGTTACTCCAGAAATTCATATTCATTTGCCATATTCAGCAATCCCACTCCTAGTAATCCACCCGAGAGAAAGGAAAACGTATGTTCATATGAAGAAGGAAACATTCGTAGAAGCATTGTTCATAATAACCAAAAGCTAGAAACAACCCAAATACCCATCACCTGGTAACCAGACCAACTGCGATCCAGCCGCGTGCCGGGAGGCTGCTCAGCAATGCAAAGGAACCAGCTACTGACACACACAAAACACACCACCTGGGCACCACGCAGAAGTATCCCGCCAAGGGAAAGGGCCAGATGTGTGGCACCCACTACACAATCTCATTTATACAAAATTCTAGAAGAGGCAAAATCAGTGACAGAAGCAGCTCAGTGGCTGCCAGGGAGAAGGCTGGAGCAGGGGCTCACTCCCAGGGGCACAAGGCTACAGAATGATTCTGATTCTGTACTCGACGGTGGTGGTGACATGACTATCGTTAAAACTCACAGACCTGCATGCTGAGAAAGGTGCACTCTGCTATGCGCCAACTATGCCTCCATCAACGGAGATGTAAAAAGTAACATGTGCTACCACTGCATGCCCACCAGAATGGGTGAAACAAGGAAGCCTGGCCACACCAAGCGCCAACAGGATAGCATGGCAGCAGCACTGGGCCCGCGGACGAAGCTAAATTCGCTTAGCCACTCAGGAACATGGCCTGGCAGTTTCTGATGAGATCAAACTTACACCTTCCACACAACTCAGCGATTCCACTCCTAACATTTACCCAAAAGAAAAGGACGTCTACACGTATGTTCACACAAAGACTTGAACACGAATGTTCAAAAAGAAGCTTTATTCATAATAGCCAAAAACTGGAAACATGCCAGATCCCCTCGGCGGGCAAACGGATAAATAGCGTACATCCAAACAGAAACCATTCCACATAAAAATAAAAAACTGTGGACACGCGTAGCACACGATGACCCTCCAAGTACTTTGAGTAGGAAGCCAGACACCAGGGAGCACACAACTGGGGTTTCAGCAACCTGAGCTCTCGGAAGGACAGATCCACATCGACGGTAAGAGGCAGCCCAGAGAACGCCTTCCCATCTGGGACTGTGGGCCAACAGCAGAGGGTACAAGCAGACCCTCCGGGGGCGCTGAACGAAATGGGGGTAGACATCCTCAATCTGTGCACTTACAATGGGGACATTTTATTGTATATAAATTACGTTCCCTCCAAGAATGTTTATGCACGTTAACCTCTATTTAAAGGAGAGCTCCCACTCCCAAACCGTCAGCCTCCATGTACAGCCACGCCTCACATAAGGATGCTCCTGGCGATAACAGACGGCACATATGACGCTGGTCCCATCAAGACCATCCTGGCTAACAGGGTGAAACCCCATCTCTACTAAAAACACAAAAAATCAACCAGGCGTGGTAGCACACGCCTGCAGTCCCAGCTACTTGGGAGTCTGAGGCAGGAGAATCACTTGAACCTGGGAGGCAGAGGTTGCAGTGAGCCGAAATCATGCCACCGCACTCCAGCCTGGGCAACAGAGCAAGAATCCATCTCAAAAAAAAAAAGCATGGCACACTGGCCAGGTGCAGTAGCTCACCACTTTGAGAGGGTGAGGTGTGAAGGCTGCCTAAGGCCAGGGGTTCAAGACCAGTCTGGGCAACAAGGCAAGACCCCCCCTCTCTCTCTACAAAAAATTAAAACATCAGCCAGGCACAGTGACTGTAGTCCCAGCTACTTAGGGAGGCCGAGGGGGAGGATCATGTGAGCTCAGGAGTTCAAGGCACCACTGCACTCCAGCCTGAGTGACAGAGTGAGACCCTATCTCCTAAAAAAAAAACCTCCCACATACAATTCTGTAGCATACAGAATACGCGCTAATGATATGGACAGGATGCAAGGAAATCCTGGGTAGAAGAGGGCAATTCCCCAGCAAAGGCCCCACCCTCAAGCCTGGACACCTGCAGTTCTAGATGGGAACAGGCATTCCTGTTTGCACACCAAATGTTGCCTTTTCCAAGATTACTCTGGCCTGCCACACCCCTATCCTGTGCCGATATAAACCCCAAGCTCCACTGGCAAGAGCAAAGTGGCGCAGCAGAGAAGGAGAAAAGAGAAGGAATGTCTGAATGTCGAGAGGGGTTCGGCTGGGCACCGTCCAAGAGGAGATCAGCTGTGGGACGGCTGAAGTCCAGAGGAAGATCATCATCTTACTCCATCCCCTTGCCAGCTCATCCATCTTCCTGAGGGCCACCTCCATCACTCAGTAAAATCCCCACAAACGCCATCCTTCAAGTCCATGTGACCTGATTCTTCCTAGACGCCGCACAAGGACTTGGGTACCAAGAGGGCAGGGTTTGGTAAAAGGCTGTCGCATGACTCTGTGAGCTGGTTAACACTTAGCCATCTGCAAATGGCAACTGCTAAAAGAGCATTCATTGTAACATACCCCTAGACGCCACTGTGGGGTTGGAGCCCAAAAGCGCTTGCCCGGGCTCTGGCACCTGCCCATCAGCGTGCTCCCCCTCCCACAAACAAGCCACGCCCCCTGCTGCAGTCCCGAGAGGGGGTCAGGGAACTCTTCTGTTTCAATGATAATTAGCAAATATGCTACTGATTTCCGTATTTATTATATTCTAATTCCTATCACTGTTTTAGAGTATACTGCACCTACTTATTAAAATTTACAGTTAACTGTAAAGCAACCTCAGGCAGGTCCTTCAGGAAGAATCCAGAAGGCGGCACTGTTATCATAGGGATGACGGCTCCATATGTCTTACCGCCCCTGAAGACTTTTCAGGGAGACAGGACGTGGAGGTGGAGGACAGAGATGTGGATGATCCAGATTCTGTAGGCCTAGGCTAACGTGTGTGCTTGTGTCTTATTTCTAACAAGTAAGTTTAAAAAGTAATAAATAATTTTAAAAATGGAAAAAAGCTGGCTGGGCGTGGTAGCACACGTCTGTAATCCCAGCACTTTCAGAGGCTAAGGCAGGCAGATCGCTTGAGCCCAGGAGTTCAAGACCAGCCTGGACAACATGGTGAAACCTACAAAAAAAATACAAAAATTAGCCCGGCATGGTGGCCATGCCTGCCTATAGTTCCAGCTATCTGGGAGCCTTAGGTGGGAGGATCTCCTGAGCCCAGGGAGGTCAAGGCTGCAGTGAGCCATGATTGTGTCACTGCACTCCAGCCTGGGCGACAGAGCTTACAGAATAAGGATATAAAGAAAAATTTTTTTTTTTTTTGCACAGCTGTATAATGTGTTTGTGTTTGAAGCTAAGTGTTACTACAAAAGAGTCAAAGAGTTTCAAAAAGCTAAAAAGTTTATAAAGTTATAGTAAGGTTATTATTGAAGAAAGAAAACTATGTATAAATTCCATAGTCCCTAAGCACCCCCTAAGCATGCAGTGCTCCAGAGTCTACAGCAGCACAGTCGCATCCCGGGCCTCTCGCTCCCAGACACCCACAGAGCAACACTCAGTCCTGCAAGCTCCATTCACGGTGAGTGCCCGACACAGGTGCACCATTTTTCATCTTTTATCCCCTATTTTTACTGTACCTTTTCTATGTCTAGATACACAAACTCACTATTGTGTTACAACTGTATACCTCACAAGCCATGCAGGTTTACAGCCCAGGAGCCAGGGGCTGCACCACACAGCCTAAGAATGTAGCAGGCTGTGCCATCCAGGTTCGTGTTAGTATATTCCACGATGCTCGCACAACGGTGACAGTGCCTAACAAGGCGTTTCTAGAACGTATCCCCATCACTAAGTAGCGCAGGGCTGTACCTGGTTTACACATTAATTCCGGCGTTTCTAGAACGTATCCCCATCACTAAGTAGCGCAGGGCTGTACCTGGTGTACACATTAATTCCGGCGTTTCTAGAATGTATCCCCACCACTAAGTAGCGCAGGGCTGTACCTGGTGTACACATTAATTCCGGCGTTTCTAGAACGTATCCCCACCACTAAGTAGCGCAGGACTGTACCTGGTTCACACGTTAATTCCAGGAAGTGTTTCCAAGCCCACTGCAGGCTGGACGGGAAGACACAGAGGCAGGGCCGTTATCTACCCTAGGCTTCAGCTTCCCACCAACGTAAAGACCACCCCGCCTGGCCTTCCCTTCAGACTGACCCTCCCCTATCTCCAGTCCAATATTCCCAGGCATAGCTAACTTGCGCTTATTGTATGCTTTTTGCCTTGGCAGAGAAAAATATAATGCATTTTTTAAACTATTTCCTTCCAAAATGATTTTTTAGTGCTTGAATTACGCAGAAAAGCGTCACTATTCAAAGTAATTTCCTGAGTGTACTACACATAAAACTTCAAGTTTTTCAATTAAAATAAAATGCTACCAGAGATGATCTCCAGGTTACATACTGTGAAGAAAAAATATCAAGATAATAGTGTATGTGCTATATTAGTTATAATAGAAGAAAAAGAATATGTGTGTATGCACGTATGTGTATTTTGAACCACATAAATGTTTTACACCCTCAAAATATAAAATGAAACAAAAAAAGTAAAATTGAAAACATACCAAAACATAACTAAATTGTATGACAAATTGATAACATAACCAACACAAAAAAGAATCATTTCAGTGGAGTTTTGAACACAGTACTGACCTAACATCCTTAAAGGATAAATTCTAAAGACAAAGAGTGTGAAGAAACCTTAAACTTTACTCTCATGTTATTGTTGTAATTCTGAATCTATGCTGAAGTATATGGCAGGAGAAGCCAAGTAAATAAATATGTTTATGTTACTAGGACCTAAGCTTTTCTGTGCAAGAGAAGAGATAAAAATATAATTTCACAGAATTTACGGGAGGGGGAGAATGTGCTGTGTTAAAAATGTGTACCAACGTGACCAGCACCCCAGCCCTGCCGAAACTGCTCAAGGGTCATTTTCCTCTAAATGCCATTCCAAGGCTCCTCGGGAAAGAGACAGGCCTGGGACAGGAAATATAGGATGAGGCTGACGTCTTGCGCCAGTGGCACCAAACAGGACAGAGCGAAGGCCAGGCGGCCAGGAGACCTGTGGGCACAGGGAGCAGTCCCAGATAGGAATGGACGAGAAACTCAGCCCAGGGCGAGAAAAGAGGCCACCTTACGTGACACATGAAAATTAATCCCAGACAGATTAGTGACTACAAGGAAAAGAAAACTCACAACGCCGACGTGAAAACACAGGTGAGTAGGTAAATAACCTCAGGTAGGGAGAGGCAGTCTAGCCACACTGCAGGAAGAGAACTTGCAAAGCCATGCCACTCAAACGGAATCCCATCGGGACGCTCCCTGCTCAAGACTGTCACAGGGACAACCGTCCCACACCTCCTGGCCCATGCATTCTCCCCACCGGACACACAAGGTCTGGAATGTTCTTCCCTGTCCTTCCTGGGAGAGCCCTGCCTGCCGTGCCTGCCCTGCTCCTCCCTATCCTTGACTTGCTTCAGGTGCTTGGTAGAGCTGATGGCGGTTAAACTTTCAACAGCGCGCCTGTTTGGGTTTAAGCTTCAGAGAACAGGCGCAGATCCCCGCACGTGCGAACACTCCGTGAGTGCTGTGGGATGAACCAGCCTGAGCCACACACCCGTGGTCTCGGTTCTACAATTCTCCCTTGGTGACAGGAATACAGATTAGCATGGGTTTCTTTTCCATACTTTTTTGCCTTTATCAAATTTTCTAGGATGAGTACATGTTACTCAGAAAAAAAATAACTATTTAAAAGCCAGAAAACTGCCTTGTTTGTGAGTATAAGGCTACATAAGCTATTGCCACACACCTGCTCCTGGAAAAGGTGAACCCTGAGGAGAGCACAACAGATCTGTGGCGAAAGAGCCGGGGGACATGAAAACTCTTTCTCATCTAATCCAGAGCAGACGCTCCTGCTTGGACAAAGGGAAGACAGAACTGACTCCCAGGGTACAAACAAGTCCCAAACACACAGCTCCTCATTTGTGTCCTCTGCAGGAATAGCAGTAACCTCTTTTTCACAACTATAACTAACAAATTTTCCTTCTCTCATGCAAACACTTCCAAATACTGATTCTCTCCTAAAGAAATGCAAAGTTCCACAGTCAGCATCAGATCTAAGAGGCAGTTAACGAGGCTGTTTCCCGCCAGGCTGCTGAAAGCCCTCACCCCACGGCGCCCCGGTGTAGCGGAGAGCAGACACTGGGATTCTGTACCAACAATGAGACACAAATGACAACAGCAGCCACAACTGCCTTTCTTTCCCCGAAACACCATGCTACATGCAACAGGAAGAAACACTGGCCCCAGGGACTTGGTACAGCTTTACTGAAATACAGGTCACATAAAACAAAATTCATCTATTTTAAATGTGCAATTTGAAAAGTTTGGGCAAATGTATACAGTTGTGTAACCCTACCACAATCAAGATTTAAAACGTTTCTATCCACTTAAAACATGCCCTGACGCCACACTACCCTCAGTCCAGGCAACCACGACTATTCTAGCTTAGCTTTTTCTAGAATTTCACACAAATGAAATTGGGCAACAGGCGGTCTTCCTACCTGGCTTCTTGACCCTGGTGGGGAATTTTGTAGATTCACTGTATTGCTGCACGTGTCGTGATCTGCTCCTGTGTGGAGCTGAGCAGCATCTCACCATACAGATCCATCACATCACCTGTCACCACTCACCGCAGGATGGACACTTAGGTTCTTTCCAAACATCATGGGTGGGGCTGCCGCACACGGTCAATCAATACTTAACTTTCTACGCTTCTCCTGTCAGTGTTGAGGGTCCCAGGACCTCCGCACTGGCACCGACACATGGGATGGCTGTCAGTTTAACTCCAGCTGTTTTTAGGTGGGTGTGTTATCAGCTGCAGCACCCCACTGGGGTTTTATGTCCTGGAGTCTAACGATGTGAGCACCTTTTCATACACCTGCTAGCCATTTGTGTACCTTCTTTTGGGTCTATTCAAACGCTCTGCCCATTTTTAACCATTGTTTGTTGTCTTGTTAGTAAGTTGTAAGAGTTCTTCACGTATTCTGGATACGAGTTCTTTGTTAGATATAAATATTTTCTCCCAGTCGGTGGCTTGCCTTTTCATTGTCTTAACAACGTCTGTCAACCAGCAAAAGTTCTCCTTTAATTTTGAAGTCCTATGTATCGACTTTCTCCCCATTAGTTCATGCTATTTGTATCCTGGGAAACCTTTCCCCAGCCGCAATCATAAAGACCATCACGGTGTTTCACTCATCTATTCTTCCACAATTACTCTCTTTTCAGAAGGACAACTTCAGTGTCACTATGAGCGGTACATACTCTTACCAGCATGGGGCTCTGGTAGTAGGAGCCACCACTGCAATCCCAAAGCTGACCAGGCTCCCTGCTTACCCCGAGAGGCCACACCACTAGCCTGCACTGACACCCCTGAAACACCGACCTTCTAGAAACACCCTTTTCTTCTGAGAGAGTCACACCAAGGTCTGGTTAAGTAGGCACTCAGAGCATGGACTTCTCTTAAAGCTGATGAATATTCGTGAGCTCCTTTAGAAGGAAGAAATCCCACAGCAAAGTCTCAGGGCACCTGGTCTACCCTCTTTCCTCTACAGCGAGACCCCCCCAACCTGCACAGGAAAGGGGCGCTGGGAAGAGTAAGTCTGACACCGCCCCCCCCCCGCACAGGAAATATCTGGCATAGAAAGAGATGGAAACGGTGGCGGCAGATACTACAGCCTCTGCCTCTGCCGCACCGTCAGGCCCAGGTGATGCAAGGCGCTTCAGCACCAACCAGGCCAGAAGAGTCGCACCTGGCTTCCACCACGGGAACACAGCAGAATACAAACGTACGCTATCAAATGTCAATCATACCAAAAAGGACACAGCCACGGAAGTCGCAGGTCTATTTTTATAAACACCAGCACCCGGGATTCCTCGCCGAGATATTCAAACACGGGCACTGCCTGACTCACCGGCGACCCTGCCCCAGGACCGCCCCACATCAGGGCCATCCCAGACCTAGCTCCCCAGCACTCACACCCTCACTGGACCACCCCCTCATCAAGAGGCCTGGTCCCACACCCAGAGTCACAATACGGGGAGGGGTGTGTGGAAGAAATCAAGTCAAAGTCACCTCTGAAAATCCCCTGCAGCCCTGGGGCTCAATGCTGAGTCAATTCCCTGTGGCTGCGACATACCTAGCACCCTCCCACACAGGGCAGGCTGGCACGTGCCTGCCCAAGTCCCAGATGAGAAAGGGGGCTGCCCCTGGGGGTTCTGTTGTACCACAAATGCTTTTCTAAAAACCAAGAGGCAGCCCAGCCCCATACTAGCTCCTCCTGGACACACCTAGAAAAGGATGGGGGTTGTCAAGTGATTTGCTAAGCTGGGCATCCAGAGTGCAGCACAGTGAGAACGACTGACAGGGCCACCTGCAGGGCCTGGCTAGAATCTCCCTGACTCCAGCTGGCCAGCAGGTCCTAGCTAGCCCCTCCCTCCTGTCCCTGGGGTGGGCCCTGCTCTTCCCCTAACAGAGGTGCCCCCACTCTCATGCAACACAAACCCATCGCACTTCCAGCGTCCCCATGTGCGGCCACACCTCCTTTAAGCAGGATCATCTCCCCATGTGCTCACCTCCATCACCAGGCTCCGTCCCCACAGGTCCTCTCCCTATATGCCCACCTTGTGACCTGGCACCATCCCCCCAGGGCCCTCTCCTGGCATGCCCACCTCGATCCCTGGGCCCTTTCCCTGCATGCCCACCTTGATCACCGGGCACCGTACCCCCAGCCCTCTCCCCGCATGCCCACCTTGGTCACCAGGCTCCCTCCATCCTCCTGCAGTCCTCTCCCCACATGCCCACCTCGGTCACCAGGTTCCATCCCCGCCCAGCCCTCTCCCTGCATGCCCACCTTGGTCACCAGGCTCCATCCTCCTGCAGTCCTCTCCCTGCACGCCCACCTCAGTCACCAGGCTCCGTCCCCCCACGGCCCTCTCCCCGCAGGCCCACCTCGGTCACCAGGCTCCGTCCCCCCGGGGCCCTCTCCCCGCATGCCCACCTTGGTCACCAGGCTCCATCCTCCTGCCATCTTTTCCCTGCATGCCCACCTCGGTCACTCGGCTCGGTCCCCCCACAGCCCTCTCCCCGCATGCCCACCTCGGTCACCGGGCTCCATCCCCCCGCGGCCCTCTCCCCACATGCCCACCTTGGTCACCGGGCTCTGTCCTCCAACTCCGAGCTGCACTATCTGCACTGTGCCCCCACTGGCACCAGGCACCACTCACCAGCCCCAATCTGGCTGCTGGTTTTCCAGGTGTAGCAGTGCCCATGCTTGCCTTCCACATCCGCCCCGACTATCCCCACCATCAGGACGTGCAGAGATCCTGCGAGCGGGAGTCCTGGGCTGAGCTTCTGTGTGAGTGTCTGCGACCTGTCCAGGAAGCGGACCCCAAACGTCTGCCCTGTAGGGCGGTCGTGAGCATGGGAGGTGCACACAGTGCCTGGCACCAGCCAGCACGCGGCAGTCACAGCACACAGGCCCACTTCTGCGTCCCGTGCTCAGTGACCACCGCCCTGTTTCTGATTCTGTCTCCAGTGTGTCATCAGGACCAACATCTAGAACCCAGGCCAGACTTTCTGGCTCTTCCACTCCACAGCCTTCAGGGGTCCCTACTGCCCGCAGAGGAAGGCTCTGCTCTCCACACCCTCCTGGGTCTCATCTGCCTGAGTCATACCCATACTCACACCGGCAGAGAAGCACCACGGCCCAGATCCCCACCTGCCCAGGCTCCGCACCCTGCCCCTGCCCCCCGTGCACCCCAGCCCAACTCCCAACTCCCCAGCAGTTCACAGTTGCCACCAGGGTCACTCCCAAGGGAGACAGGGCTAGGGCAGAGGTTCCAGAGCCCAAGTCTCTAGCCCCAGACCCCACCAGCCCTGTGGCCTTGAGCAGGTCATGGAAATGCGAGCCTCAGTGTCCTTGTCCCTAGGCAGGTTTCACGACACCATCACCACAAAGACTAAACACAGTGCCAGAGACGACACTCAAGGTGCTTGGAGCAAAGTGACCACTTCAGACCTGCTGCAGAAACCCAACCCGTCAGGGAGCACACAGCAGCCCCACGGAGCAGCCCGTCCCCGAGGCAGGGAGTCAGCCTCACCCGCTCACCCCATCTTCACCCAACGCCTACTATCAGACGCTGGAGTCTTAAGTACTCACAGAGGACACCTGACAAACTGCTTTTCTACAACCTTCCATAAAGATGAGGCTGCAACAGTCAAAAGAGGTAACACCCAGAGCCCCCACAGGACACTGCAGACCGGAGGGTTCTGCACAGCAGCGACCAGGGCACAATAGCAGAAGGAAGGGCTTGTCCCTCGCGTGACCTGTCCTTGGCCTCTCATCCTCCCCTCTGGGGTCCCAGCCTGGCCCTGCTCCCGTGGATCACTCCATGTCCCATCCCTCACCACTCCCTTCTCCTGCCAGCCTGGACCTGGGCACGGCAGGAGTCTCCTCCTGGCACCTCTGCCCCATAGGAGGCAGCTTCTGACAACTCTTCCCAAAGCGTCACAACACCTGCTTGTGCTTGTACGTGGAGATTCCAGACAGGTGTCCCCATCCCCTGAGAGCAGCCCTGGGTGCTGGCAGCACAGTCTCCTCTCTCCCCCACCCCTCCCAAGCAAGACTCACCAAAACAAGAGTAAAGAAATTTAGGCCGGGCGCGGTGGCTCAAGCCTGTAATCCCAGCACTTTGGGAGGCCGAGACGGGCGGATCACGAGGTCAGGAGATCGAGACCATCCTG
>NC_037678.1:40550497-40570188 GCF_003255815.1 Theropithecus gelada | reverse complement strand
GGCGGGGGGCGGGGGCGCGCGGCCGGGGGGCGGGGGCGCGGGGGTGGCGCTCCTGCGCAGGCGCGGAGACCGGGGGCGCCCGGCGATTGGCTGCGGTGCGCGCTTAAAAGGCGCGGCCAATGGCTGCGAGCGCTAGAGGCCGGGGCGCGGGCGGTCGGCCTGGGCGCGGTAGCAGCGGCGGGAAGCGCGGGGGCTGGAGCTCGGGGACGCGGGAGCCGGGGCGGTGGCGGGCAGGGCGGGGCGGTGGCCGCCGGGCGGGGCTCGGGATGCGGGGACGGTGCGCCGGGCCGGGCCGAGGCGAGCGCGGGGCGGCGACGGGGCCTCGCTCTTTGTCTCCGCTCGCTCCAAAATGGCTGCGGCGGCGCTGACGGGAACGCCGGGCGGGCCGCCCTGCGCGGTGGCAGCGGAGGTGCAGGGCCCGTCCGAGGCCCGGGGAGCAGCGCGCGGGGATGCCGGGGCGCCGGCCGGGCAGCGCGCAGGCCCCGGAGTGGATGGGCCCGAGAAGCAGGCGGGGACGGGGACGGGGCTCTCGCAGCGCGCCCTGAGGACTGGGACCGGCGCCCGGCCCCTCCGAGCCGCCGCGGGGAAGGAAGCTGGGTCCGCCCCTGGGTAGCCGGTCCCGGGCGGTGGGGAGGGGTCCTGCGCGCACGGCTCTTCTCGCCCTCCAATCGTGACCACCCCTGGCCCTTCCCTCCATTTTTAATCAATAAACTAAGGCGCCCCGGGGTGACTGTACCCGCACCCAGCTGCCTTGGAGACGGGAGTGTCTTATAAGCCCGTAGGTAAGAGCACGGTGCCTGCCAGGCGCCAAACGAAGTTCCCGAGCATGAAGCTGGCAAGTCTGGAAGTAGCTTTCTTTTTACCTTCTGCTGGGGGAGGGGAGTAAGTTACCTAAAATGTTCCCAAGCACCTTCTCTCTAGAAATACTTCAGTAAAAGTTCCAGTTCCCTCTTTCTGCGTGTTTTATTTTCCAACCAAAAGATGGTGTTATTGGACATTTCTAGTGGTTTTCCTTTCTCCCATTTCTTTCTAAGAGCCCAGAATAGGTTTCAGAGAGACGCTTCCTTGCCTCGGAGCTCACTGGGGACAAGAGGCCGCAGGATCAGTCTTCCTAGCTGAAGACAGCGCCGCAATAAGCAGAGACCTCGGGACGATGAATGACGTTGCTGACATAGAAAATGATTTTTTTAATTGTTGTAGCAAAGGAGACTGCTAGTCTCAACAGCAGACCCGAACTGGACCCTTGTGCCTGTTCGAATTGCAGCCTCGCAAGGGAATGGACTTACTGAGACTGCTGGAATACGGGACTTCACCCCAGGCTTGTTTCTCGACAGCAGCAGCAGCCAATGAGCATTGAGGACGGAGCCTAGGAGAGGTGCCTCCCCTCTAGGGAAACAGTGTTCGGGGGAAATCACTGCAAACGTACAGCTGGAATTTTCTACCTGAACTTTGGTTCCCAGAAGGCAGGAAAGGAAATGAATGAAGCCAGCTGGGTATGGCAGGGAGGGCCCCTATGGGTGCACATATGGGGCACCTTGAGCTCAGTAGGGGGACAGTCTGAGTTTTCCAGAAAGAGCAGAAATATAAAGTGATGATTAAATTTCGAGATTTTTAATTTTTAAGTGTTGACAACTAATTAGAACATTTTTAAAGTAGGTCAAACCACAGGCAGGCTGACCGGCCTCATGCACAACTTGCAAGGTGGGGCGCACCAGGCTCACAGCACAGCCCATACCCTCAGACCCCTCACACTGGAGTGGGAGCAGAAGCAGAACGCCGGACTCGCATGAAACAGACCAAGTTCCAAGGCCCCTGGGTCCCAAAGGCTGAGGTAACTGAAGGTTCCCACGCTCAGGCCTCCACTCTTCAAGTCCGCTGCTACTCCACTGAGATCTGTAATGAGTCTCCTGCCATCTACACACGGTGGTGGCTTCTCTTCTCCAAGGCCCCGCCAGGAGCCCTTCATTCCAACATATTCGGGGCTCTCTGTAGGCTGGGCTCAGCCTCCTGCACACACGCCTTCGTTGACATTATCCGCAGGATCTTCTGAGGAACCGTCCAGCCTGGCAACTGCAGAAACTGTGAGGAGTTTAGGGTCTGTGCCCACCTATCCCAGCTTCCCTTGCAAGGAGAGTCTTGTGCACCAGAAGACCCTGGGGAGGGTGGGAGCTGCAGACAGCCAGGCAGCTCTATGTCTGGGGTTTGCAGGAGCACTGCCTCCCCGAGGAGGAGGAGCTGGGGTGTGGCGGGGGTGTGAGGACACCCCTCCTAGTGTGAGGAGCTGGGGTGTGGCGGGAGTGTGAGGACGCCCCTCCTAGTGTTCATGTGGTGGGGGGTCACCCTGGGGACCTCGGGCCAAATTTTAGTTGTTGGCACAAGCAGGTAGGACTTGTGTAGTTTGAAAGAAAAATCCCACCCAGCATAAAAAGAGGAAAGAGGGAATTGTAACAAATGTCAATCACAAGCACTGTTTAAATCCAGAAAAATGTTTGCTGGGAGGCTATGGGCAGAGAGGTGGCCTCAGCAGCTGGCAGCTCAGTGGGCCTTCCAAGTTTACTAAGGTCTTGTCTTTTTCAATAAAATAGAGCATCAGACATGCTCACTTAAATATAAAAAAAATAAAAACAAGTTTTGAATTAAGTTTAAAACACATTAAAAATAAAACAAATCGGCCGGGTGCGGTGGCTCAAGCCTGTAATCCCAGCACTTTGGGAGGCCGAGGTGGGTGGATCACGAGTTCAGGAGATCGAGACTATCCTAGCTAACATGGTGAAACCCTGTCTCTACTAAAAATACAAAAAACTAGCCAGGCGAGGTGGCGGGCGCCTGTAGTCTCAGCTACTTGGGAGGCTGAGGCGGGAGAATGGCGTGAACCCGGGAGGCGGAGCTTGCAGTGAGCCGAGATCACGCCACTGCACTCCAGCCTGGGAGCACAGCGAGACTCCGTCTCAAAAAAAAAAAAAAAAAAAAAAAGAATAAAACAAATCTAAGAATAAAAGGAATCAGTGGTTTCCAAGCTGTAGGTTGTGTGAAAGGTCTGTGGTGTTTGTTTTGTGACCTGTGCTTTTATTGTCTGCCTGACAGCCTTCATCATAAAACAAACTTTTTTTAAAAAGCCACCGCCGTGGCTCATGCCTGTAATTGCAGCACTTTAGGAGGCTGAGGCAGGAGGATGGCCTGAGCCCAGGAGTTCAAGACCAGCCTGGGCAACAAAGCAAGACACTGTCTCTACTAAAAACATCTTTTTTTAATTAGCCAAGCGTGGTGGTGTGCACCTGTGGTCTCAGCTCTTTGGGAGATTGGAGCAGGAGGATCACTTGGGCCCTGGAGTTCAAGGCTACAAGTGTGCCACTGTGCTCCAGGCAGGGCGACAGAATGAGACCTCTTCCCCCTACTCCGCAAAGAAAAAGGCGTGCAGCTAGATAGCAGCCGAGTGTTTTTGGGGTGTCTTCAGCCCCACTGGCAGCGTTCCTCAGTCTTGCAGACTCGGGGGATGTCTGTGGTCAAAAATGGGTCCACATCCCAGGGAGAAACTTGTGGCCACCTAATTGCTCTGTAAATGCAGACGGACGCATTTCTCAAGGCTGCCTTAACAAATTGTGTACAACTTCAGCAACAGAGGTGGAGACTCACAGCTCTAGACACCAGAACCAGGGTGTCGGCAGGGCTGCACTCCCTCCGGACGCTTCAGGGGAGGGTCCTTCCTGCCTCCTCCAGCTTCCGGTGGCTCCAAGCATTCCTGGGCTTGTGGCCACATCACTCCAGTCTCTGTATTCACCTGACCTTCTCCCTGTGTGTCTGTGTCCTCTCACAAGGATACCAGTCGTTGGATTCAAGACCTCCCTAAATCCAAAACGATTTCATCACAAGATCCTTAACCAATTATGTCTGCAAAGCCCCTGCTTCCAAATAAGGTCACATTCTCACGTTCTAGTGGATATGGTTTGAGGGGACACTGTTCAAGTCAGTATTATATGGGATGGCTACTTACCGTTCACTTATGGGGAGACCTTTGAGAAATTAGGAGGCACTTAGCCTGTCCCGTTCACCCCAGAACACAAGCCTGGGGAGGCTGAAGTCTGAGACAGTAGCCTGCGACCTGAGAGTTCTGGAGTAGAGAAGTCCACTGGCCAGGACACCTCCACCCCCTGCCCTGCTTTCGCAAGGAAATGAGGATGCTCAGATCTGCTCGGCCAGGACTCTCACCAGGGTCAGGGCTCGGCCAGACACCAGCATTAATCAGGCCTGACACATGATCAAGGGCCAGGCGGAGCCTGTCGTACAGATGGGGAGGGACTGGAGCTTGAGGTTAAGTCAGCAGCCCAGGTTTCATTCTTGGAAGGGGCAGAAACCTTGGACTCGGACCCAAAAGCTGGCAGAGCTGGCACTGCCCAGCTGACCGACCGGTGCATCCACACACCAGACGCACTTGGATGCCACGGATTAGACTCCTGCTCACTAAATTATAGTCAAGAGTCAGGCCTGCTTCCTCCCTGAAATTGACCCAGATCTCCCAAGTGGGGCTGTCTGCAAACTCTTGAGTGACTCATTTACAACAGCCTCTTGGCTGACTCCCACAAATGGCTAACCATAGCCATCATGGATGGATTTTACTAGCTTAACTCAGACAGCAGCGTATTTATTTCTTTTTTTTTTTTTTTTTTTTTGAGACGGAGTCTCGCTCTGTCACCCAGGCTAGAGTACAGTGGCCGGATCTCAGCTCACTGCAAGCTCCGCCTCCCGGGTTTATGCCATTCTCCTGCCTCAGCCTCCCGGGTAGCTGGGACTACAGGCGCCTGCCACCTCGCCCGGCTAGTTTTTTGTATTTTTTAGTAGAGACGGGGTTTCACCGTGTTAGCCAGGATGGTCTCGATCTCCTGACCTCGTGATCCGCCCGTCTTGGCCTCCCAAAGTGCTGGGATTACAGGCTTGAGCCACCGCGCCCGGCCGCGTATTTATTTCAAAGCTCAGGAGTGAACGTCTTTGTCCTGACGGCACTCCAACAAGTCAGCCTTCCTGGGACCTCTCCTTCCCAAGGTGCAAGCAAGGAATGACCTTTCCAGTGAGAGAAGCCTGTGGTCTCTAGACCCCTCCCTAACCTGGAAAGGTGCAATGCTACTGGGCTCCCACTTTCTAAGCACGAGGTCCCCCCAGGAGTTTCTTAGGAGTGCTCTTGCTGCTTTGGTTAATTCCTAAAATAACTTTCCCCATAGTCTGTTCACATACTCAGTTTGTAAAATCCAAGCACCTCCTGGCTGGGCGCGGTGGCTCACACCTGTAATCCTAGCACTTTGGGAGGCCAAGGTGGCCCGATCATCTGAGGTTCGAGACCAGCCTGGCCAATGTGGCAAAAGTCTGTCTCTACAAAAATGCAAACTGTAGCCGGGCATGATGGCAAGTGCCTGTAGTTCCAGCTACTGAGCCCAGGAAGTGGAGGTTGCAGTGCACTGAGATGGTGCCATTGCAATCCAGCCTGGGTGATAGAGGAAGACACTACCCCCCTGCCAAAAACAAAAAAACAAAACGCACCTTCCTGAAAACATTTAGTTCCATTGCAGGTGCTTTGGAAGATTTAACAGACCACAGTTGTGTCATTGGTAAGGTTTACTCAGTAAGCATAGTTAGGATGGGACATACAAAGCTAAGATATTAGATGCTGACCATCAAGTGTCAATTTGAGTGTAAAAAATGAAACTTTTAAAGTAATACCCTTTACAAGAGCATCAGAAACCAAATACCTCAATATCAAACTAACAAAAAGAAATGTAAGACCTATAGTCAGAAGATTGTAAACCATGATTGAGAGAAATTAGGGGAAAAAAAATACACGGAGGGATACACTGGGTTCAAGAGTCAGAGGCTCGATATTGTAAAAATGTCATTTCTCCCAAAATTATCTACAGATTGTACACAAAATGAATATTTAAATCCCAGTTGTTTTGTTTTGTTTTTTGTTTTGTTTTGTTTTCTTTACAGAAATGGACAAGCTGGGCTTCTGTTTCCGGTATGGTGGAGTGAACACCTATTGAACTAACCCTCCCAAAGGCAGTGCTGTAAACTCTGGGTAAAATAGGAAACAACACTTACCTGAAGCCACCAGAGCGTGAACACAGCAGGCACATTCTGAAGGTGGGAACACTTGGAAGAGGAAAACGGTACCGGGTGAGTTCCCTGTTTGCACAGCTTCTAGACTAAAGTCAGGTAACAGGCCATGCCATCCAGGGCAAATAAAACTCCAATAAAAAGCCGTATGTTTTTCTGGCTGGAAAAGCTAGAAGACAAGTGTGATGGTTAATACTGAGTGTCAACTTGATTGGATTGAAGGATGGAAAGTATTATTCATGGGTGTGTCTGTGAGGATATTGCCCAAGGGGATTAACGTTTGAGTCAGTGGACCAGGAGAGGCAAAGCCACCCTCAATGTGAGTGGGCACCATCTAATCAGCTGCCAATGCAACTAGAATAAAGCAGGCAGAAGAAGCAGGAATGAGCAGGTTTGCTGAGTCTTCTGGCCTCCATCTTTCTCCTATGCTGGATGCTTCCTGCCCTCAAACATCAGACTCCAAGTTCTTTGGCTTTTGGACTCTTGGCCTTTGTGATTTGCCAGGGGCTCTCAGGCCTTCACGCACAGACTGAAAGCTGCACCGTCGGCTTCCCTACTTTTGAGGGTTTTGGGACTCAGACTGATCCAGTGCTGGCTTCCTTGCTCCTCAACTTGCAGACAGCCTATCATGGAACTTTACCTCGTGATGATGTGAGTCAATTCTCCTTAATAAACTCCCTTTCCTATATACATCTATCCTATTCTGTCCCTCTAGAGAACGCTGATCATACAGTAAAGTGGTACCAGAAGCGGGGTGATCAGCCAGCTACTTGGTGGCAGGTTAATTATATTGGAACTCTTCCACCATGGAAAGGGCTATGGTTTGTCCTCACTGGTATATACACTTACTCCGGATATGGGTTTGCCTATCCTGCATGCAATGCTTCTACCAAGACTACCATCCGTAGACTGACAGAATGCCTTATCCAGCGTCATGGTATTCCATACAGCATTGCCTCTTACCAAGGCACTCACTTTACAGCTAAAGAAGGGCAGCAGTGGACTCAGGCTCATGGAATTCACTGATCTTACCATGTTCCCCATCATCCCGAAGCAGCTGGATAGGTGGAATGGCCTTTTGAAGTCACAATCACAACAGCAACTAGGTGAGAATACTTTGCAAGACTAGGCAGAGTTCTCCGGAAGGCCATGGATGCTCTGAATCAGTATCCAGTATACCATACTGTTTCTCCCATAGCCAGGATTCACAGGACCAGAAATCAAGGGGTGGAAGTGGAAGTGGCACCACTCACCATCACTCCTAG
The DNA here is from genome assembly GCF_003255815.1 of Theropithecus gelada. NCBI lineage: Eukaryota > Metazoa > Chordata > Mammalia > Primates > Cercopithecidae > Theropithecus > Theropithecus gelada. The sequence continues at coordinate 40,562,821 of NC_037678.1, read as the reverse complement.
TGACCCACTAGCAAACTTTTTGCTAGTTGGACTAACCACAACCTCTTGAAAGTATGGGAGCATCCCAGAAAGGAGAGAGCTGCCGATCCAAATTCTGTTGATACTCTTTATCTGAATCTCTAGTTGAGCACTGAACCACATGTATGGGACAGACTCCAAGCAGCTCGACCTAGAATAAAACCATGGAAATGAAATTTGAGCTGCTATCCAAGGGACTGGGTTTGCAGTCTCAGTTCCATCAAGTCAATTGTCTGCTACCACAGACACACACACACATATACACACACACACCCCCACACACACACATACACATCACACACACACCACACACACACACATACACAGACACACACACACACATCAGTGCTCTACTCCAAACTGTCACAATGTTCAGGATACAATTCAAAATTACTGAATATAAAAAGAAAAAAAAATGGTTATACATTCTCCATCCTACTGGAAGTTGACCCCTGATAGGACCCAGATTGATGAAGTAGCAAACAAGGATTTTAAAACAACTATTATAATTGCTACTGTAAAGGAAAATACACTTTTCTTTTTTTGAGACAGTCTCGCTCTGTTGCCCAGGCTGGAATACAGTGAGACCATCTCAGCTCACTGCAGGCTTTGCCTCCCAGACTCAAGAGATCCTCCCACCTCAGCCTCCCAAGTAGCTGGGACTATAGGTGCACACCACCGCACCTGGCTAATTTTTGTATTTTTTTTTCTTTTTGGTACAGACAGTGTTTCACTATGTTGCCCAGACTGGTCTCGAACTCCTGGACTCAAGTGATCCACCCACCTCTGCCTCCCAAAGTGCTGGGATTATAGGTGTGAGCCACTGCACCCAGCTGAAAATACACTTTTAACAAGATTTTTAAATCACAACAGATAATTAGAAACTTTTTTTTTTGAGACAGGGTCTCACTCTGCTGCCCAGGCTGGAGTATAGTGGCACAATCATGGCTGACTACAGCCTTGATCTCCCAGCTACGGTGGTTCTCCCACCTCAGCCTCCCTAGTAACTGGGACTACAGGCTCACATCAGCATGCCCAGCTAACTCTTTTGTATTTTTTGTAGAGTTGAGGATTCTCCATGTTGCCCAGGCTGGTCTTGAACACCTGGCCTCAAGCAATCCTCCTGCCTCAGCCTTCCAAAATACTGGGGTTACAGGTATAAGCCACAATACCTGTCCAGAAACTGTATTTTTTTTTTTTTTTTTTTTTTTTTTTTGAGACGGAGTCTCGCTCTGTCGCCCAGGCTGGAGTGCAGTGGCCGGATCTCAGCTCACTGCAAGCTCCGCCTCCCGGGTTCACGCCATTCTCCTGCCTCAGCCTCCCGAGTAGCTGGGACTACAGGCGCCCGCCACCTCGCCCGGCTAGTTTTTTGTATTTTTAGTAGAGACGGGGTTTCACCGGGTTAGCCAGGATGGTCTCGATCTCCTGACCTCGTGATCCACCCGCCTCGGCCTCCCAAAGTGCTGGGATTACAGGCTTGAGCCACCGCGCCCGGCCGAAACTGTATTTTTTAAATGGAAATTTTAGAACTGAAAATTAGAATATCTTAAATATAAAGTTAACTGAATGAGTCTAACAGAAGAGTGGAGATGACAATTAACTCAGTTAACTTGAAGATAGAATTTATCCAATCTAAAAAAGAAAGGGTAGGGGGAAAACAAGAAGAGCCTCGGGACCTGTGAAACAATATCAAAAAGCCTATAAAATGTGTAGTCGAAATTACAAAAAAGGAGGAGAGAAGAAATGGGGCAGGAACAAGTATTTGAAGAAATACTGCCTGGAATTTCTGTATTAATAAGACACAAATTTACATATTTAAGAAGTTTCATTATCCCCAACTGGGATAAACTCAAACAAAACCACGTGTAGGTACATCATAGTCAAGTTGCTGGAAAGCAAATCTAAAAAGAAAATTCCTAAAAGTAACTGTACAAAAACACATTTCAAGGCCAGGTGTGGGCACTCATGCCTGTAATCCCAGCATTTTGGGAGGCCGAGGTGGGCCAATCACTTGAGACCAGGAGTTCAAGACCAGCCTGGCCAACATGGCAAAACTCCATCTCTACAAAAATACAAAAATTAGCCGAGTGTGGTGGTGCATGCCTCTAGTCCAGCTGTCGGGAGACTGAGAGGCAGGAGAATCACTTGAACCCGAGGCAGAGGTTTAAGTGAGTTAAGATGACGCCACTACTCCAGCTTAAGCAACAGAGTGAAACTCTATCTGGAGAAGAGAAAAAAAAATTTTTTTCAGGCAGGGGAACAAAGAAATTAAAACTGATGACTTCTCATCCAAAGCTATGGAAACCAGAAGAGAGTGGAAGAACATCTTTAAAGTATTGAAGTAAAACTTTTCAACCCATTTGTAGATTGTCAAACTATCTTTCAAGAATGAGGGTAAATAGGCCGGGCGCAGTGGCTCATACCTGTAATCCCAGCACTTTGGGAGGCCAAGGCGGGTGGATCACGAGGTCAGGAGATTGAGACCATCCTGGCTAACACGGTGAAACCCCATCTGTACTTAAAATATAAAAAATTAGCCAGGCATGGTGGTGGGCACCTGTAGTCCCAGCTACTCGGGAGGCTGAGGCAGGAGAATGGTGTGAACCTGGGAAGCAGAGGTTGCCGTGAGCTGAGATCGCACCACTGTACTCCAGCCTGGGTGACAGAGTAAGACTCCATCTCAAAAAAAAAAAAAAAAAAAAAAAAAGAATGAGGGTAAATAAAGACATTTTCGTATTTAAAAAATTAACATAATTCATCACCACTGGACCTGTATTATAAGAATTGCTGGCTGGGTGTGGTGGCTCACGCCTGTAATCCCAGCACTTTGAGAAACCGAGGCGGGCGGATCACAAGCTCAGGAGATTGAGATCATCCTGGCTAACATGGTGAAACCCCGTGTCTACTAAAGACACAAAAAAGTAGCCAGGCGTGGTGGCAGGCGCCTGTAGTCCCAGCTACTCAGGAGCCTGAGGCAGGAGAATGGCGTGAACCCGGAGTTTGCAGTGACCCGAGATCATGTGACTGCACTCCAGCTTGGGCAACAGAGCAATACTGTGTCTCAAAAACAGAAAGAAAAAAAAAAAGAATTGCTGAAGAAAATGTTCAGGCTGAAGGAAAATGATCCCAGATGGAAATTTGATCATCAGGAAAGAATAAAAGCATCAGAAATGGTAAATAGTAGATTAAATTTTAAAAAACAATTTTCCTCTTAATTTAAAATATATATGTCAGTATAAAGGAAAAATTATAACATTGAACTGTGAGGTTTTGACTCTGTAGATGGAACACACTCAACTGTACCAAAAAATGAACCTATGATACTGGAAGCTTTCTACATTTTATATGAATTGGTACAATATTAAAGAAGACTATTACAAATTAAGAATGTGTATTTTTTTTTTTTAAATGGAGTCTCGCTCTGTTGCCCCAGCTGGAGTGCAGAGGCACGATCTCAGCTCACTGCAAGCTCCGCCTCCTGGGTTCACGCCATTCTCCTGCCTCAACCTCCCAAGTAGCTGGGACTACAGGCGCCTGCCACCATGCCCGGCTAATTTTTTGTATTTTTAGTAGAGACGGGGTTTCACCGTGTTAGCCAGGCTGGTCTCAATCTCCTAACCTTGTGATCCGCCTGCCTCGGCCTCCCAACGTGCTGGGATTACAAGTGTGAGCCACCGTGCCTGGCCAAGAATGTGTATTATAATCCCTAAAGCAACCACTAGAAAAATAACCAAAGAAGTATAGATAAAAATCCAACAGATAAACTAAAATAGAATGCTAAAAGTTTTCAAATAATCCCAAAAAAGCAGAAAAGGAGGAAATTTTAGAAGGAATGAACATAAGACAAATAGTAAAATGATAGACCTAAATCCCACCAATTAATCATATTAGATTTTTTTCTTTTGAGATGGAATCTCACCCTGTCACCCAGGCTGGAGTGCAGTGGTGTGATCTCGGCTTACTGCAACCTCCGACTCCCAGGTTCAAGTGATTCTTCTACCTCAGCCTCCTGAGTAGCTGGGACTACAGGCGCCCACCACCATGCTCAGCTGATTTTTATACTTTTAGTAGAGACGGGGTTTCACCATGTTGTCTGGGTTGGTCTTGAACTTACGATCTCAGGTGATCTACCCAGGTGGTCTACCCACCTTGGCTTCCCAAAGTGCTGGGATTACAGGCATGAGACACCACGCCAGGCCTTAATCATCATATTAGATTTAAATGCATTAAGCATATCAGTTAAAAGTATAGAAAGACAAGACTACAGCTTTCAAGAGAGACGCTTTAGAAAAGATATGGTAAGCAAACAGTAAGCCTAGCAAGGCTAGGTGGCTATGTTAACATCAAATAAAATAAACTTCACAAAGAACCTTCTCAGAGATAAAAAGAGGCACTGCTTAATGATAAAATGGTTAACTCATAAGAAAAAAGAAATCATAAATTGATATGTGCCTCAAAACAGTTTCAAGGCCAGGCATGGTGGCTTAAGCCTGTAATCTCAGTGCTTTGGGAGGCTAAGGTGGGAGAGCCACTTGAGGCCAGGAGTTTGAGACCATCCTGGGCAACATAGTGAGACCCCAATCTCTACAAAAAGTTTAAAAATTAGCTGGGCATGGTGGCACACACTTGTAGTCCTAGCTACTTGGGAGACTGAGGTGGGAGGATCATTTAAGCCCAGGAGTGTGGGATTAGAGTGAACTATAATTGTTCAGGCAGGGGAACAAAGAATTAAAACTCATGACTTTTCATCAGAAACTATGGAAACCAGAAGAGGGTGGAACAACATCTTTAAAATATTGAAATAAAGCTTTCCAACCCATTTGTAGACTGTCAAAAAACAGGCAAAACTTTTAGAATAAAATGTATATAATCTTAGGGCAAAATTTTTCTCAAAAGCACAAAAAGTACTAAACCTGGCCAGGCACTGTGGCTCATGCCAGTAATCCTAGCTCTTTGGGAGGCTGAGATAGGAGGATCACTTGAGGCCAGGAGTTTGAGACCATCCTGAGCAGCATAGTGAGACTTCATCTCTACTAAAAATTTTTAAAATTATGCACAGTGGCTCATGCCTATAATCCCAGCACTTTGGGAGGCCAAGGTGGGGGGATCACAAGGTCGGATCGAGATCATCCTGGCTAACACAGTGAAACCCCATCTCTACTAAAAATAAAAAAAATTTAAAAATTTAAAAAAAAAAATTGCCAGGCGTGGTGGTGGGCGCTTGTAGTCCCAGCTACTGAGTGACTGAGGCAGAAGAATGGCATGAACCCAGGAGGCAGAGTTTGCACTGAGCCGAGATCGTGCCACTGCACTCCAGCCTGGGTGACAGAGTGAGACTCCATCTCAAAAAAAAAAAAAAAAGCCAAGCATGGGGCAGACACTTGTAGTCCCAGCTACACAGAAGACTGAGGTGGGAGGATCACTTGAGCCCAGGAGTTCAAGGCTGCAGTGATGTATGATTGCACCACTGCACTCCAGCCTAGGCAACAGAGTGAGACCCTGTCCCATCCCCTCAAAAAAGTGCTAAACCCCATAAAGGAAAAAAAAGTGATAAATTGTGTGACGTTAAGAACTTTTCATGGGCTGAATGCAATGGTTCACACTTGCAATCCCAGCACTTTGGAAGGCCAAGGCAGGTAGATCACTTGAGCTCAGGAGTTTGAGACCAGCCTGAGCAACATGGCGAAACCCCATCTCTACAAAAAGTACAAAATTAGTTGGGCATCGTGCATGTGCCTGTAGTCCCTGCTACTCAGGAGGCTGACGTAGGAGGATTGCTTGAGCCCAGGAGGTCAAGGCTGCAGTGAGCCGTGGTCATGCCACTGCACTCCAGCCTGGGTGACAAAGTGAGACCTTGTCTCAAAAAAAAAAGAAAAAAAGAAGGAAAAGAAAGAAGAACCTGTCATCAAAACCATTACAAGAATGGAAAGGCAGCTGACAGAATGGGAGAAGACATATACACTATACAAAAATAAGCGAAAGACTGGAACAGGCACTTCACAAAGAGGATGGCCAGATGGCCAGCAGGGGTGTAAAAAGATGCTCAACCTCATTAGTCATCAGGAGAATTCGAATTAAAACCACTGCAGACCCACCAGCACAGCCAAAATTAAAAGAACTGACAACACCTAGTGTTGGTAAGGAACATTTACTGAGGAGACAGGAGTCAGTCCAGCCACTCCTGAAATTGCTTGGCCATTTCCACTAAAGTTGTATAACTGCTCAGCATCTGGCTCAGCAACTCTACTCCATATGCACCCAGAAGAAATGAGTCCTTCTGTGCCCCAAAAGAAGTACCTGGACGTCCCAGCAGCATGTTAATACTCAAAATGGGAGCAACCAAAATTTCCATCAACAGTAAAATGGAGAAATAAATGACAACCTTTTCATATAACAGCATTAGATGAGTGTTGAATTAGTTCATGCTCACATTTCTGTAAGGAAATACCCAAGACTGGGTATTTTATTTTATTTTATTTTATTTTATTTTATTTTATTATTTTTTGAGATGGAATCTCACTTTTGTTGCCCAGGCTGGAATGCAGTGGCATGATCTTGGCTCACTGCAACCTTTGCCTCCCAGGTTCAAGCAATTCTCCTGCCTCAGCCTCCTGAGTATCTGGGATTACAGACGTGCACCACCACGCCCGGCTAATTTTTTCTATTTTAGTAGAGACAGAGTTTCACCATGTTAGCCAAGCTGGTCTCAAACTCCTGACCTCAGGTGATCCGCCTGCCTCAGCCTCCCAAAGTGCTGGGATTACAGGCGTGAGCCACCTCACCAGGCCAACTGGGTAATTCATAAAGGAAAGAGGTTGAATTGACTCACAGTTGAGCATGGCTGGAGAGGCCTCAGGAAACTTACAATCATGGTAGAAGGCAAAGGAGAAGCAGGCACCTTCTTCACAGGGCAGCAGGACGACCAAGTGAGTGCAAGCAGGGGAAATACCAGATGCTTATGAAGCCATCAGATCTTCTGAGATTCACTCATTGTCACAAGAACAGCATGGGGGAACCCCCCCCCCCGCCGCCCACGATCCAGTTACCTCCACCTGGTCCCACTCTTGATACGTGGGGATTATGGGAATTATGGGGATTACAATTCAAGACGAGATTGTGGGTGGGGACACAGTCAAACCACATCAGGTATGTTTGGTTTGAGAGAAGGTGTTAGGCCGGGCGCAGTGGCTCAAGCCTGTAATCCCAGCACTTTGGGAGGCCAAGACGGGCGGATCACGAGGTCAGGAGATCGAGACCATCCTGGCTAACACGGTGAAACCCCGTCTCTACTAAAAAATACAAAAAACTAGCCGGGCGAGGTGGCGGGCGCCTGTAGTCCCAGCTACTCGGGAGGCTGAGGCAGGAGAATGGCGTGAACCCGGGAGGCGGAGCTTGCAGTGAGCTGAGATCCGGCCACTGCACTCCAGCCTGGGCGACAGAGCGAGACTCCGTCTCAAAACAAAACAAAAAAAAACAAAACAAAAAAAAAAAAACAACAAAAAACGAGAGAAGGTGTTGATGTGTGTCATTTGTTGGAATGTGTTACACTTGAATGAAAGACAGTGAGGAATGTCCACCTCTTCTGGGCAGACTCAGCTTTCTGAGCTGGAAAACCTAAAACAAAATCCTTATTTTGTTTGAGAAGGAAACCAAAGTCCAGAGCTGGCAAGTGACCTGCCTAAGTCCATCAGGAAATGGTAGAATGTGGACCAAAACCCACGTTTCCTGAATTCCCAGCCAGCAGTCTCTCATCAGCATTTTAAAAAATTGTAGTTAAGAATAAAAACAAAATTTACCATCATAGCCAGTTTTAAGTGTAAGTTGGATACCACTAAGCATATTCACATTGTTGTGTCACAGATCTCCAGGACTTGTTCATCCTGAAACACTGAAGCTGTACACCCATTCGAAGCTCTCCATTTCACCCTCCCTGCAGTGCCTGGTAACCATCATTCTACTGTCTGTTTCTGTCAATTTGAGTGCTTTAGATAACTCATGTAAGTGGACTCATACAGCATTGGCCTTTTTGTGCCTGGCTTATTTCACAGCATAGCAGCCTCATGGTTGATCCTTGCTGTAGGGTGTGTCCAAATTTCCTTCCTTTTCAAGGCTGAATAATATTCAACCGTACATTTTCCTTCTCCATTCATCTGCAGTTGGACCCTTGGGTTGCTTCCATCTCTTGGCTATCATAAGTAATGCTGCTGTGAGGCTGGGCGGGGTGGCTTATGCCCGTATTCCCAGCACTTTGGGAGACCAAGGCGAGTGGATCATGAGGTCAGGAGTTCGAGACCAGCCTGACCAACATGGTGAAACCCCGTCTCTACTAAAAATACAAAAATTAGCCAGGCATGGTGGCACACGCCTGTAATCCCAGCTACTCAGGAGGCTGAGGCAGGACAATCACTTAAACCTGGGGGGCAGAGGTTGCAGTGAGCCGAGATCATGCTGCTGCACTCCAGCCTGGGCGACAGAGTGAGACTCCATCTCAAAAAAAAAATAAAGCTGCTATGAACATGAGTGTGAAAATATCTCTTCGAGATCCTGCTTTCACTTCTTTTGGATGTAATCCAAAAGTGGCCTCATCAACATTCCTTTTTTTTTTTAAGATGGAGTCTCGCTCTCTCTCCCAGATTGGAGTGCAGTGGCATGATCTCGGCTCACTGCGAGCTCCACCTCCCGGGTTCACACCATTCCCCTGCCTCAGCCTCCCGAATAGCTGGGACTACAGGCGCCTGCCACCACGTCCGGCTAATTTTTTTTTTTTTTTTTTTTTTTTTTGTATTTTTAGTAGAGACGGGGTTTCACCACGTTATCCAGGATGGTCTCGATCTCCTGACCTTTTGATCCACCTGCCTCAGCCTCCCTAAGTGCTGGAATTACAGGCGTGAGCCACCGCGCCTGGCCAACATTGTTATTTTAGACTTGTAGGTTTTACTACCTCAAGCAAACTGTGAGGCTCTAGAGTCAGACATTGATTATCTAGGTGGGTATTGCTAAGTGGGTGGATCCCTTAAGCCCAGGAGTTGGAGACCTGCCATGGGCAACATGGTGAAACCCCATCTCTGCAAAAAATAGAAAATTAGCCAGGCATGGTAGCACCTGCTTGTGGTCCCAGCTACTTGGGAGGATGAGGCAGGAGAATCACTTGAGCCCAGGGAGGTCGCGGTTGCAGTGAGTTGCAGTGAGTTGAGAACGCACCACTGCACTCCAGCCTGGGTGACAGCGTGAGACTCTGTCTCAAAGAAAATAATAAGGCCGGGCGCGGTGGCTCACGCCTGTAATCCCAGCACTTTGGAAGGCCGAGGTGGGCGGATCACAAGGTCAGGAGATCGAGACCACGGTGAAACCCCGTCTCTACTAAAAATACAAAAAATTAGCCAGGCGCGATGGCAGGCGCCTGTAGTCCCAGCTACTCAGGAGGCTGAGGCAGGAGAATGGCGTGAACCCGGAAGGCGGAGCTTGCAGTGAGCCGAGATCGCGCCACTGCCTGGGCGACAGCGCGAGACTCCGTCTCAAAAAAAAAAAAAAAAAAGAAAAGAATAAAAATTTAAAAATTAAAGTGGTCAAATTTACAGAAACAGAAAGTAGAATGCGGTTATCAGGGACTGGGGAGAGGGAAAAGTGGGGAGCTGTTTTTTAATGAACATAAAGTTACAGTTTTTGAAGATTGTCTATCTGTAGATAAAGATATTGACAAAGATATCGATAAAGATATTGATATAAATACAAGTATTGATCTAGATAAAGATATTGATCTAGATACAGATATTGATATAGATATAGGTATTGATCTAGATATAGGTATCTCCAAGTCCTGACAGCATGGTTCCTGCGAATGTGGCCTTATTTGGAAATAGGGTCTCCAGATGTAATAAGGATGTTGAGATAAGATCATCCCGGACTAGAGTGGGCCCTAAATCCAGTGGCTGGAGTTCTTCTAAGAGGAGGCTGGGGGAGATTTGACACAAAAATACACAGCGAGAGCATCATGCGGACGGAGGCAGGGGCAGGTGCTGCTGCCCCCCAGCCAAGGAGCACCCAGGAATGCCGAAGGCACCGGAAGCTGGGAGAGCCTGGGCTAGATTCTCCTCAGAGCCTCCAGAAGGAGCTGACACCCTGATATTGGACTTCCAGCCTCCAGAACTGTGAGAGATGAATGTCTGCTGTTTTAAGTCACCAGCTTGTGGTGATTTGTCACAGCAGCCCTAGGTCACGCCAAAGGCTCCTCATTCAAATGTCACGGAGGATTTCAAGGCGGGGGCAGCAGACGGAGACCCTTCCCGTATGAAGCCTGGTGACTTTGAGGGGCTGAGTCCGGGAGGCCTGCCAGCACCCCTGTGTTGGACTTGAGTCAGCCTGCAGAATTCGCAGGGTCTCTAGAGATGTGTGCAGGTTCACAGGGGAGAAGGAAGCCTGGACTGAGGGTGACTGAGGAACTGCACAGGGGACACTCAGGGGTAGAGCTGGGCTGAAGAGGAGACACACTCCCCGCCCATTCCCTGCTGGACGCTGGACGGTGGGACGTTTTTCTTCTACCCTATGCACGTGTTACTTCTTTTTTTTTTTTTTGAGATGGAGTCTTGCTCTGTCGCCCAGGCTGGAGTGCAGTGGTGCGATCTCAGCTCACTGCAAGCTCCGCCTCCCAGGTTCACGCCTTTCTCCGGTCTCAGCCTCCCAAGTTAGCTAATTTTTTGTGTTTTTAGTAGAGATACCCACCACCATGCCCAGCTAATTTTTGTGTTTTTAGTAGAGACGGGGTTTCACTGTGTTAGCCAGGATGGTCTCGATCTCCTGACATCGTGATCCACCCACCTCGGCCTCCCAAAGTGCTGGGATTACAGGGGTGAGCCACCGCACCCGGCTGTGTTACTTTTTCTTTTTCTTTTTTTTTTTTTTTTTTTTTTGAGATGGAGTCTCGCTCTGTCACCCAGGCTGGAGTGCAGTGGACAGATCTCAGCTCACCGCAAGCTCCGCCTCCCAGGTTTACGCCATTCTCCTGCCTCAGCCTCCCAAGTAGCTGGGACTACAGGTGCCCACCACCTCACCGGCTAGTTTTTTTGTATTTTTTAGTAGAGACGGGGTTTCACTGTGTTAGCCAGGATGGTCTCGATCTCCTGACCTCGTGATCTGCCCATCTGGGCCTCCCAAAGTGCTGGGATTACAGGCTTGAGCCACCGCGCCCGGCCTGTGTTACTTTTTCAATGATGTTTTTAAAACCTTGTTTAAACAGCTTGGTTCTCTGTGAAGGAGTCTTTGGACAAGGAGGGGAGGCTACCAGGAAGTCAGCATTTTGGATGATGTTTTGATGTTTTACCAGGAGAAGATGGTCTTGTGTGATTTATGTCATCGAAATGATGTAACATAAAAAGACAGGCCAGGCCGGTCACGGTGGCTCAAGCCTGTAATCCCAGCACTTTGGGAGGCCAAGACAGGCGGATCACGAGGTCAGGAGATCGAGACCATCCTGGCTAACACAGTGAAACCCCGTCTCTACTGAAAAATACAAAAAACTAGCCGGGCGAGGTGGCAGGTGCCTGTAGTCCCAGCTACTCGGGAGGCTGAGGCAGGAGAATGGCCTGAACCCAGGAGGTGGAGCTTGCAGCGAGCTGAGATCGCACCACTGCACTGCAGCCTGGGAGACAGAGCCAGACTCGTCTCAAAAAAAAAAAAAAAAAAAGACAGGCCAGGTGCGGTGGCTCACGCCTGTAATTCCAGCACTTTGAGAGGCCAAGGAAGGTGGGTCACCTGAGGTCAGGAGCTTGAGACCAGCCTGGCCAACATGGTGAAACCCCATCTCCACTAAAAATACAAAAAAATTAGCTGGGCGTGGTGGCGCATGCTTGTAGTCCCAGCTACTCGGGAGGCTGAGGCAGGAGAATTGCTTGAATCCAAGAGGCAGAGGTTGCAGTGGGCAGAGGTTGCAGTGAGCCAAGATCGCACCATTGCACTACAGCCTGGGCGACAGAGCCTTGCTCTGTCTCAAAAAAAAAAAAAAAAAGTCCGGGCGTGGTGGCTCAGGCCTGTAATCCCAGCACTTTGGGAGGCCGAGACGGGCAGATCACAAGGTCAGGAGATCGAGACCATCCTGGCTAACATGGTGAAACCCTGTCTCTACTAAAAAATACAAAAAACTAGCTGGGCGAGGTGGCGGGCGCCTGTAGTCCCAGCTACTCGGGAGGCTGAGACAGGAGAATGGCAGGAACCCGGGAGGTGGAGCTTGCAGTGAGCTGAGATCCGGCCGCTGCAGTCCAGCCTGGGTGACAGAGCAAGACTCCGTCTCAAAAAAAAAAAAAAAAAAAAAAA
>NC_037678.1:40542952-40550412 GCF_003255815.1 Theropithecus gelada | reverse complement strand
GCTACAAGACAAACCGGGGGATATAAGAAAAGTAAGAAAAAAAAAAAAAAAAAAAAAAAAAAAAAAAACGAAAAATAAAAAAGAAATGCTATTAGTGAAGTTTGAACATTGATGGCAGAAAGGCTCTGCGCCTTAAGATCAAGCGACTGCTGAGTTTCAAACTTCACACTCCTCCAACTTCCTGCACCACCACGAAACCCTCTCTCCTGACCCTCCACCTTGGTGCCCACTCATCTGAGAAGGGAGAGGTTGTCAAACAGCCTGGCCCTCTGCTCCCACCAGATGAGTGGATCTGCATCTAGTCTGTCCTTGCCTTCTTTCTGCCTGTTAGGACGGAGGAGGTGACCTTCTGTCCACCCATGGGATCCCTTGAGGGTGACATGGAAGCTGGGCACACAGAAAGACTGGGGTCACACAGAGGCAAGGGCCTGGGGTTTCTCAGAGGCTGGACAGGCTTCCAGGGAGCAGAAATCAATCATCCTCACGGTGCCCTACCCGGATCCCTGATCCACAGAAACGGGGAGAGGATAAAATGGTTGCTGTCTCACCTGCTAAGTTTGGGGTGAGTGGCTTGTGTCAGTAGATAACAGGCACCCCTCACTCTCTAACACCACCACCTCTGTATCCACTTCTAGCCCTTGGGATTTACAAAGGAAGCTCAGTGTTAATCACTGCCTGCTAGGCACAGAGAGCCTTGGGAAGGGAACCCCTCAGGTTCCCGCATAAAAGTGCTTTAGGAGTCTCTGAGACCATCGGCTCATCCATTAGGGAGCGGAGGCTCAGAGCTCCTGAAGGCAGTAAAACCTGGGTAGGCACAGCAGCCAGTTCTTGCCTCAAGGAGGAAGGAGAGACACAGTCCTTGGGACCTCAGCCCAGCCGAGGTTGGGCTAAGGGCAGCAGCCACATCCCTTCCAAGAATTTGGGGGTCTTTAAAGAACAATTGAGGATGCTACATTGGGTGGGGAGCCCACAGGCTGCAAAGGAAACAGACCTGAACGAACAACGCAACAGCTGTGTCCATTGCAACTCAGGCTGCAGCAGACACCTGAGGACCATCCAAGCCTGCTGAGGCCAGGGGCGGAGCCTGGCTCACTGCACCAGGACAAGCTGCTCTTGCCCAGCTTGCCCTGCTGGTCTGCACCAGCCCCACGAGGGGAAGAGGGGAGACGCAAAACACATTCACACACATGTCTGCTCTCAAGCACTCGCTCTCACACTCATCTACCCACGCACCTACACACACTTCTGTACACTCACCTGCACAGTCACCCACACATGGTCCTGTATACTCACTGCCATACACGATCACATGCGCTCCTGTAGACTCAACTGCAGACTCACCCACACACGCTCCTGTACACTCACTGGCACATGCACCCACACATGCTCCTGTATACTTACCTGCACACTCACCCACACACGGTCCTGTACACTCACCGGCACACACAATCACATGTGGTCTTGTACACTCACCTGCACATGCACTCACATGCACTCCTATACACTCACCTGCACACACACACTCCTGTACATGCACTCACATGCGCTCTTGTACACTCACCTGCACACACTTGTACATTCACCTGCATGCCCTCACACACACTCCTGTACACTCACCTGCACACACACACACACATTCTTGTACACTCACCGGCACACACAATCACACAGGCTCCTGTACACTCACCTGCACACACACACATGCTCCTGTACACTCACTGGAACACACAATCACACGCACTGCTGTACACTCACCTGCACACACACACGCTCCTGTACACTCACCTGCACACACACACGTGCTCCTGTACACTTACCTGCATGCACACACACTCCTGTACACATGCACACACACTCACGCTCCTGTACACTCACCTGCACACACACACACGCTCCTGTACACTCACCTGCACACACACACACGCTCCTGTACACTCACCTGCACACACACTCACGCTCCTGTACACTCACCTGCACGCACACACACGCTCCTGTACACTCACCTGCACGCACACTCACGCTCCTGTACACTCACCTGCACGCACACACACGCTCCTGTACACTCACCTGCACGCACACTCACGCTCCTGTACACTCACCTGCACGCACACTCACGCTCCTGTACACTCACCTGCACGCACACTCACGCTCCTGTACACTCACCTGCACGCACACTCACGCTCCTGTACACTCACCTGCACGCACACTCACGCTCCTGTACACTCACCTGCACGCACACTCACGCTCCTGTACACTCACCTGCACGCACACTCACGCTCCTGTACACTCACCTGCACGCACACTCACGCTCCTGTACACTCACCTGCACGCACACTCACGCTCCTGTACACTCACCTGCACGCACACTCACGCTCCTGTACACTCACCTGCACGCACACTCACGCTCCTGTACACTCACCTGCACGCACACTCACGCTCCTGTACACTCACCTGCACGCACACTCACGCTCCTGTACACTCACCTGCACACACACACACACGCTCCTGTACACTCACCTGTGCTCCTGTATACTCAGTTGCACACACACACACATGCTCCTGTGTGTATGACTGTGACTGTATATATGAGCTATATGTACGTGTGTACACACACATACAGTGAGGCACCACATAATGACGTTTGGGGCAACAACAGACTGCGTATATAATGGTTGTCCCATAAGATTACAGTGGAGCTGAGAAATTCCTTTCTCCAAGTGACATCATAGCCGTCCCAGGGCAATGCATGACTCATATTTGTAGTGACGTGGCTGTAAACAAACCTAATGACTCATGTTTGTGGTGAGGTGGCTGTAAACAAACCTGCGTTGCCACTCACGTAGAAGTCTAGCACATATAATTATGCACAGTACATAATTCTTGGTAATGATAATAAACGACTATGTTACTGGTTTATATGTTTGCTATGCTATAATTTTTATTTTTTTGTTGTATTTTATTTTATTTATTTTTTTGAAACAGGGTCTCACTCTGTTGCCCAGGCTGGAGAGGAGTGGCACGATCTTGGCTCACTGAAACCTCTGTCCCCTGAGTTCAAGTCATTCTCCTGCCTCAGCCTTCCCAGTAGCTGGGATTACATGTCCACACCACCACGCCTGACTAATTTTTGTATTTTTAGTAGAGACGGGGTTTCACCACGTTGACCAGGCTAGTCTCAACCTCCCGACCTCAAGTGATCCACCTGCCTCGGCCTTCCAGAGTGCTGGATTACAGGCATGAGCTACTGCGTCAGCCTATTTTATTGTATTTTTGAGACAGGGTCTTACTCTGTCACCTAGGGTGGAGTGCAGTGGTGTGATCACAGCTCACTGCAGCCTCATACTCCTGGGCTCAGGAGATCCTTCCACCTCAGCCTCCCAGGTAGCTGGGACTACAGGTATGTGCCACCATGCCTCGTTAATTTTTTTTTCTGTCTTATAGAGACAGGGTTTCACTATGTTGCCCAGGCTGATCTCAAACTCCTGGGCTCAAGCAATCCTCCCACCTCGTCCTCCTTAAGTGCTGGGATTATAGGTTTGAGCCACTGCGCCCAGCCTTTATTGTTATTTTAGAGTGTACTCCTTTCACTTATTAAAAAAAAAAGTTAACTGTAAAGCAGTGAGGCAGGTCCTTCAGGAGGTATCCAGAAGAAGGCCCTGTTATCACAGGAGAGGAAGGCTCCCCCTGAAGACCTTCAAGTGGGGCACACACACGTACTCCTGTACACTCACCTGCACACACACACAGGGTGTGCAGGTGGAGGACAGTGCCAGGGATGATCCTGACCCTGTGTAGATCTAGGCTAACGTGTGTGCTTGTGTCTCAGTTTTTAACAAGCAAGTTTTAAAATTAGAAAATAAAACAAAATAAAAGATTTTAAAAATTGGAAAGAGCTAGGGCCGGGCGCGGTGGCTCAAGCCTGTAATCCCAGCACTTTGGGAGGCCGAGGCGGGCGGATCACGAGGTCAGGAGATCGAGACCATCCTGGCTAACATGGTGAAACCCCGTCTCCACTAAAAATACAAAAAACTAGCCGGGCGTGGTGGTGGGCGCCTGTAGTCCCAGCTACTCGGAGGCTGAGGCAGGAGAATGGCCTGAACCTGGGAGGCGGAGCTTGCAGTGAGCCGAGATCGCGCCACTGCACTCCAGCCTGGGTGACACAGCGCGAGACTCCGTCTCAAAAAAAAAAATATAAAAAAAAAAATAAAAGCTCATAAAGTAAAAAATGTCATAGTAAGCTAAGGTTTATTATTGAGGAAAGAATATATATACACATATCTATGTGTACATATTATATATATCTTTGGAGATGGCATCTCACTCTGTCACCCAGGCTGGAGTCCCCCGGCACTGTCATAGCTCTTTGCAGCCTCAAACTCCTGGGCTCAAGTAATTATCCCACCTCAGCCTCCCAAGCAGCTGGGAATACAGGCATGTACCACCATGCCCAGCTGATATTTTTGTTTTTTAATTTTTAGTAGAGACGAGGTTTCGCTATGTTGCCCAGGCTGGTCTCAAATCCTGAGCTCAGGTGGTCCTCCTTCCTTGGCCTCCCAAAGTGCTGGGATTACAGACGTGAACCACCGCACCTGGCCAAAAAAAAAATTATTTTTATAAATTTAGTGTAGCCTAAGTGTTTGGTGTTTATAAAACCAACAGTAGTTACAGCAATGTCCTAGGTCTTCACATTCACTCCCTGACTCACACACAGCAATATCCAGTCCTCCAAGCTCTATCCATGGTCAGTGCCCTACACAGGTGTCCTTTTAATCTTTGTACCACAGATGATTTACTTTAACTTTTCTTTTCTTTTTTTTTTTTTTTTTTTTTTTTTTGAGACGGAGCCTTGCTCTGTTGCGCAGACTGGAGTGCAATAGCATGATCATGGCTCACTGCAACCTCCACCTCCTTGTTTCAAGCGATTCTCCCTCCTTAGCCTCCTGAGTAGCTTGGGATTACAGGTGTGCACCACCACGCCTGGCTAATTTTTGCATTTTTAGTAGAGACAGGGTTTCACCATGTTGGCCAGGCTTGTCTTGAACTCCTGACCTCAGGTGATCCACCCCCTTGGCCTCCCAAATGCTGAGATTACAGGCGTGAGCCATCATGTCCAGCCAGCTTTAACTTTTCTGGTTAGATATGTCTAAATACAGAAATATGTATTGCTGTCTTAGTCCATTTTCTGTTGCTTATAACAGAATACCTGAAACTTGGTAATTTTCTTTTTCTTTTTTGAGACAGAGTTTAGCTCCATTGCCCAGGCTGGAGTGCTGTGGCGCAATCTCAGCTCACTGCAACCTCTGCCTCCCAGGTTCAAGCAATTCTCCTGCTTCAGCCTCCCAAATAGCTGGGATGACAGGCACCCGCCACCATGCCCATCTAATTTTTGTATTTTTAGTACAGATGGGGGTTTCACTGTGTTGGCCAGGCTGGTCTCGAACTCCTGACCTTGTGATCCGCCCACCTTGGCCTCCCAAAGTGCTGGGATTACAAGCGTGAGCCACTGTGCCCAGCTGAAACTGGTTTATAAAGAAAAGAAATTTATTTCTTACAGTTCTGGAGGTTGGAAGTTCTATGTGGAGGGGATGCATCTGGTGAGGCCCCTCTTGCTGGCGGGGAACCTGCAAAGTCCTGAGGTGGTACCAGCATTACATGGTGAAGGGGCTGAGCCTGCTAGCTCAGGTCTTGTCTTTTCTTTTCTTTTCTTTTTTTTTGAGACAGAGTCTTGCTCTGTTGCCCAGGCTGGAGTGCAGTGGCGCGATCTCGGCTCACTGCAGCTCCGCCTCCCAAGTTCACGCCATTCTCCTGCTTCTGCCTGTCAAGTAGCTGGGACTACAGGCGCCCACCACCACACCCGGCTAATTTTTTGTATTTTTAGTAGAGACGGGGTTTCACTGTGTCAGCCAGGATGGTCTCGATCTCCTGACCTCGTGATCCGCCCACCTCGGCCTCCCAAAGTGCTGGGATTACAGGTGTGAGCCACTGCGCCCGGCTCAGGTCTTTTCTTATTGCTAAGCCACCAGTCCCATTCCTGTGATCACTCAGTAATCCACTGACTCATTAACTAATTCATGAATGAATTAATTCATTCTGAGGGCACAGCCCCCATGACTCAATCCCCTTTTAAAGGCCACATCACTCAATATCACCACCGGGGGATCGAGCTTCTATGTGGGTTCGGAGGGGACAAACATTTGAGCCGCAGCACGTGCCTGGAGTGCTCAGTGCAGCAGCATGCTGGCTGTGCAGGTTGATAGGCTAGGAGCAATAGGCTCTACCGTACCGCCTATGCGGGTAGTAGGTTCTACCGTGTAGGTTTGTGTAAGCACACTCCATGATGTTTGCACAAAGACAAAGTTGCCTAACGACACATTTCTCAGGACATAGCCCCATCATTAAGTGACACATGATTGTATATGTATATACCTCCTATTGGCCCCATTTCGCTGGAAAACCCTGATTAACACAGAAGGTGGTACGAAGAAGTGGGGTGCCACCGTAACAAATACCTAAAAACGCAGAAGCAGCACTGGAACTGGGTAACGGGGTAGAGGCTGGAAGAGTTGTGAAGTGCATGCTTGAAGAAACCGAGATTGTCATGAAGGGATTTTAATGGTGATTCTGGTGAGGGCTCAGAAAAGAAAGAGGAGGCCAGAGAGAAAGCCTCTGTCTACTTAGCGAATATGCAATCAATGACCAGATTGTTGGGAGAAATGTGGACAGTCGGGTCATTCTCATGAGGTCTCAGATGGAAATGAGGAACATGTTATTGGACGACGGAGAAAAGATGATCCTGATTATAAAGAGGCAGAGAATGTGGCTGAATCGTGCTCATGTTCTAGTGGTATGGGAAAGGTAGAGAACTTGTCAGTGATGAAATTCGGTTTGAGTTGAGAGGATTGCTAAGCAGTGTGAAAGGACTGGCTGGGTTCCTCCTGACTGTTACAGCAAAATGTATGAAGAGAGAAATGACTGATGAGGGAATTACTAAGCAAAAAGGAACTAGAACTTAAAGATGTGGAAAATGGGCCGGGCGTGGTGGCTCACACCTGTAATCCCAGCACTTTGGGAGGCTGAGGCGGGTGGATCACGAGGTCAGGAGATCAAGACCATCCTGGCTAACACGGTGAAACCCCGTCTCTACTAAAAATACCAAAAATTAGCTGGGCGTGGTGGCGGGCGCCTGTAGTCCTAGCTACTCAGGAGGCTGAGGCCAGAGAAGGGCGTGAACCCGGGAGGCGGAGCTTGCAGCGAGCTGAGATCGCGCCACTGCACTTCAGCCTGGGCGGCAGAGCGAGACTCTGTCTCAAAAAAAAAAAAAAGACAGGAGAATAATCTGAAATCTATTATCTTGGCCGGGCGCGGTGGCTCAAGCCTGTAATCCCAGCACTTTGGGAGGCCGAGACGGGCGGATCACGAGGTCAGGAGATCGAGACCATCCTGGCTAACACGGTGAAACC
>NC_037678.1:40467517-40542645 GCF_003255815.1 Theropithecus gelada | reverse complement strand
GGCGGGCGCCTGTAGTCCCAGCTACTCGGGAGGCTGAGGCAGGAGAATGGCGTGAACCCAGGAGGCGGAGCTTGCAGTGAGCTGAGATCCGGCCACTGCACTCCAGCCTGGGCGGCAGAGCGAGACTCCGTCTCAAAAAAAAAAAAAAAAAAAGACAGATGTGGAAAATGGTCAGCCTATCCATCAGTATTGCAACAAATGAGAAAGAATATTTGACAAAAAGACTAAGGGTGTGGCCGGGCGCGGTGGCTCAAGCCTGTAATCCCAGCACTTTGGGAGGCCAAGGCGGGTGGATCACGAGGTCAGGAGATCGAGACTATCCTGGCTAACATGGTGAAACCCCGTCTCTACTAAAAATACAAAAAATTAGCCGGGCACGGTGGCGGGCGCCTGTAGTCCCAGCTACTTGGGAGGCTGAGGCGGGAGAATGGCGTGAACCCGGGAGGCGGAGCTTGCAGTGAGCCGAGATCACGCCACTGCACTCCAGCCTGGGAGACACAGTGAGACTCCGTCTCAAAAAAAAAAAAAAAAAAAGACTAAGGGTGTGGTCATCAACCAGTGGAAAAGGAGATTTGTGCGCGTGTGAACCTCGGACTCTATCAGCCACCGAGTGGGAACACTGCAGCTTAAACTGCAGGGAAAGGAGATGGGAAGGAATGAAGAAATGAAGGAATTGGACTTCTTGGATTTTACGGGTCAGGACCATAGAGCTGCTCTATGCAAACGTGCTCCATTCTTCAAGACAGTGGAAGAAAGACCCCAAAGGTGAATCTGAGCTCATCAGTGCTGCCTCCCTGATTTCAAAAGGGGGCCATCACCTCACTTTCAGCAAACCAGAGGACCTTTGCCCAAAGCCATGGGGGCCTGCCCCTGACCAGCAGAGCCCTGGGGATGGAACCTCTGCCTGGCAGAGCTGCATGGGTGGCGTTGCCGCCTCAGTGCACCTGGCAGAAGGAGCACAGAGCCAAAGAGGACTATTTTGGCTTGGAGTTTTCCTTGGAGTTTTCTCTGGAGTTTTCCAAGTCTGGGTTTCAACTTGCTTGGATCCATCGCTTCCTTCTTCCATATTTCTCCCTTTTGGGATGGGAATGTCTATCTTCTGCCTGTCCCACCATTTTTGTTTGTTTGTTTGTTTGCTTTTGAGACAGTCCTGCTCTGTCGCCCAGGCTGAAGTGCAGTGGCATGATCTTGGCTCACTGCAACTTCTACCTCCCGGGTTCAAGCAACTATCCTGCCTCAGCCTCCCTAGTAGCTGGGATTATAGGCACCCACCAGTATGCCCAGCTAATTTTTGCATTTTTAGTAGAGACGGGGTTCCACCATGTTGCCCTGGCTGGTCTCAAACTCCTGACCTCAAGTGATCTGCCCACCTTGGCTTCCCAAAGTGCTGGGATTACAGGCATGAGCCACCAGGCCCAGCCCCCATCATTGTATTTTGGAAGCACATAACTTGTTTGGTTAAAAGGCCTTGTGGCTGGAGGGGAGTTTTGCCTTGTATGAATTGTTCCCTGAGTCTCACCTGTATCTGATTTAGACGATATTTAGATGAGACTTGGACCTCACACCTTAGAGTAGAACCTGCAGCAAGCCTAAGGCATGCAAAGCTGTTGGGATGGAATGAATGTATTTTGCATGGGAAGAATAGATAAATTTGGGGAGGTTGGGATGGAATGTTTGTGTGTCCCCACAATTCCTATGTTGAAGTCTGATCTCCAGTGTGATGGTATCTGGAGGTGGGGCCTTTGAGAGGTGATCATCATCAACTGACGCCAACAGGGACTAGCGTCCTTTGAGCGTCTCCAGAGAGCAAGCCTCTCGGCTCTCCACCATGTGAGGGTGCACTGAGACGCTGAGAAGGGTACAAGCTGGAAGAGGGCGCCCACAAGAACCCAAGCATGCTGGCATCCAGATCTCAAACTTCCAGCCTCCAAAACTGTAAGAAGTAAATTCCTGTTGTTTACAAGCCACGTAGTCTATGGCACTTTGTTATGGCAGCCCATAGAGCTGCCATATGAGAGACCACGGCAGGTGAGTTAAATGAAGTCTCTCACTAGGGGAAGCCCTCGAGAAAGCTTCCTGGGGCTCAGAGTGTTGCTTC
The DNA here is from genome assembly GCF_003255815.1 of Theropithecus gelada. Classification (NCBI taxonomy): domain Eukaryota; kingdom Metazoa; phylum Chordata; class Mammalia; order Primates; family Cercopithecidae; genus Theropithecus; species Theropithecus gelada. The sequence continues at coordinate 40,540,547 of NC_037678.1, read as the reverse complement.
TATTCTACCTCTTGGGTGGTGTGTTGGGTCCAGGGGTGTGCACTTTCTTCTTATTTTTTTTTTTTAGTTGCATGTGTGATATATACATTCTTTTATACACACCCTGATATATGTACTGTTTTAATTTTTTTTTTTTTTTTGAGACGGAGTTTCGCTCTTGTCACCTGGGCTGGAGTACAATGGTACGATCTCTGCTCACTACAACCTCCATCTCCCGGGTTCAAGTGATCCTCCTGTTTCAACCTCCTGAGTAACTGGGATTACAGGTGGCTGCCACTATGCCCGGTTAATTTTTGTATTTTTAGTAGAGACGGGGTTTCACCATGTTGCCCAGGCTGGTCTTGAACTCCTGACCTCAAGTGATCCACCCACCTCAGCCTCCCAAAGTTCTGGAATTACAGGTGTGAGCCACTGCGCCCAGCCTGCACTCTTGTAATATTAAAAACATTTATTTATTATTTATTTATTTTGAGATGGAGTCTTGCTCTGTCACCCAGGCTGGAATGCAGTGGCATGATCTTGGCTCACTGCAACCTCTTCCTCCCGGGTTCACGCCATTTTCCTGCCTCAGCCTCCCGAGTAGCTGGGACTACAGGCGCCTGCCACCACGCTTGGCTAATTTTTGTATTTTTAGTAGAGACGGGGTCTCACCATGTTAGCCAGGATGGTCTCAATCTCCTGACCTCGTGATCTGCCCACCTCAGCCTCCCAAAGTGCTGGGATTACAGGTGTGAGCCATAGCACCCAGCCTAAAAACATTTAATATTAAACAGTAAAGCAGATGCTCACACGCACAGACTTGCATATGTGCCTGCACCGGCACAGGTGTACACACAGGTGTGTCCAGCCTCTCTCAGGAGCTCTGCCAGCAGGTGTCAGTGGGACCCAGCTGCCTGCATATTCTGCAAAGATTGTTCAGATGATTCTCACAGCCCCCGAAATTGAGACCTCCTGCTCTACAACAAAAGGTGCTTGTGCTCCCAAATCATTTCCCCTCAGGTTTCCCAAAATGAAGGATAATTGAAACACATCATTTGCTCTTTGCATGAGAAGCCAAAGTGAGTAATGTGCTGTACGAGGCTAGAAGTCATGAAGAGGCTGATGAATGTAATCTCATACATTAAAACCTTTCGCAAATTCATATGAATCTGCATTGTAATGTTCGTATTTTATAAAATGCGGTGTGGGGTTCAGAAACAGTTTGCAAAATGAATGTCCTGCCTCAATAAACCAGGCACATTTTTTTTTCAGCTTAAAAAACAGGAAAGCCGGCCGGGCCCGGTGGCTCAAGCCTGTAATCCCAGCACTTTGGGAGGCTGAGACGGGTGGATCACGAGGTCAGGAGATCGAGACCATCCTGGCTAACATGGTGAAACCCCGTCTCTACTGAAAAATACAAAAAACTAGCTGGGCGAGGTGGTGGGCGCCTGTAGTCCCAGTTACTCCGGAGGCTGAGGCAGGAGAATGGCGTGAACCCGGGAGGCGGAGCTTGCTGTGAGCTGAGATCCGGCCACTGCATTCCAGCCTGGGCCACAGAGCGAGACTCTGTCTCAAAACAAAAACAAAAACAAAAAAAAAACCCAGGAACGCCAGAAGCAGTGGCTCACACCTATAATCCCAACACTTTGGGAAGCCAAGGCAGGTGGATCACTTGAGGTCAGGAGTTCGAGATCAGCCTGGCCAACACAGTAAAACCCTGTCTCCATTAAAAATACGAAAAATCAGCTGGGCATGGTGGTGCACGCCTGTAATCCCAACTACTCAGGAGGCTGAGTCAGGAGAATCACTTGAGCCCGGGAGGCGGAGCTTGCAGTGAGCTGAGATCGCACCACTGCACTCAGCCTGGGCGACAGAGGAGACTCCGTCTCAAGAAAAGAAAAAACAGCTCTGAGCCGAGTTCCCACAAAGCAGCACTGTCTGTCTGTTCAGAGCCAGGGCTTCTTGACAAGCCACTTCATTTTCCTGAGTGTCAATGTATTTATCCGTAAAATTAAAGTTTACTTTTAAGTTTTAAAAAATGGCCTGGGGTGACAACTGCCCCACCCCCTAGGACAGGGCCTGTGCCCCTCAAATCTGCCTGCTCCCCAGCATAACCACCATCCCTACTAGTATGTCTGTGACCCCTGGGCCTAGGGAGCTAGGGTGACTGTGGGCAGCTCTAGGCCCCTTCTCCCCTCCACTGTATAGGGGCAGCCTCGGAGCCCTTCACTCCTCAGGCCTGGGCTGGTGTCCCTCCGTGACTGCTGTGGGGGCTGGGGACGCATGCCACCCTCATGGGGTGGGCACGCCAGCCGGGGAGCCAGAAAGAACATGAGATAAAGATGGGTTGAGTGCAGGGTGGACTCAGGGTGGCAGGGAGGAGCTGCTGGCCGTTTGTGCTGGGTGGCCTCTCCAAGATGAAGTCAGAGCAGAGAAGGCTGAGGCCCTGCCACATGGGATCTGGAGGAAGTCTCCAGGCAGGGGCAGTAGATGAGAGGGCACCAAGGCAGGAGTGGCCTCAGGGGACAGCAGGGGGACCCGAGTGGCACCTCAAGGGTGAGGAGCAGGGAGGTGGGTGGTTGGGCAGATCCCCAGGCCTCTCCATGCTCCAGAAGGGATCCCCCCCTGGCCTTGTGTGCACCAGGTGAGGGGCCAGGCCAGGCGGAGGCTCCTCCTGTAACACAAGCAAGGTGACCGCGGCAGGGGCCGGGTGGCTGCAGGTTAGGTGTTATTGGATTCTGCATAGGTGTAGAAAGTTAGGGCATTGAGACTTCCTGGCCCCGGCTGTGAGAGAAAGACAGGGGGTCGTGGAGAGCTCCAGGGCCTTTGCCTGAGCACTGGTGGTGGGGACCAATGCCACTGGGGCGGGTGGAGACAGATCTGCATTCCTGGCATCAGAACAGCAGTCCTTTGCGCACAGCCCCAGGTGGATGGGAACTGGCGGTCCGGGAGCCGTGGGGGCTGCAGCTTAGGGAGAAGCCCCCACACAGTGAGGATGCACATGGCCAGGCCAGGACTGGGTGCTGAGCTCCAGAAGGAACCCGAGGGAGACCAGAAGTGGGGCCAGCAGAGAGAGGAAACCAGGAGATGTTGGGGAGCCTGGCAGCAGTAGGAGGGGGGACTGCGGCCGAGCTGCCCCTCCCCACCCCAGAGGACAGCTTAAGGGACTTAATCTCTAGGAGGTCATGGGTGACCTTGACCACAACAGCATCAGCTTGTGGCAGAACGGCAGTGATCACGGGGGCGGTTCCTCTGTGGAGTTTGCAGAAAAGGGGAGCTGAGCTTGCCGGGGATAGCGGGTTACAGGAGGGGGATTTAGAGTGAGCAAAATTGCAGGATACCTGGGGGCTACTAGGGATGGCTCTGAAGAGAGGGGAAAGCTGAAGTTCCCAGGAGAGGACTCAGCAGAAGGGAAGGGAGCCCGGGGGGCCAGGGGAGGAGCCGTCTGGAAGGAAGGAGACAAGAGATGGGGGGAATGGGAAGGGGAGGAGGGAGGCAGGGTGGGTAGGGGAAAGGAGGGGGAGGTGGGAGGGGACCCTTGGGAAAGGAGGAAGAGTTAGGTGTTGGGGGAGGCGGGAGTGGGGGATTCATAGGAGGCGGGAGGGGCTGCCTGTAAGGACTTGGACTCAGCCAGGCGCACAAACAGTAACCAAGGAATGATCTCAGGCCCGACTTTTACAACCACTTCAGAACAAAACCAAAGACAGTAAACACAGTGAAGTCATCCAGTGCATGTGAAGGAGAAAAAAAATATTGCTTTCTTCATCCAAACAGTGAATGTTCTTAGCATTTCTGAGAAACTCCGGTCACTGCGGATACCAATCAGGGAGTGCCTCCTGGAAGAGGTGGGAGTACAGGCAGAAATCAGCCAGGTAGAGGGGAGGTGGGCTGACCAAAGGCCCCAGATGGAGGAGGAGGAGGAGTGGACAGGCCAGTGTGGGGAGGGTCTGCGTCTGCTGGGAGCAGAGAGAAGCCCCATCACATCCGCTCCTTCCTTGGGAGGTCTCATCTTCCTAGGGGGAGCAGCGCCCCCATCCTGCTCCTCCCACCTCCCTGCAGCCTGCACCTGCCCATCAAGAAGCCTTACCCCGTCTTAAGCGCACGCTTGGGTGTACGTTGGTCTCTGCCACCGGCCGCAGTTGATCTCTGCCGGCTCCGCGAGGGAGAGTCCTGCTGTGTTCAGCTCTTCATTGTGTTTCCAGACCCAACACAAAGCATAAATATATGGATGAATAATAGAAATGGATGGATGGATGGATGCATGGATGGATGGATGGATAGATGGGCAGATGGATGGGTGAATGAACAGATAGGTGGGTAGGTGGATAGATGGATACGTGCATGAATAGAAGGATAAGCGAATTCATGGACAAATGAGTAGATGTGTGACTGGATGCATGGATAGATGCGTGTGTAGCTGAACATGAGTTCAACCCTATTTTCTCAGGACTGGGTTGTTGTATTTTACACCCCCAAAAGACCTTTATCCAAATATCTCTCTCACATTACTTTTCTCTTTCTCTTTGTTCTCTAGAAGTTCTTGCCTGTAACCTTTATTTCTGGACATAATTACAAATAACCTTACATTGTTATTTAAATTCTTCATGTTTACACATTTAGCTTATAAATAATTCAATAGGCTAATGCTGCCTTTGAACCACAGACTCACTACCAGAGTGATAAATCAACCATGTTTGAGCCTCTGTGGACTTGGCAATGTTCTAATCATTAAGATAACGAGGCCAGGCGTGGTGGCTCACGCCTGTAATCTCAGCACTTTGGGAGGCCGAGGAGTTCAAGACCAGCCTGGGCAACATAGTGAGACCCTGTCTCTACAAAAATAAAAATATCAGCCGGGCATGGTGGTGGGCGCCTGTAATTCCAGCTACATGACAGGTTGAGGCAGGAGAATGACTTGAACCCGGGAGGTGGAGGTCGCGCCATTGCACTCCAGCCTGGGCGACAAACGTGAACCTCCATCTCAAATAAATAAATAAATCAGTTGGGCATGGTTGCACATGTCTGCAGTCTCAGCTACTCAGACGACTGAGGCAGGAGGATTGCTTGAGCCCAGGAGGTCGATGCTGCAATGAGCCGTGACCACACCCCTACACTCCAGCCTGGGCTACAGATGAGATCCTGTCTCAGAAAAAAAAAAAAGAAAAAAAGACCAAGTGTTCTACTTGAGCTCTTCTTGGGGACGGGGCCCGCTCTGGGATGCATTCTGCAGAGATGTCCCTGCCTGGTCTTCAGACATAAGGGGCCTCACTCAAACCCTTTGAAGCTCCCCATTGCCTCTTGCCCAGTCTCTCCTTGGCCCACGCATACCCGTGCCCCCACTTTAACCCTCCCAGCCTTATCTCACCCTACGCCACCTGCACCCCTGCCCCTCTAGCCACTCTGGTCTCCTTCTAGCTCCCCAGAGGTGCCATCTTTCCTTGTGCCACAGGACCTTTGCCATGCAGTTTCCTGTCTTTGCCTCATTAACCTCCATGCATTCTTCAATTTGGGGCTCAGCTGTCACTTCCTTGGGGTCCCTGTAGGGTCAGGCCTCATGCACCCTCTCCCTGTCTTCTATGTGCTTGCCTGGCTGCCCATCATTAGTCAGCCAGGTGAGTATCTCGTTTACTTCTCCTTTCCTCTGTCAACTGGATGCTCCATGAGGGCAACCCCAGCCTGGTTTCCCTCATCATGTACCTCCCAGAGTGAGGGGTATCTACAGAGCCCCAGAAAAGGGACTCCTGGGAAGGCAGGGGGGTGCCTGGCTGGACTCTACTGCCATTTGATGCCCTGAGGGGAGAGTGCATCAGGCTGCCCCATGCACCTGCCGGTCCCTACCTGCCTGGGATCAGGGTCAAGTCAACTTCTTACCCTGATTTGGCTTCCAGGAGAGACAGCCCACGGACTCGGGTACAGAAGTAACCAGCACTCCAGGGAGCTCCATCTTGTGGAGTGGCATCTGAGGAGGCATCTGGTTTTGCCACCTGATGAAATCTGGTCATTTAAAAGTATGTGGCATACCAGCCTTGCTCCCGTTCTCACCATGTGATGTGTCTCCTCCCACTTCTTTTGTCACTGTGACTGGAAACTTCCTGAGGCCTCCCAAGAAGCAGATGCCACTATGCTTCCTGTAAAGCCTGCAGAACCATGAGTCAATTAAACTTCTTTCCTTATAAATGATGCAGTCTTGGTGAGGTGCGGTGGCTCGTGCCTGTAAAGTTGACGAAGACCTAGCCTGGCATGTGCTCATAAGAGCCAGCCTCTCACCACAGGAGGCCATCAAGGTCAGGAAGACTCCAGGGAGTCCTGCTATGGGGAGACAGGATCCTTACAGGCTTTTCTGGGAACGCTGGAGCATGCTGGGCCCTCCCCATCCCCATAGCCACACAAGGCCTTACATGTGCTGGTGTGCTGAGTTCCAGAACCCCAGTGAGGGGCCCAGGAGCAGGAGGCAATAACCTAGGTGGGGAAGGAATGGCCAGGGAGGCAGCAGTTGCCTCTACTCAATGGCACATCAGTCCCAACTGCCAGTCCCCAACTGAGCAACCCAGCAAGTCACTTTTCTTCTCTGAACCCCATCTATAAAAAGAGAGGGACTTGGCTGGGCGCGGTGGCTCAAGCCTATAATCCCAGCACTTTGGGAGGCCGAGATGGGCGGATCATGAGGTCAGGAGATCGAGACCATCCTGGCTAAAACGGTGAAACCCCGTCTCTACTAAAAAAATACAAAAAGCTCCCTTCGGCGCGCCACTGAAGATCCTGGTGTCGCCATGGGCCGCCGCCCCGCCCGTTGTTACCGGTATTGTAAGAACAAGCCGTACCCAAAGTCTCGCTTCTGCCGAGGTGTCCCTGATGCCAAGATTCGCATCTTTGACCTGGGGCGGAAGAAGGCAAAAGTGGATGAGTTTCCGCTCTGTGGCCACATGGTGTCAGATGAATATGAGCAGCTGTCCTCTGAAGCCCTGGAGGCTGCCCGAATTTGTGCCAATAAGTACATGGTAAAAAGTTGTGGCAAGGATGGCTTCCATATCCGGGTGCGGCTCCACCCCTTCCACGTCATCCGCATCAACAAGATGTTGTCCTGTGCTGGGGCTGACAGGCTCCAAACGGGCATGCGAGGTGCTTTTGGAAAGCCCCAGGGCACTGTGGCCAGGGTTCACATTGGCCAAGTTATCATGTCCATCCGCACCAAGCTGCAGAACAAGGAGCATGTGATTGAGGCCCTGCGCAGGGCCAAGTTCAAGTTTCCTGGCCGCCAGAAGATCCACATCTCAAAGAAGTGGGGCTTCACCAAGTTCAATGCTGATGAATTTGAAGACATGGTGGCTGAAAAGCGGCTCATCCCAGATGGCTGTGGGGTCAAGTACATCCCCAATCGTGGTCCTCTGGACAAATGGCGGGCCCTGCACTCATGAGGGCTTCCAATATGCTGCCCCCACTTAATACTCACCAATAAATTCTACTTCCTGTCCACCTAAAAAAAAAAAAAAAAAAAAAAATACAAAAAGCTAGCCGGGCGTGGTGGCGAGCGCCTGTAGTCCCAGCTACTCAGGAGGCTGAGGCAGGAGAATGGTGTGAATCCAGGAGGCGGAGCTTGCAGTGAGCTGAGATCCAGCCACTGCACTCCAGCCTGGGCGACAGAGCGAGACTCCATCTCAAAAAAAAAAAAAGAGAGGAACTTGGCAATTAAGCAAGAAGACACAATAAAGGCATCTATATTGAAAAGGAAGAAGTAGGCTGGGCACAGTGCTCACGCCTGTAATCCCAGCACTTTGGGAGACCGAGGCCGGCAGATCACCTGAGGTCAGGAGTTCGAGATAAGCCTGACCAACATGGAGAAACTTCATCTCTACTAAAAATACAAAATTAGCCGGGCATGGTGGTGCATGCGTGTAATCCCAGCTACTCAGGAGGCTGAGGCAGGAGAATCACTTGAACCCGGGAGGCGGAGGTTGCAGTGAGCCAAGATCACGCCATTGCACTCCAGCCTGGGCAACAAGACACCAAGAGTGAAACTCCATTTCAAAAAGAAAGAAAAGAAAAGGAAGAAGTAAAGTCATCTCTATTTGCAGATGACATAACCTTGTACATAGAAAATCCTAAGGAAGCCACTGAAAAAATATTAGAACTAGCACTTTGGGAGGCTGAGGTGTGAGGATTGCTTGAGCCTAGGAGTTCAAAACTATCCTGGGCAACATAGCAAGACACCGGCTCTACAAAAAAAAATAAAAAATTAGCCAGGCATGGTAGCACATGCCTATAGTCCCAGCTACTTGGGAGGCTGAGATAGGAGAATCACCTGAGCCTAGTAGCTCAAGGTTGCAGTGAACTGTGATCACACTACTGCACTCCAGCCTGGGTAACAGAGCCAGACCCTGTCCCAAAATAAATAAATAGTAACTATTAGAGCTAACAAATGAGCACAACAGGGCTACAGGTTATAAGATCAATATATGAAAATCAATTGTGTTTCTATACAGCAGCAATCAGCAAACCAAAAGTGAGATGAAGAGAAAAATTCCATAATACTTAGGAGTCAACTTAACAAAATAAGTGCAAAACACATATTCTGAAGACTACAATACACTGTTGAAAAAATTTTTTAAAGACCTACAGAAATGGAAAAACATCCTATGTTCATGGATTAGAAGCCTGAATATTTTTAAGATGACATTACTGCCCAAACTGGTTTTTATTTGCATTTCCCTGATGCCACTGGTATGGTAGATTCAACACAATCCCTATCAAATTCCCAATTATCTTCTTTGCAGAAATTGACAAACTGTCCTTAAATTCATACGGAAAGGCAAGTAATCCAGAATAAACAAAGCAATCTTGAAAAAGAAGAACAAAATTAGAGAACTCATACTTTCCAATATCAGAACTCACTACAAAACTACAGTAATCAGGACAGTGTGGTGCTAGAATAAGGATAGACATACACATCAATGGAATAGAACAGAGAGACCAGAAAGAAACTCTCACATTTATGGGCAACTGGTTTTTGACAGGGGTACCAGGCACATCCAATGGGAATTTGTTGAAACAGTCTTTTCAACAAATGGTGCCCAGAAAACTGAGTATCAACATGCATAAGAATGAAGTTGGATACTACCTCACACTATATACAAAAATTAACACAAAACTAATTGATATAGCTTGTATATTTGTCCCTGTCCAAATCTCATGTTGTATTGTAAACCCCAGCGTTGGAGGTGGGGCCTCATGGGAGGTGTTTGGGTAATGGAGGTGGATCTCTTATGGCTTGGTGCTCCAGTCTGGTGTGCCACTGCACTCCAGCCTGGGTGACAGGGCAAGACTCTGTCTCAAAAAAAAAAAAAAAAATTACACAGTCTCAGGTATTTCCTTTTTTTTTTTTTTTGATACGGAGTCTCGCTCTATCGCCCAGCGGGGAGTGTAGTGGTGCAATCTCAGCTCACTGCAAGCTCCACCTCCTGGGTTCACGCCATTCTCCTGCCTCAGCCTCCCAAGTAGCTGGGACTACAGGCGCCCGCCACCACGCCTGGCTAATTTTTTGTATTTTTAGTAGAGACAGGGTTTCACCGTGTTAGCCAGGATGGTCTCAATCTCCTGACCTCGTGATCCACCTGTCTTGGCCTCCCAAAGTGCTGGGATTACAGGCGTGAGCCACAGTGCCCAGTCAGTCTCAGGTATTTCTTTATAGTAATGCAAGAACAGCCTAATACAGAAAATTGTTGCCAAGGAGTGGGACATTGTTATAAAGATACCCGAAAATGTGGAAGTAACTTTGGAACTGGGTAACAGACTGAGGTTGGTAGAGTTTGGAGGGCTCAGAAGAAGACAGGAAGATGAAGAAAGCTTTGAAACCTCTTAGAAACAGGTTAAATGGTTGTGACCAAAATGTTGATAACGATAGGCACAATGAAGTCCAGGCTGCCAAGGTCAGAGAAGGAAATGAGGAACTTATTGAGAACTGGAGCAAAGGTCACCATTGTTACGCCTTAGCAAAAAACTTGGCTGTATTCTGTTCATGCCCCAGGGATCCATGGTAGTTTGAACTTCATAGTGATGATTTAGAGTATCTGCTGGAAGAAGTTTCTAAGCAGCAAAGCATTCAAGAAGTGACTGGCTGAGGCCGGGCACGGTGGCTCATGCCTGTAATCCCAGCACTTTGGGAAGCCGAGGCAGGTGGATCACGAGGTCAGGAGATCTAGACCATCCTGGCTAACATGGTGAAATCCCGTTTCTACTAAAAACACAAAAAATTAGCCGGGCGCCTGTAGTCCCAGCCGCTTGGGAGGCTGAGGCAGGAGAATGGCGTGAACCCAGGAGGCGGAGCCTACAGTGAGCTGAGATCACGCCACTGCACTCCAGCCTGGGTGACGATATGAGACTCCATCTCAGTAAAAAAAAAAAAAAAAAAAAATGTAGTGAATTAACACTTTGAGGAAGTATAAGGGAAAGCATGTTTGTGTTTCGCAATGTGAGAAGGACATGAGATTTGGGAGCGGTCGGGGCCGAATGTTACAATTTGGATATTTGTCCCTGCTCAAATCTCATGTTGAATTGTAATGTCCAGTGTTGGAGGGAGGCCTGGTGGCAAGTGTTCGGGCCATGGGTCCCAAACACCTCCTAATTGGTCCCTCATGGCTTGGTACTGTGTTTGTGACAGTGAGTTCTTGTGAGAGCTGGTCATTTAAAAGTGTGTGACACGTCCTCCCCCCTCCCTCCTTCCCTCTGCTCCCATTCTCTCCATGTGATGTGTTTGCTCCCCTTTCTCCTTCCGCCACGATTGGAAGCTTCCTAAGGTGTCCCCAGAAGCAGATGCTACTATGCTTCCTGTAAAACCTACAGAACTGTGAGCCCATTAAACTTACTTTCTTATAAATTACGGTCTCAGGTATTCCTGTAAAGCAATGTAGGAATGGTCTAATATATTAATCAAAGACCTAAATGTAAGGGCAAAAACTGTAAAACTCTTAGAAGAAAATAGGCATAGACCTTGGATTAGGCAATGGGTTTTTAGATATGACATCAAACACAAGCAACAAAAGAAAAAATAGGTAAGTTGGAGATCATCAAATTAAAAAACGTTTGTTCTTCAACAGATGACATTAGGTCCAGTGCAGTGGTTTGTGCATGTAATGCTGAGGATGGAGGATCACTTGAGCCCAGGAGTTCAAGACTAATCTGGGAAATACAGCAAGACCCTATCTCTACGAAAAAAAAAAAAAAAAATCCAGGTGCCATGGCATGCACCTGTAGTCCCAGCTACTCAGGAGGCTGAGACAGGAGGATTGCTTGAGCCCAGGAGATCAAGGTTGCAGTGAACTATGATCGTGCCACTGAATTACAGCCTGGTGACAGAGCAATACTCTGTCTCAACAACAACAACAACAACAAGACAGTTGGGTGTGGTTGTTCATATCTATAATCCCAGCACTTCAGAAGACTGAGACAGGAGGATCACTTGAGGCCAGGGGTTGGCAACATAGTGAGATCCCATCTAGCCAGGCATGGTGGCTGGCATGGTGCACATGTCTGTGGTCCTAGCTACTCATGAGACTGAGGTAGGAGGATCCCTTGAGCCCAGGAGGTCGAGGCTGCAGTAGCTGTGATTGTACCACTACACTCCAGCCTGGATGACAGAGCAAGACTTATCTCAAAGAAAAAGAGGCCCTTATTGGCTCATGTCTGAAGAATGCAACAAGGGCACAGGTGAATTTAGCCTCCAAATTGCCTCTGGAGGTCTGTCTCTGTCCACTTTGGGGCAACATCCCCCCCAACCTACCCCCAGCAGCTCCAGGCTTGCAGCTGCCATCCAGGCAGCCCAAAGGAGGTGGAGGTGGGCAGGGGGGAAGCTCTATCCGTGCAGGGCAGCAAAAGTCCCAGGCCATCCTCCCATTGACCCGGCTGGGATCACATGACCACATCTGAGCCAATCACAGTGATTTTGTCCATCTGGGCATGGGGGAGGAGTGAATTTTGCCCTTCCCCCAGCCTTTCAGACAGTTTTCATATCTCTTGGGGACTGAAGTTTACAACAGGGGCAGGGCTGCTGTAGAATTCCTAGGGCTGGGACAAGGAAGAATGGCAAACCGGAAGTGAAAGCTGGCCCTTCTTGCTGTGGGTGCTTAGGTGTCGGGAGGGTATTTGGCCCCAGAACAGACAGCCCCTCATGCCAGCTCCATTGGGGAGATCTGTCATGAGTGCCTCACTTGCCATGAAGGCTGTCAAAGGCCAAGAGCTGCACACATATTGGGCTCCAGAAACTGACATTGGAAATGAAATCCTGGGGTGGGGCTGGGGGCGGGGTGGGGGGGAGGGGGAGGGGGAGCTGTTGGGGAGTGGGGATGATTCATGGATACAAAAATATAAATAGATAGAATGAGTAAGATCTAGTTTTTGTTTTTTTGTTTTTTGTTTTTTTGAGATGGAGTCTTACTCTGTTGCCCAGTCTGGAGTGTGATGGTATAGTCTTGGCTCGCTGCAACCTCCACCTCTTGGGTTCAAATGTTTCTCCTACCTCAGGCTCTTGAGTAGCTGGGATTACAGGCGCTGGCCACCACGCCCAGCTAATTTTTGTATTTTTAGTAGAGACAGATTTCACCATGTTGGCCAGGCTGGTGTTGAACTCCTGGCCTCAAGTGATCTGTGTGCCTCGGCCTCCCAAAGTGCTGGGATTACAGGAGTAAGCCACCGTGCCTGGCCAGATCTAATATTTGATAGCACAACAGAGTGACTACAGTCAACAATAATTTATAATGTATTAAAAAATAACCAGCCAGGCACAGTGGCTCACGTCTATAATCCCGGCACTTCGGGAGGCTGAGGCAGATGGATCGCAAGGTCAGGAGTTCAAGATAAGCCTGGTCAACATGGTGAAATTCCGTCTCTACTAAAAACTACAAAAATTAGCCAGGTGTGGTAGCACATGCCTGTGGTTCCGGCTATTCGGGAGGCTGAGGCAGAAGAATCACTTGAACCCGGGAGGCGGAGGTTGCAGTGAGCTGAGATCGTGTCGCTGCACTCCAGCCTGGGCGACAGGGTGAGACTCCGTCTCAAAAAAAATAAAAAATAACTAAAATAGTATAATTGGAATGTTTGTAACACAGAAAAATGATAAATGCTTGAGATGACGGAAACCTCATTTACCCTGATGTGATTATTTAGATGCTACATGCCTGTATCAAAGTACCTTATGTACCCCATGAATATATACAACTACTATGCATGCATAAAAAAACCTTTTTCAATGAAATGAGACCAGGCAGCTCATGCCTGTAACCCCAGCACTTGGGGAGGTGAGGGTGGGAGGATCACTGGAGCCCAGGAAAACAGTGAGACCCCACCTCTCTCGCTCAAAAAAAAAAAAAAAAAAAAAAAAAAGCTGGGTGTGGTGGTATGTGCTTGTATAGTCCCAGCTACTCAGAAGGCTGAGGTGGAAAGATTGCTTGAGTCTGGGAAGTTGAGGTTGCAGTGAGCTGTGATCACGCCACTGCACTCTGCACTCCAGCCTGGGCAACAGACTGAGACTCAGGCTCAAAAAAGGGGAGGGGGGAGGACCCCCTCCACCTCCCCTGGAGCTGCACCTGGACGTGTTGGCCCCACCGCCTGCCTCTCTTCACTGCTCCCAGCTCCTCTGCAGCCCCATAAGAGGCGCCGCTCGGGGCCCTGACTCCAGCCCAGCCCCGTGTGCCCTTCCCGTGAGAAGACCTGCCATCATCAGTCTCAGCACCCTCCTTCGTGCCCCAAATGCAGATTCCCAGGACAGAACTAGCTGGCCCAGCCTAGGGACTGGTTCCCCTGGCCAGGTGACCATCTCTTCCAATCAGTGGTGACAAAGGATATGGCCAGGCAGCACACCCATGCCGCGGGAGCCCCATGTCCAGTCCAGCCGGGGCATGGGGTGGACGCTGATTTCAAACGCAAGGACTACGGCAGCTTCCCAAAGCGTATGCATGACTCCTCACGAAATGGCACACGAGGACATTGCTGAGGGCATGGATTACGATGAATACCAGCATCCTCCCCATGGCAGAGGCAGAAAGGTGCCGCCTGGATCCCCATCCAAGGAAGGACTACACCCTGCTGCCGGGGTGGAGTAAGCTGGCAGCCTCCAGATGACCATTTCAAGCCAGGTCATGTTCTTCTCCAGTGATCCGAGTCACTGTTGAGCAAGGTGGTGGGGCAGAGACAGCTATTTCTGCAGGCAGCAAGATGGGTTTGTGGACAGGACCGCACTCTACCTGGTCAGTGACCAGGACTCTCCCTGGTTCGAGAGGCACAGCCAGCCTGGCCGACCCAGCTGTTCATGCTCTCCCTGCAATAACCTGGGAGAATGAGAGGGTGCAGAGACCGTGGCCAGTCCTGTGCCACAACCCAAGCTGATTTGGGTTCTTAAAATGTGTGGTGAGGGGGAGAATAATGGAATTGGAGGGTTGTTAACTAAGTCGCATTGACTTAGAGATGGATAATGACAAGCTGAGGGCAATTAACAAACAACTGAAGACTAAGTGTGAGAGCCGGCACGCGTGTTGGCTTCCAAGAAGCCCTCAGGGCAGGCAGGCAGCAGGGGTGCAGAACGAGCTCCAGTTCACGCAGTTCACGTCCAGATTTCACAGCACAGTGGCTGAACACAGAGATGGCTCAGCAGCCAGTGGAGTCACAGCTTAGGCTGTCAGGAGCCCTGGTCGGGAGCCCTGGGACACCCTGCTGGGGGCAGAGACTGAATGTGCAGACCGTGCTGAGGAGTTTGTAGCATTTGACCCCTCAGATGCCCCCTTCCCCATCCAGAGCCCGCTGTTCCCCAGAATCCTGTAGTGTAGAATTCTCTCCCCAACAAGACAACAGGCTCCTCCTCTCTGAGAGCTGTCCTGAATCCTCTCCGGGCCACCAGACCCCAAACCAGACCATAGCCCAGCCAGTGACACACTGGGCTGACAATGGAGGAAAGAGGCCACACCCCTGGGGGGCTGCAAGGCTGTCAGCGCATGCTGCCATGGCTGGGGGACACCCGTGGCACTGGATTCCAAGGGTGCTCAGGGCCCTTTTGGGCATCACGGCACCCCCTGGCCCGATTGTTTCTGTGCATGGACAAGCGCGGCCACCTCAGCCCGAGGAGGTCCAGTGGCCGGGACTCAGGGAAGGAGCATGAACCTCCAGGACCTGCAGTGGCCACAACTGAGGCGGGAGGGTGCAGGAGGGAGGGAACGCATGCCAGGTGGGGCCCCAGCTCGGTCACGGCAATGGGGGTTCATCTGCCCACCTCCCTGCTCTATCTTCCCTCCTGAAGGGGGCTAGACCCCGGAGGAGCAGCTCCTGCCCAGGCATGGGACAAAGGCCCTGGGGCACGAGGGGTGGACAGCACAGAAATGTACCACTCAGATCTCCCTTCAGAAAAGGACTAGGCACGTGGGGTTCATGTCTGTAATCCCAGTGATTTGGGAGGCTGAGGAAGGAGGATAGCTTGAGCCCGAGGATTCAAGACCAGCTAAGGCAACAGAGGGAGACCCGTCTCTACAAAAACTTGGGGGAAGAAAAAGAAAAAGGAAAACAATTAACCGGACATGGTAGCACATGCCTGTAGTCCCAGCCACTCAGGAGGCTGAGGCAGGAGAATTGCTTGAGCCTGAGAAGTCAAGGCTGCAGTGAGCCATGAACACACCACTGCACTCAAGCCCGGGTGACACAGCAAGCCTCTGTCGAAATCAAAAAAAAAGAAAAAAAGAAAGAAAAGTGGCTCACGCCTGTAATCCCAGTACTTTGGGAGACTGAGGCAGGTGGATCATGAGGTCAGTTTGAGACCAGCCTGACCAACATGGTGAAACCCCATCTCTACTAAAAATACAAAAATTAGCCAGGCGTGGTGGCACACGGCTGTAATCCCAGCTACTCAGGAGGCTGAGGCAGCAGAATCGCTTGAACTCAGGAGGTGAAGGTTGCAGTGAGCCGAGATCGAGCCACTGCACTACAGCCTGGGCAACAGAGTGAGACTCCGTCTCAAAAACAAAAACAAAAAAAAGAGAAAAGGAAAGAGGCCAGGTGCGATGGCTCACGCCTCTAATCCTGGCACTTTCGGAAGCCAAGGCAGGTGGACCACTTGAGGCCAGGAGTTCGAGACCAGCCTGGCCAACATGATGAAACCTGTATCTACAAAAAACACAAAAATTAACCCGGTATGGTGATGCATACCTGTAGTCCCAGTTACTTGGGAGGCTGAGGCATAAGAATCACTTGAACCCAGGAGCCGAAATCACGCCACTGCACTCCACCCTGGGCAACAGAGTGGAGACTCTGTATCAAAAATAAATACAGAAATAAATAAATTTTTTTTTAAAAGAAAGAGACTTGCTGCCCAGCTCCTTCTCCAGGGGTTACCTGCCTGTTCCCCAGTTTCCTGCCTGCAGCTGTTAGAGCCTTGAGGGTTTGCTTCTGATTTTGCTGAGGTGGCACCTGCTGGGGTGTCCGCAGCCAGTGACTGAGTCAGGCAGTAGTACCAGGACCAGCCACCTCTGCCCCGTCAGGGCTCCTGTACTGGCCACTCTTTCCTCCCAACTCGCCAAGCTCTCCCTCGGCTCAGCAGGTGCTGTGTCAGGTCCACATCTCGACCAACAGCTCCAGCCTAATCCGCTTCCCCCAGGTTTCCTCTCACGGGTGTTACCCTCCCATTAACTTTCGTACCCTCAGTTCCAGCTCCTCGGCGTCTCCTTCCTGGAGAAACCAGCCCACAGCCCTCTCACCTGGCCTTTCTTTTTAAAGTTTTTAACTTTTTTGAGACAGGGTCTCATTCTGTCGCCCAGGCTGGCGTACAGTGGCGCAATCTCGGCTCACTGCAACCTCCACCTCCCAGTCTCAAGCCATCTGCCCACCTCAGTCCTGAGCTGTGACTACAGGTAAGTGCCACCACACCTGGCTAATTTTTGTATGTGTTGTAGAGATGAGGTTTCACCATGTTGCCCAGGCTGATATTGAACTCCTGGGCTCAAGTGATCTGCCCACCTCAGCTTCCCAAAGTGTTGGGATTACAGACATGAGCCACTATGCCTGACCCAGCCTTTATTTTTATTTATTTATGTATTAATGTATTTATTTTAGAGAGAGGATCTTGCTCTGTCACCCAGGCTAGAGTACAGTGGCAAGATCACAGCTCACTGTAACCTTGAATTCCTGGGTTCAAGTGATCCTTCCACCTCAGCGTGCTGAATAGCTGGGACTACAGGCACATGCCACCATGCCCAGCTAATTTTATTTTTAGTAGAGACAGGGTCTTACTATGTTGTCCAGGTTGGTCTCAAACTCCTGGCCTGAAGTGATCCTCCTGCCTTGGCCTCCCAAAGCACTGAGATTATAGGCGTAAGCCACCGCACCTGACTTCACTTGGCCTTTATTGATGACAGGCAGGAAAGTCAGAGAGGGTTCATTTATTCACTCAGCAAATACCTGAGTAGGATGTGTAACACCTTGCCTAAGACCATGGGTTCTCCAACCTGGGTTTGTATGAGGGCTCTGCTGGGACAGTGGGCATGTTCTCTAACTGCCCTGGTCCTCAGTTCCCTGGCTATAAAGCGGGGACACTCACTAAACCTGGTCCAGAGTGTTGCTTTGAACATCACACACACAAACTGCTCAGCACAATGCCCAGCACACATTCAACTATTAGGAATTTTGTCTGCTGTTATTTTCAATTTCTTGGTGCATTCACTTCAAGGTTTTGGGGATGTGGGGTGTACTATTCAGAAATTAGAATGCCTGGTCTGACGAGCATCGGGGAGGCATGG
This sequence comes from Theropithecus gelada, assembly GCF_003255815.1. NCBI lineage: Eukaryota > Metazoa > Chordata > Mammalia > Primates > Cercopithecidae > Theropithecus > Theropithecus gelada. The sequence continues at coordinate 40,522,806 of NC_037678.1, read as the reverse complement.
TACCAAGAAGACTGAGTTTGGAGTGGTGAGATCTGGGGGTTTCAGGGTGCATGGCTGCTATTCTCATGAACTTATATGGCTGGCTGGCTGGCAAAGCGGAGGCTGCATGTGTCGCAATCTCTGCGTCGCTGTTCCCAGGAGGGGGCTGCCGACCCCGGCCCATATAAAAGAAGCCTCTATCTGCTCTGCTCATTTGTGCCTGAGGCAGCTGCTGTCAGGCAGAGTGGACCCTTGGTTCTGAGGCACTCATCTGAGCAGGGAGATGCCTTCATCCCCGGGTGGAGGAACAGCCCCATGGAGACACCAACACCCTTTCCCCAGCCACAACCAATATCTTAAAAGTGAGGTTTCTGCCTCACACTCGGCTCCTGGGAACAGGAAGTGGTGCAACCACTTTGGCAAACAATTTGGCAGCTTTTCACACTGTCAAACAAAGAATCACCACATGCAGGCGTGCGCGGTGGCTCACATCTAATCCCAGCACTTTGGGAGGCCGAGGCATGTGGATCATCTGAGGTCGGGAGTTCAAGACCAGCCTGACCAACATGGAGAAACCCCATCTCTACCAAAAATACAAAATTAGCCGGGCGTGGTGGCACGGCCTGTAATCCCAGCTACTTGGGAGACTGAGGCAGGAGAACCACTTGAACCTGGGAGGCGGAGGTTGTGGTGAGCCAAGATCACACCATTGCACTCCAGCCTGGGCAACAAGAGTGAAACTCCATCTGAAAAATAAATAGGTAGATAGATAAATAAATAAGAATCACTACATAACCCTACAACTGTACATACCCAGGAGAAATGAAAACATATGTCCACACGAAAACACGCACAAATGTTCATAGCAGCATGATATGTAACTGCTCAAAAGTGGGAACAAGCCACATGTTCATCAGCTGGTGACAGATATGCAGCATTACACGGTGGCACTGCATTTAGCCCTAACGGGTGCACCAGGAAACCAAGAGACGCGCTACATGAAGGGGCTGGGCATAGAAGACCATCTACTGTATAACTCCAAGTACGGGAAATGCCCAGAAAAGGCAAATCCACCAGGACAAAAAGGAGACCAGTGGGTGCCTGGGACTAGAGGAATGAGGATGGAGAAAGGCTGCTAATGGGCATAAGGTTTTTTTCTTTTTTCTTTTTTTTTTTTTTTTACAACCTCCGCCTCCCAGGTTCAAGCGATTCTCCTGCCTCAGTCTCCCAAGTACCTGGGATTACAGGTGCACACCACCATGCCCAGCTAATTTTTTTTTTTTTTTTTTTTTTTTAGTAGAGAGGGGGTTTTACCATGTTGGTCAGACTGGTCTCAAACTCCTGACCTCAAATGATCTGCCTGCCTCGGCCTCCCAAAGTGCTGGCATTATAGGCATGAGCCACCATGCCCAGCCGGAACTGTACACTTCAAATGGGTGAATATTACAGAATGTAATAAATAAAGAACCTTAATAAAGCTGTTAGACACATAAATAAATAAGGCATGAGTTCCGGTTCAACCCAGCACAGAAGGGCCAGATTCCGAGGTTCCACGGTGTGTGGGGAAGGCCATTTGTAAACACGCTCTGCCCCAAATGCAACAAGGCTCCCAGGGCAAATGGGGTTTCCATGTTCTGGTGCTTGGGAAAGACAAACACATATTCGTGTCCATTCGCGACTGCCTGTATCAACGAGATGAGCCACCAGAAATGTCTCAGGCGCCATCCTCCCCATCCAGCTCCTGGTACCTGTTGGAAAAGCCTGGGGCAACCCTGCACTGGCACGCCTTCTTCTCACCTGGCCCATGCTCTGTCCCTTCTGCTGCACACACTGCCACATACCCAGGTATGGGCTTCACCGCCAGGGTCTGCCTCGGCGGGCCTGTGTGGGTGCCTGCCGGCTTCCGATGCACATCATTTCTTGCCACACAGAGCCTCAATCCAGCCTGTGCGCTCAGGGTGGTGAAGGCAGCGCCATAAGGAAAGGATTACGGTGTTAACAAGTCGGAACTGAACGCGAGTAAAAATAACCACGTGCCCTGGCAGAACGCTTTCCATCTGACAGCGAGGATGTCTTGGTGCACGGACGAGGGTCCCCGGCGGCGCTGCTGGGTGAGGACAGGCTTTGGAAGGCCTGGCACACCTCTCCCGACATCTGCACCGCTCCTTTATTTACATGACCTCATTCCCGGGCTGTGGCTCTGCCCAGCAGCCGCTCGTGCAGCATCAGGCAGGCGTAAAGACAAGTGCCCAGCCTGGCTGGGACGCGCCCGTAGGCCTCTTGAGTAACCATGGCAACTCTCTAGGACGCACCCGGCATCCTTTGCATGGAGTCAAGAGAGGATACAATGTAAGAGGAGAAACCCTTGAAGAAGAAGCTGCTTCCTTCCCTCATGCCCAGCGCCAACCTCAGGTCGGTCTCCATCTGGATATCTGCAGAGCATGAGCTCCAAGTGCAGAAATCGTGTCTGGGCTTTGTCCCCTCCTGCCGTTCACTACCTCCTCCCCCTGCCCCAACCTGAAGGCTGAGCACAGAGGACCACCAGGGAGGAGGCCCGGACATTGAGCACCCAGGGTTAGCAGCTGGCAGACTCAGCCAAGAATCCCAGCCCTGTCATGTGCTGGCCGTATGATGCTGGCTGTCACCTAGCCCAGGCTAAGCGCCTGGTTTCCTCCAGTTCGAAGGTGCAGCACCATATCCGCAGGGCTGCGGAGGGGTTTGGGGAGGAAATGCGTGGCCGGCTTGGGTACCAGGTCTGGCACAGAGCAGTGGGACCGGACTGGTGGACACTTAGTAAGACAGTGGTGGATTGACTTAGAAGAGGCCTTTCATCATTTACTTTCTATCCAAGTAGAACACAGGGCTGGCGAATGCTGCCCCACTCCAGCCATTCCTGAGCCCCTAAAGCCCAGGGGCCCCTCACAGTCACCGGGAGAGAAAAGCTACTGGCCTCCTGCTGATGGCCGTCTTCTGTTCCACCAGGATCTCTCAGCATTTCATCCTGCATTCTGAGGTGGCAGTGCCAGGGCTGGCCCTATCAGAATCTGACATTTCGAAAGCTGGTGTCTGGGTCTGCCCAGGTTCTCATCAGCTTCGCCCTGCTGTCCCTCCAGCTGCACCTGGAAGTGGGGCCGAGGCTGCCCGCTGGGTGCTGGAGTTGAACACGCTCCTCTTTTATTTTCCAAGGAACTTCCCATCACACAGGGTTCATCACGCGGGGAAACTCGGCTGTTGGGGTGGGAAGGGGAGAAAGGGAGGTGGAAAGGGGACAGGAGGCAGGAGGGAGAGACAGATTGGAAGAGGGAAGAGGGTCTGAGGATGCCTGAACTTCAACCCACTGGTGCTCATCCAGCCTCCTGGGAAAACAGCCCTGCAGAGCCCCGTGCAGGAGGAAATGGATTTTAACTGGATTCAAAGAGAGCAGGCCAGACCTCCATGAGAATTCCTGATTGTGCAAGATCGACTCAGCCCTCCCTCTTCACCTTACTGTCCAACCACCCCTGTGGTTCCCTGTGCCCCGAACACCCTCCCTGGGCCTCACTGTCCCATTCCCTGCCTGGAAGGCCTCAGAGCAAAGCTGGTGCTGAGCCTCCCCACCCGGTGCACCTGTGCCCTCCTGAGCTCCCTCCCGGCTGCCGCTGTTGCACCTGTGCAGTTGGAGGGTCTTCCTCAGGGGAGGGGGCCTGAGGAAGGCCTGAGGCCTGCAGGGCTTCCCCAGTCCCCTCTCCTGTGCCAGATCCTGAATGAGGGGAGGGGGACGGTTGAGTCGTGTCTCACCAGCACTCGACCACACTTCAGACCACTGACTTATTTTATCTGTGGACCACCCATCGTTAACCCCCTGGGAATTAACTCAGCTGTTTCGTGTGGCTCCTGCTGAGCAATGACACCTGTGAGATCAATGGCTGTGCCAGTCATTCTTGCTCAGGGAGACATTAGAGTCACATGATGGTTTGCTGTGGGGGGGCACCCTTACCTGCTGCAGGATGCTGGCCTGTGCCACCCCAGCTAGATGGATGACACAACGTAGAGCAGGGTCCTGCCTCCGTGTCTTCCCACCTGTCACTGGGGACCGCAGCAAGCTCCTACATACGCAGAGCGAGCATGTAATGAGTGGCTTGTGGCTGCAGCACAAACCTCTCCAGCTGCCCCTGTGGCCCTCCCAGTGCCCTCTGCACATGCCCTCTGTTCCTACATGTTCCTCCAGAGTAGCCCCTGGTTACCCTCACAGGCATGATCTTCTGGGGTCCTCAAGTACACCATTGAGATGGGCAGGCAAAAGGAGAAACTGAGGCAGGTAGTCCAACTGGCCCAGGGTTTCCCAGAAGCCCCAGCTCGTTCCTCTAGATCCTTGGGCTCGCTGGTCTAAAGCCTGGTGATAACCAGGTGGGTGGGCTGTTCAGACCTGTGCACAGTAGAGAGCTGCTTATAGTGGAGGAATTGGATACACGTGCCCCAGCCTGGAAAACAAGCCATGCCAGTGAATATCCAGGTCGACTTAGGCCTGGCACAACTGCTTGCCTTCTCAGACCTCTCCCAAGTGCCCTCCACTTTGGGCAGGACACCAAGCAATGAACGGCGGGGCCTGCATTCCTGGACCTGGGCACTACATATATTTTTAGCCTCTGCCTTCCTGGGCATTTGCAGGGTGGCTAATGTTCTCAGGGAGCCACCAGCTGCACACCCATGGGCTGGGCGGGCACTCGGAGGCCTCTGGGAACTGCACCCTCCCTGCTTTCAGTTCTGGGGCTCAGAAGCCAGCTCGTCTTTCAAGGTAGAACCAGCTCCTGCTAGTGAAGCATGCACCCCAGCCCCAACACAGCCAGAAGCTTGTGGCTCAGAAACTAGGAGGCATGAAGTACAGGATCTATGACCTTGGATTTCCTTACTTGGAAAGTGGGGTGGGATGGGGGATAGAAGGACTTTGACTCCACACGAGATCACCAGGCCAGGTCACTCAGGAGACCTGGTTGGCACCTCCTCCTGACAGGTGCACCCTGTATGTCCAAGTGAGGAAGGCTGTGCTATGTTGAGAAGCAGAGTCCGGGTCGTGCTTCCCAGGGCCAGATGCCCCGGTCGCTGGAGACCTCTATTCCCCGGGTCGCGCTTCCCAGGGCCAGATGACCCAGTCGCTGGAGACCTATCTTCCCTCAGCTGGGCTGACTCCATGGCTTTCCTGTCTCTGTTCTCTTCCTGCACACGACACTCCAGGAGCCAAGGAGCAATTCTGGAATGTACAGGTCAATCTTGGCAGATGAAACTGAATTTTCCCTCTTCTCTTCTGCTTCCTGTGTCCTCTTCCTTAAACCCATCACTGTTCTCTTACTGGCCATTGCTGGGCTCTGGTGGGAGCAGGTTGGCTTCACCTTTGTGAAGAGAAAAAGAGACAGTGTGCTGCAGCCCCAAGCCTGTGGAGGATGCCACCAGGCCAGACTGCAACTTCCCTGTGTGTGACTCCCCGTGCTGGGCCTCTGTTTCCCCTTCTGTCAAATGGGGAGTCACAGCACCTAACCTGCAGGGCAGGTAAGATCTTCTCAGCATAGTCAGAAATACATTTTAGGTCCTTACCAAGTCCACACTTATACAAACAGGTGAAATAAATATTTCACAAAATAATACTTACTTTCACCATGTAAGATAGTTATTTTCTTTTTTTCCTTTAGAAAGAGGGTCTTGCTGCCACCCCTGAGTGCAGTAGTCCGACCACAGCCCATTGTAGCCTCCAACTCCTGGGCTCAAGTGATCCTTCCACCTCTGCCTCCACCTCCCCAGGAGCTGGAACTACAAATATGTGCCCCCACACTCGCCTTATTTTTTAAAAGGTTTTTTGTAGAGATGTGGTCTCCATATGTTGCCCAGGCTGATCTCTAACTCCTCGCCTCCACTGATCCTCCCGCCTCAGCCTCCCAAAGTGCTGAGATTACAGGTATGAGCCACCCACCACGCCTTCTGATATTTTCTATCTTACTCGATTTCATTTTTATTTATTATTATTTTTCTTGAGACGGGGTCTCACTCTGTCGCCCAGGCTGAAATGCAGTGGTGAGATCTCCGCTCACTGCAATCTCCACCTCTCAGACTCAAGCGATTCTCCTGCCTCAGACTCCCGAGTAGCTGGGGATTGCACGTGCCTGTCACCACGCCCGGCTAATTTTTTTGTATTTTTAGAGTAGAGACAGGGTTTTACCATGTTGCCCAGGCTGGACTTGAACTCCTCACCTCAAGTGATCCGCCCGCCTCCGCCTCCCAAAGTGCCGGGACTACCGGCGTGAGCCACCGCGCCCAGCCTATTTCATTTTTATAGTCACCACCCACTATTTTTTTTTCCGGGTCCCAATATTGGTCCCTGATCTGATGATATTCACAGTCAAGACGGTGGCAAAAAAAGAAGCACACACCGCGCGCCCTCGGTCACTAATCACGCAGAGTACACGCGGGGAGGGCCCGCGGCTAAGCGACTGAGGGCGGCCGAGCTTCCTCCACGACCAGGGAGGTGGGCAAGGCCTCCGGGCCGCAGCCCCGGGGACGAGCGGAGGCCTCCGAGGCCCCCGGTAGCCAGTCATAATTTATTTTAAGGGAAATGGAAAGCTGCGGCCGGCTTTGGGAGGAGGAGCAGGATTAAAAGAGAAAGTGTGCTCAGCATGTTATATTTGGAGGCTGCCACGCCGGAAGCGCCGCCTTCCCGGGAGCTGCCGCCGCGGCCGCCCCCCGCTGGCACCTGGGCACCGGGGCGGGAGTTCTGGGGCTCCCCGGGAACACCCGGCGCCCAGGGCCTCCGCCGCTCCCCGGTCCCCCACGAGGGTGAGAGCTAGAGGCCCACCTGGCGCAAAGTAGGGGAGTCGTCAGGACCCCACTTCTGTAGGAAGAGAAACTGAGGCCAAGGGGGCAAAACCCCAGTGTTCGCGGCGCCCAGAGTCGGGGCCGGGGCCTGGCGCTCCTCCCCGGCCCCGTCCACTGAGCGTGCAAACCGCAGCCGCCCACCCACGCGCACGCGCGCTCCGCCCGGGCCGCTTCCCAGCCCTCACCCCGCCCGCCGAGTCTCGTGCTCCCAGCTCCGCCAGGGGCCCGCCGGGAGCCGGCCGAGGAGGGGCGGAGCGCCGGGGAGACCCGCCCCCGGCCAGCGACACCTTGCTGCGCAGGCGCGGCGCGCGGGCCCGCCCGCCCCCCAGCTGGCGGCACGGCCATATTTAAAGGACGGCGGGCGCGGCGAACCAATGGGCGGCGAGCGTGAGGGGGCGGTGCGTGGCGGCGCAAGGCCCCGGATGTGGCTGCGGCGGCTCCTCCTCCCCCGCGCTCCTCTCAGAGCTCCGGCCGCGCGCCCCTCCTTGGTTCGCTCGGTGCCCGCGCAGGCCCCTCGGGCGGCGGCGACGAGGCGCCTAGGCGGAAGCGGCGGCGGGCGGAGGAGCGCAGGAACGGGCGGCCAGGCCACCGCGCGGCTGCGGAGCGGGCCGCGGCCCGGCGCTCGTCCCCCCCCCGCGGCCCGACGCACCCCGGCCGGCGCCATGAGCGGCTCCTCAGGCACCCCGTATCTGGGCAGCAAGATCAGCCTCATCTCCAAGGCGCAGATCCGCTACGAGGGCATTCTCTACACCATCGACACCGACAACTCCACCGTGGCGCTTGCCAAAGGTAGCGGCCGCCGCCCGCCCTCGCGCCCGCCGGCCCCAACCGCCCCAGCCCGCGGAGCCCGCCGACCCCCGTCCGCCAACAGCCCCGGCCCGCGCCGCCCTCCCCGCCCCGGGGCGCCCCCAAGCCCAGCGTTGAGACTCCCGTACCGCCCCGGAGCCTGGCGCCCAGACCCCGCCCGGAACCCACCCAGGGCACCCCTAGGCCGAGATCTCCTGCCCGCGCCTGCATCCCGGACGCCCCCCGGGCGCCCCCTCCCGCGCGCCGCCCTCCCCCAGAGCAGCCGGCCGCACAATGGTCTCCCTAGGCTCCCAAGGCGGCGTTATTGTGCGCGGGCGCCGGGCGGTGTTTGGTGAGGGGCGGGCCCGGCCCCGGCGGCGCCGCCCCCTCGGCCGCCCAGCCCACCTCTGCAGGTGCCAGCTCCGAGGGGCAGGGCGGCTCCCGTCTGCGGGCCTCCTCCCCGCCAGCCTGGGGAGATTCCTGCGGGGGAGCCTCGAGGCCGGGCGGCGGGGCCAGTGTCCCGGCCTCTCCCGAAGGCTGGGGGCGGGGTCACAACACGCGAATCCTGCAAGCCTTTCTGGAACCTATTAGACAGCTGGGGCCTTGATCCTGAACAAATACCGCGTCCTAATGCAGCCTCCTGCCAAGGCAGAAGCATCCGTTTGGCAGCCAGATGCCCCGGTTTAAACCTGCTGTATCCTGACGTTCACACTGTGGGGCTTACCTTTTGGTGACAGCCGCCTGTGGGCGCTGATAACCCGCTGTAGCCGCTGGAAGACTTACAGGAAAGGGGCTGTTCTCTAGAATCAGAATCTCTGAGGTTGAGACAGCGGGTGGTCCAGAGTTTCTTTGTCTTCATCACCCAGAGAAGATGGGGAGTGCACTTCCCCTGCCTCTCAGAGAAAAGTGCCGGTGGAGCCATGTCTGCCTAAGCCCACGTGTGCTGGATCTGGTGCTCGGCTCCCAGGGGTTCTTGAAGTGTCTAGAGCGTCTGAAACGCTTCTTAAGTCACAGGGAGCCGCAAGTGTAGAAGAAGAACTCGTTCCAAACAGGGAGTGTCTCCTGCGTGGCTCCAGGAGCTCGCTGAGCATGCCAGGGCTGTGCACGCTGTGCACTCACTTGCAGCCGTGGGACCTCACTACACTTATTACAGGAGAGCCCAGTTAGAGAGACAGCCCAGAGTAGGCCCAGGAGTTAGTAGGAGTTGTGCTCTTATGAGTTAGAGGCTGCTGTCCCACCCAGCTCTGCCCCTGGAGGCTTGCTAAAAGGAGATTTGGTAGGGCTCTGGAAGCCTGCTGGTTAGGGGTTAGTGGGCTCAGAATTCCTTATAGGTGCGGAAGCCGGGGTCAGAGGTCCACAATCTTGGGACCCTGTCTCCCTTTGTTTTCTGTTACAGCTGTTCCAAGGTTTGCTGTGGATAAAAGGGTAAGGGGAACACTCATGTAGGTTCCTTTGTGAGAAAACTGCCTCCTCAGGTGCAATGTGTGGTGAGGCTTTGGGCATAAAGCAGCCAGCTGGCTGTTTGATCTACAGAGTCCTATGTGAACAGGGAGGCCTTGCGAAGCAAGCCTTGTTTTGCTGAGAGCTCTGTACGTTGGTGTGTTTGCACATGAGACAGTCTGTGAAATTGTTCCTTGTCATCTTTGTGATCTAGAACTGTCTGTTGTCTGGAGCTTCACCAATTGGTGCGTTATCAGCACTGTCCACTGAAAATTGGGGTGTTAAGTAGTTGTTGAAATGTGGACCTAGAGTCCTGTGTTGTGGCTCTGAGCAAGTGCCACCGTCTTCTGGAAGACTTGGGAGCAGTGGTGTCAGGGTTGATTGAACTGGCTGAGGACAACAATAACGTTTCTCTTTCTCCACTCATAAGTGAGGTCCTTTGGCACTGAAGACCGTCCCACAGATAGGCCTGCGCCCCCCAGAGAGGAGATTTATGAGTACATCATTTTCCGGGGAAGTGACATCAAAGATATCACTGTGTGTGAACCTCCAAAAGCTCAGCACACACTCCCACAGGATCCCGCCATTGTTCAGGTAAGTGTGCCACTGTCCCTCTGTGCACACTAAGAGATGCTGGTTTCAATTTGGAGCTTGGTGGCATGTTTTGTCAGAATGCTCAATGTGAGGAATAACCTTTTTTTTTTTTTCCTTTGAGACGGAGTCTCACTGTGTTGCCAGGCTGCAGTGCAGTGGCGTGATCTCGGCTCATTGCAACCTCTGCTTCCTGGGTTCAAGTAATTCTCCTGCCTCAGCCTCCCGAGTAGCTGGGACTAACAGGCACGCACCACCACGCCCAGCTAAGTTTTGTATTTTTAGTAGAGACAGAGTTTCACCATGTTGGTCAGGATAGTCTCAATCTCTTGACCTCATGATCTGCCCGCCTTGGCCTCCCAGAGTGCTAGGATTACAGGCATGAGCCAAAGTACTCGGCCTGAGGAATATCCTTTTAATGAAAAGTGGCTTATTTTTTGTCTAGGCCATTGCTGTTCTCGCGGAAGGTGTTGATTCTTGTAGCACACACAGTAGGTGGTGTGTGCTGTGTCTCATGGCTCTTAAGGAAGGAGACCTGGGGAGCTGGGCGTGCGCGCGCGCGTGTGTAGTGTAGTGTAGTGTGAGTGGATGCTCCTGGACCTGTGATGTTTGGGGCATAGCGTTTGCCCTTAGTTTCTGGTTGGAGAAGTCTGAGCCCTCAGCAGCTGCTGTGAGTGGGGTGACATACCTGCAGGGACTGCGGGCTTGCCCTTGGGTTATGCCCAGATGTTACATGCTGCTGTTGTACGAAACCAGATTTGTTTTTTTGTTTTTTTTTGGTTTTTTTTTTGAGACGGAGTCTCGCTCTGTCGCCCAGGCTGGAGTGCAGTGGCCGGATCTCAGCTCACTGCAAGCTCCGCCTCCCGGGTTCACGCCATTCTCCTGCCTCAGCCTCCCGAGGAGCTGGGACTACAGGTGCCCGCCACCTCGCCCGGCTAGTTTTTTGTATTTTTTAGTGGAGACGGGGTTTCACCATGTTAGCCCATGTTGGGATGGTTTCGATCTCCAGACCTCGTGATCCGCCCGTCTCGGCCTCCCAAAGTGCTGGGATTACAGGCTTGAGCCACTGCGCCCGGCCACGACACCAGATTTGTAAGTCTGATGCCACGTGCCTGCTTATTGGGTTATGGCTTATTTTGCCCATGCTCACACCAGGGAGCCCAGATTAATATTTTCTTCACTTCTAAACTTAAATATTCACTGGCTCCTCTGGGGTTCAGACTGCACCAGGTTCCGTGCCGAGCACCCGTCCTGGAAGGTGGGATCACACGGGGCAGGCTTTGGCAGCAGTGGGGAGCCATCCGATGGCTTTAAGTTAGGAGAAATTTGGGTTAGAATTACATGGACAAGACGCCTGTAATCTCAGCACTTTGGGAGGTCGAGGAGGGCAGATCATCTGAGGTCAAGTGTTCAAGACCAGCCTGGCCAACATGGCAAAACGCCGTCTCTACTAAAAGTATAAAAATTAGCTGGATGTGGTGGTGGGCATCTGTAATCTCAGGTACTCGGGAGGCTGAGGCAGGGAAAATTGCTTGAATCTGGGAGGCAGTGAGCTGAGATCACGCTGTTGCACTCCAGCCCAGACGACAGAGCAATGCAATGTCTCAAAAAAAAAAAAAAAAGAAAGAAAAAAGAATTGCATGATTACATGGACAGGTGGAACTGGAACTGAAATGCTGTGGAAAAGGCAGCTCTCACCATACTGGAAACTGGTACCCCAAGGGCTCCTCCAGCATCTCAAGGATGCAGGCTGATGGGACAGTGCTTGTTTCCCAGCTGAACAAGCACTCTGATGCAGGCGTGTGGGGTGATGGGATGGCCTTCGCTGTTCTCACCCGATGTCTCATTGTTCAGTCTTCCCTGGGTTCTGCCTCCGCCTCGCCCTTCCAGCCGCACGTGCCTTACAGCCCTTTCCGAGGGATGGCGCCCTATGGCCCGCTGGCGGCCAGCTCCCTGCTCAGCCAGCAGTATGCCGCCTCCCTGGGTCTAGGTGAGTGACCTGTTTCTGTCTGGTAAACTACCCGTGCGTGTAACTGTCACTGAGTGGAGCGATGGAGCCTGAGAGTGGGGGCGTGCATTCTTGTCACGCTCAGCTTATAGACTGTTTTATTGCACACTTAGTAAATTACCCAGTGCAACTTCAGCTTGTGAGAGCATTTAGTAACTACTCAACTGAGAGTAAAAGAGGCAGCGGCCTGAGTGTTGGAACAGAATAATCAAATCAAAATTCATTCGAAGAGTCAGGGTGGATCTAGGTGGAAGTCCTGGGCCAGGCATGGTGGCTCACGCATGGAATTCCAGCACTTTGGGAGGCCAAGGCAGGTGGATCATGAGGTCAGGAGTTCGAGACCAGCCTGGCCAACCTGGGGAAATCCTGTCTCTACTAGAAATACAAAAATTAGCTGGGTGTGGTGGGACACACCTGTAATCCCAGCTACTTGGAAGGTTGAGGCATAAGAATAGCTTAAACCTGGGAGGCGGATGTTACAGTGAGCCGAGATTGCACCACTGCACTCTAGCCTGAGTGACACAGCGAGACTCTGTCTCTAAAAATAAATAGGTGGAAGTCCTGGTATATCTGCTTCAAAGAAGAAATAGCTGATATATATGTAGTGTTACAGATGAGGTCTAGCTATTTGCACATTTATAAGCCTGTAAATATAGAAGTGAAATACAAGCCCACCCATCATGTCCCTTGTTCTACTGCAAGTGCCTCGCTCAAAAATGGTTTCAACTGAGATTGAACAACCCCAGAGTATGATTCTACTCTCCGTATGTAGAGAGAGATCCCGCCTTGTCCTTTACCTGGACCTAGCTTTGCAGATGGGCTCAGAGTATAGAATTGGCAGGTGATCCACCACCCTCGCTCAGAATCCAGCATGAAGTAGTGAGACAGGGAACCCTAAATGAGGTCTGTAGGCCACTTGCTGCTACAAATCATGCTTGTCTTGGTTGCTGTTCCTAGTGTGACAGGTGGCCTTCCCAGCCCAGCTCTCTATGTTTCTAAAATATGTTTGTATGACAGAGTCCTACAAGAGGTTGCTTGGCTCTTTCCAAGCTCGCTAGACACAAGACAAGTGTATCCTGACTTATTTGTGTGCTTTCTTTTTGCTCTTTCTCCTTTATCTTCCTTTAGAGAAGTTGGTAAGCCCTCCAGCCTCAGCCGCTGCTTCCAGCCCTAGCTCTTCTCCATCTCCACAGCCCGTTTCAGAGCTTGACTTGTCCTCAGAGCCACAGCAGCTCACTGCCAAGGGTAACAGCAGTTTGGGAGAACTGCATGCTGTCTTGCAAACCGTTCTGAGAGCGAGGGGTAAAGCAGCAGACAGAATGACAGTAGCTGTAGCAGATCATTTGCCAAGCCCATGCAGCCGCTGAGCTGCTTGTTTGCTTCAGCACATAGTCCTGATTGTGAACTCTCAGTGTTAAAGAAGGGATTACAAAGAATCAGCGGAGTAGTTTGTTCTCTCCCCCTGGGTCCAGGTTCTCTATTGACCTGTACCATGGCTACCACATATGGGAAACTTCACTGTTCACAGAAAGTCATTTCCCTGGGGTTTTTGCTGGGTCCTAAACGTGTTCTAGAGTGCTGCAGGGGGGACTCCCCAAAGCACCTCACATTCCCATGCTGCTCTTTGATCTGTGTGGTGCATAGGTCACTTGTTTAGGGGATTCAAAATTAGGGGCTTGGGTGACAGTTGCCACCTGTTTGGCCAGGTGGACAGTATCAGCCTGATAGCCAGCTGGCCAGTGCTGGTATACACCACCTGTGTCTGTGCTGTGGTGGCGGTGGCACCTGGGGTTTCTAGACCTTTCCTCACATTCTACTCATTTCCCCTGAAGTTCTAAAATTCACATTGACAATCTTTCATATGTTTGTGTTAACACGTAGCACCCTGACAAGCTGAACCATCGCCATTACCCGGCCCTGGTCCAGGATGATGCCTGGGCTTTCCTTATGGCACACAGCTGCTGTCAGTCTGTCATTCTGCAGGTGCTGCTTTCCAAATCCTGCATGTACTCAGTGTATCTGAGTTAGAGAGTAGTCGAGTAGTCATTTTTTTTCCCCACTTAAAAATGACACAGATACTTCTATTGCTCTTAGGATCAGTTACCTAAACCTGCTCATAGGGCAAGACTTTGTTTGAACTAGTTGGTTGTGTAAAAAGCAGACAAGCCCCATATCCATGTCCCTGCAGTCACAGTATGATCAGGAAGCAGGCAATGCTGTGCTCGTCTCCCGGACATGCTGAGTGAGACAATCAGTGAGAAAGCGGCCCGGGTGCATTCCTGCCAGAGAACGCTTACCAGCCCTCTATGCGGAGCCGCTCCCACCTGCCCTTTGAGAGCTTCTCTTGATCTGGTTACAAGGAATTTTTTACAGGGAATTTTTGTTGTTGTTTCTATTCCATAAAAACAGTAAGATGAGATGCCCAGTCTTCATGTGTATTGGGCTGTTGCTCTAATAATAATTACCCCATGGTTAGGGCGCCTTTTCTGTTTCAGATCTCTATTCACTTACACCCAGTCCCACATTGTCCTGTTTAGAGTCCCCACAGGTCCTGGAACTTTGGAAAGGGAGGAGATGGAGAGAGGTGGGTGGTGCTTCCCTTTTTCTTCTTGGTTCAGAGGACCTAGTTTCTGAGGGTTCATCCCCTGTGCATGGGCCTCAGACTGCGGTTTCGTAGGCACAGCTCCTTGCCAAAGGCTACCTAGGAGCCCTTCGCGTCTTCATGATGAGCCTTTGCCCTTGAGAGAAGTGTAGGCTGCTACTGTCTCGCAAGTCAGGTCCTCCTCCATAATTTTTAGTTTTATTGTGTCTTAAGTGGAAATGACAGTGTTCTAGAATTTAACTTCAGAATTTGATCACTGCATTTTCTAGAAAATCCCAGGCTGGGCTGGTTCTTCTCCAGTATGGACCAGAATGAAACAAATTCTCAGATCCTGAATTCACCAGGCTCTTGGGGCTACGAGCCCCTTTGGGATGGGAGCTTGTGTGGTTTTAAGAAAGCTGTTTCAGCACTGCTGGGGAGGTGCCTGTTTGTAGGCACGGTGTTTTTCCTCTCCTTGAGGTTCCCTAACTTGGGGAGCTCAGGGCTTTTGGGGTAGGGAGTCCAAAGATGAACTGGCCTTGGTGCTGCCCAGTGACTTGGCCTTCTTTTGCTGTCTGGGCTAGCCTCAGAGGGAACGGCCCAGTCTGGGGGTGCTTTGCCTGGATTTGGTAGAACCTCTAGGCAGTTGCTCTCCTTTCCTTCCTGACATGCCAGCAGAAGAGAAATGCCTGGAGGTGTAAGGCTTGCTTCTTTTCTCTCTGTTTTTAAACCCTCCTCCCCTCCTCAATTCAGGAGCTGGTTTTCCATCCATCCCAGTCGGCAAGAGCCCGATGGTGGAGCAGGCTGTCCAGACTGGTTCTGCCGACAACCTGAATGCTAAAAAGCTGTTACCTGGCAAGGGCACCACAGGGACACAGCTCAACGGTCGTCAGGCCCAGCCGAGCAGCAAGACAGCCAGCGGTACTTGAACACATTTTTTCCTGGAGTTTGCTTGATGTTCTAGAACTGGCACACTACCTCCTGGGCTATTTTATTTTATTTTTATTAAAAAAAATACTATGGCCGGGCGCGGTGGCTCAAGCCTGTAATCCCAGCACTTTGGGAGGCCGAGGTGGGCGGATCACGAGGTCAGGAGATCGAGACCATCCTGGCTAACACGGTGAAACCCCGTCTCTACTAAAAAATACAAAAAAATACTAGCCGGGCGAGGTGGCGGGCGCCTGTAATCCCAGCTGCTCAGGAGGCTGAGGCAGGAGAATGGCGTAAACCCGGGAGGCGGAGCTTGCAGTGAGCTGAGATCCGGCCACTGCACTCCAGCCTGGGCGACAGAGCGAGACTTCGTCTCAGAAAAAAAAAAAAAAAAAAAATACTACTTCCCCATCCTAAGCCCCATGTGCTTTTGCAGGGCAGGCCTGTGCAGCAGCCTCCTGCGGTGCCACCCTGGCCATGTGCCCCGTGGTGGTGCGGCTGCTTCTGGGTTCTGGCTTCCAGCTTCTGTAGGAGCTTTGCCTTACTCTTCCCTTTTGCGCCTTAGATGTAGTCCAGCCAGCAGCTGTGCAAACTCAAGGGCAGGTGAATGACGAGAACAGAAGACCTCAGAGGAGGCGATCAGGTAACCCTTGTTGCCACTTGATTTCTGGGGACCATGAGTGATAAGGCTGAGCTGCTCTGCTTGCCCTCCTGCCTGCTTCTCTGGGTGATGGTTTCCGGGGCGCTGGTGTGGTGTCGCTGCTTGTGTGCTCTGTCCCCTCTGTGGCCTTGGGGGTGTGCCTGGAAACTCCTTGTGAGGCGTTTGAGATCACCAGGTTGGTGACCTACTTCAGCCAGGGCTGTCCTTTGTCCTCACAGGAAACAGGCGAACAAGGAATCGCTCAAGAGGGCAGAACCGTCCAACTAACGTCAAGGAAAATACAATCAAATTTGAGGGTGACTTTGATTTCGAGAGTGCAAATGCCCAGTTCAACCGAGAGGAGCTTGACAAAGAATTTAAGAAGAAACTGAATTTTAAAGGTTTGGCTCATTATATGAAAATTATCCTCTGCACAGGAGTACCCCTAGAGAGTGTTAGGAGTAGAGGCCTGGCGGGGTGTGGTGGTTCATGCCTGTAATCTCAGCACTTTGAGAGGCTGAGGTGGGTGGATCACCTGAGGTCAGGAGTTCAACACCAGCCTGGCCAACACGACGAAACCCCGTCTCTACTAAAAATCCAAAAATTAGCTAGGCATGGTGGTGGGTGCCTGTAATCCCAGCTACTCAGGAGACTAAGGCAGGAAATCATTTGAACCCAGGAGGTGGAGGTTGCAGTGGGAGTGAGCCGAGATTGTGCCGCTGCACTCCAGCCTGGGCGACAGAGCAAGACTCTGTCTCAAGAAAAAGGAAGAGATGCCTGGAGGAACTGGGGAAGCCAGGCGGGTGGTGACCGGCAGTGAGGAATTAGTGATACGAGATGCGGGAGCTGTGAAAATGGGTGGGATAAGGTGCAGACTGCACGACCCAGATGGCAGAACGAGACGTGTGCTTAGAAGGAAGAAGAAATCTCTGCTTTGCACAAGGCGTAGTTGATGTCTCAGCCTGAGGGTGGCTCCCGAGTGAGCCTGGAGGGACCACCCTGCTAGAAGGCCGTGCGCTCCCCCCTTCCTGCACCTCCACGTGTTCTGCTTCTCTTTGTAGAGGACAAGGCTGAGAAGGGGGAAGAGAAGGACCTGGCTGTGGTGACCCAGAGCGCCGAAGCGCCTGCCGAGGAAGACCTTCTGGGGCCCAACTGCTACTATGACAAATCCAAGTCGTTCTTTGACAACATCTCTTCTGAACTCAAGACCAGGTGAGAGGCTGAATGAATGAGGGGAGGACAGTCCTCCAATCTAGAAAGGACAGGACTGAGGGCTCTCAATCTGAAGGCAGAGCTGGACTCTGAGCCTCAGGGTAGCTGTTCTAGGGTCCTGCTTGCATTTCTGCGTGATGAGTGCAGGAGTCCCAGCAGGTTACGTGTGGGAAGCCTCTTGGGGATCCTGACCTGAGGAGTCGGCTGAGATCAAGTCCCTGTTTCCTCTTGGCTTTGCTGCCCTGTCCCCACAAAGGCTGGGCTGCACTGCCCTCCCCAGCAGACCCGTGTCCACATTCAGCATACCTCACTGTGCTGTGCTTGCTGGTCCCGCTGGCCTGGCAGCCTGAGGACCTTGCTTTGCAGCCTGAGGTATGGCTAGAGTGTGTTCACACTGGCCTTCCTTCACTTCATGGTTTGAGGCGAGGGACCATGTGGTGTGTTTTATTTTTCACACCTAACAGCTGGTCAGAAGTCCCACGAAGCAACCTACAGTGTGGGCCGGGCTTGGAGATTTGGGCCCATTTGTCCTGCAGATTGAGCACCAGACATGCCGCGGGGGGCGTTGACGTGGCCTCAGAAGGCAGGCTGGAAAGCCCCACCTCCTCAGACTCATGTTCTGCAGGGGAAAGATAGAACAGCGTGTGGTGGAAGGCCAGGCAGTGAGGGCAATGGGATGGAGCTGTGGACTCGATGGGAAATGGATGATCAGTTCTCACAGGTGGAGCAGGCTGCACAGATGAGTGCGGGAAGTGCTTCCAGACAGGCCGAGTCTGGGGGATGGGTTCCTGTAGGGTTTTGTAGGGCATGGAAGTGACTGGCTTTTGTTCCAAGTGCTGCGGGAAGCTATCAGAGGGTTTTGTGCTGAAGCGCATGGTGCGGTCTGATGTTTTACAGCTTCCTTGGTGATAGTGGTTGGACAGTGGGCAAGTGTGGCTGCTGACTGGCCAGTTAGGGGACCAGTGCTGCAGCACAGGTGGCTTGGAACCAGGCGGTGGTGACAGAGGGAAGGGGTAGAGTCTAAATGTATCTTGAAGGTAGTGCTAACAGAATTGGCCAACAAGAGAAGAGTCCAGAATGACTCCTAAGTCTTTTGGCCTGGACAGCTGATGGGTGGAGTTGCTGCTGCTTTGAACACGGAAGTCTGTGGGCACAGCAGGTTTCCGGCTGAAGAGGAGCTCAGGGTGGGTGTGCTGCCCTGGAGCTGCTGTCTACGTCGGTGGGAGTGCTGGGTGGGAGTGTTGGGCGCACAGTTGGATGTGGGAAATAGTCTCCCGCTGGCGGCTTGTTTGGGTGGCATGAGTGTCCATGTTGTATCCCTATCTTCCCAACCCCCAAAGCAGAAGTATCATATTCCAGGGACCTTGTTCCATCTAGCCTAGCCCCCTCCTTGTCTAGGAGGGTCCACTTCATGCTCTAGTCTCGGGTCTCCTGGGCCCCTGGGCCTCCCTGGGGCTCCTCTAGCAAGCAATAGGGGTTGCCTTGGTAGCCAAGTAGTATCACTGCTTGCCTGTGGTGACAGAGATGGTAGAGATGGATCCTGAGCCCCTGCCCACTGTGGGGATAGTCCTGGTTGAAAGTGTGGCAGGGAGCACCTGCAGTGCCAGAGCTGGGGTCCAGTGCTGACGGGGCTGCCCCTTCCCTGTATACAGTGGCCCCGGTGAGTCTGTCCCCTCCTTCCCTGGGCCGCTCTGAGGACGAGGCCTGGCCAGAAGCCTGGGAGTCAGTGCCTGCTACAATCAGCATTTCTTCTATGGTTTAGCTCCAGGCGGACGACGTGGGCTGAAGAGAGGAAGCTCAACACGGAGACCTTTGGGGTGTCAGGGAGGTTTCTTCGTGGCCGCAGTTCTCGGGGTGGATTCCGAGGAGGCAGGGGCAATGGGACCACCCGTCGCAACCCCACTTCCCACAGGGCCGGGACTGGCAGGGTGTGAGGGTGCAGCCAAAGGTGAGTGGATGAGCCTTCTGAATGCTTTGGTGGGAGGGTGTAGGGTCAGGCACACCTGGAGAGCTTAGGAAGGTGGGGAGTAGGCTCCATTTCCGAGGAAAAGCCAAACCGAGGGCCTCGAACCTATGAGTCACCCAGGGGGCTCTTGACCAACTTAAACCCACATCTGTGGGGGCAGGACCCGGGCCCCAGCATCCTCCGAGTGAGACTGCAGGTGTGGGAGGTGAGGTGGTGCGGGAGTCGCGTGGGCCGGGGGCTCACCACCCAAGTGAAGCCAGCGAGCGAGACCTTGCTCCAAAGCCAGTGTCTTGGCCCAACCTGGCCCTAAATGAATCAGAGGCTTCATTTTTAACAATGTTCCAGTGGATTTGTGGGCACTTT
The DNA here is from genome assembly GCF_003255815.1 of Theropithecus gelada. Classification (NCBI taxonomy): domain Eukaryota; kingdom Metazoa; phylum Chordata; class Mammalia; order Primates; family Cercopithecidae; genus Theropithecus; species Theropithecus gelada. The sequence continues at coordinate 40,503,470 of NC_037678.1, read as the reverse complement.
AGGGTCTGGGTAGAGCGTCCCACATGGGGTGCCTGGTGCCGACCCCAGGTGGGCCCTGGAGCTAGGGACTAGGCCTCCTGCCACTAGCTGCCTCCCTGTCCCCAACCTATTGTACAAGTAGGATTCTCAGAGTGGGCTGTGAGAGGAAACGGGGGAAGCCAGCCTGACTCAGGGCAGGAGGGAGGCTGAGTGGCTCCTGCTTGCCAGCAGGGGCAACAGTGCCAGCTTATCCCAGCAGCTGCTTAACTTCCTGTCATCTCTTGCAGGCTCCTACTGAAGTGGCGCAGAAATGACGCTGTGTGTCAGGACGCGAGGAAAACGCTGCACTTACAGGGAGAAGTGGTCGCTTTGTTTCTGGAGTTTGGAAGAGTCCCATACTGCTACTTATGTTTTGGACTTAACTGAACTTGGACATGGTCTGAGTTAGAACCACTTGTTTTGGGGAAGTATTCATGGGTAACCTCTTTGAGGTCTCTTTACCTATGTTTCCTTTTTAGTTGCGCATAGCCTAATTCTAAGGTTTTGGTATTTTGCAAAGAGGTTTCTATAGTGAAAGCTGAATCCTTACTTTGTGACCTTTTTTTTTTTTTTTAAATGACAGCTTTGACTTTTAAAAGTGGAACCAAATCTCATTTGGCAAATGTGGCAGCCAACTGCATCTCTGTAACTCAGCTGACCCCTGGTGCTGCTGGCCTGGCACCCCCACTGCCAAGGGTGGGGTCTCAGGAGTCAGGGCCAGCATAGGGTGGTGTGTGTGTCGGGGGTGGGTGGGTGGAGGGCACGGAAGGGGTTGTCCCATGGATCATGTTGTATAAGTGAACCAGACCACCCTGATGGTATCCACAGTGATGTCAAGGTTGGGGCTGGCCAGGGGTGGGTGGACTACAAACATTTCAGAGTAGTGGCCAGGGGCCCTGGACGCTAGCCATGGAGCTGCTGCACAGAGCCTGGTGTCCACAAGCTTCCAGGTTGGGGTTGGAGCCTGGGATGAGTCCCGGCAGCGCCTTGGCCCTTCTGTGGTCCCTGCCAGCCTCTGACCTAGGCCGGTCAGTCATTGCTGGACTCTGGCCACACACTGGTGTTCTCATCCACTTGGAAATGAGCCAGTCTTCTGCAAGGTCAGTTGACCAAGAGCATATTTCCCCTTGGTTGTACATCCTTGCTTTGTGTTTTTGTTTTAATGGTGGGTGGAGGGAGGGCGGGGTCTACACTTGTTGCATGAGTCGATGGGTCAGAACTTTAGTATACGCATGCGTCCTCTGAGTGACAGGGCATTTTGTCAAAAATAAGCACCTTGGTAACTAAACCCCTCTGATAGCTATAAAGGCTTTAGTTCTGTATTGATTAAGTTACTGTAAAAGCTTGGGTTTATTTTTGTAGGACTTAATGGCTAAGAATTAGAACATAGCAAGGGGGCTCCTCTGTTGGAGTAATGTAAATTGTAATTATAAATAAACATGCAAACCTTTAAAATTTTCTTTTCTGATGCTCTAAGAATCCTGTTGACTCTGCTGCCCAGGTCACCTCTGCATCATGTCCAGGTCTGGAGCATACTTAGGCTGGTGGAATTTGGGGAGACGGGCCCCGTCAGGTGATGGAACAAGGCAGCTGACCCAATTGGTCGGGTGAAGTGCAGCCAGCAGACCCGGCTTCTCCCTGTGGGCCACCCTTCTGGGATGAATGGCTCTGCTCTCAGAAACTGGATACAAAGTCCTTTTAAAAACCCAGTTCACAGATAACGCCTGTATCAAGCAGTGGCCCCTTTGCCACCTTCCTGCTGCCTCCAAGCTCCCCAGCTCAGTTAACGTTCATGTTCTCAGGCACCGTAGAGCAGGTGACACAGCCATGAGCGAGCTGCACCCTGGACCCATGCAGAAAAACAAAGATACGGCTGGTTCGAGGCTCAGAGCATCCCATTTCAGTCTAATGGGTTTCCAGGTGACCTTCAAAGTGGTCCTCAGAGAGGATGAGGAGACACATCAGCTGCATGAGTTCTCCTTTCAGTACCTGCCTGTGGCCATTGGGTGGGGATAATGGATATCCTTGACCAACAGAAAAATAAATCTTCTGTTATGTGTGCCAGATACTGGTGGCCACAGTCCTCACCCGGCTAGATGACTTGGTGAAACAGGTATTGCCTCCCAGAGAATCTCAAGGTAGTCAGGTCATCGCATACCACCTGACCTTGCTGTTAAAATGTTAATTGTTTTGACAATTGTACATTTTATGCTGAGCTCAAAGTGTATCTGGGCCCCTTTACTCCTTTTTAGAAGGTATGTGCCCAAAACCAAGGACCAGAGCAAGTGGTAGCATGGGAGAAAAGGGGTGACCCGAGGACACAAAAGCCTTCAACTGCTGCTGGACTAGAAGTCAAAATGCAAGAAAGGGCAGAGAATAGCCAGAACAGTCTTCAAGAGAAAGTAGGGAGCAGACATCAAGATGTGGTCTATGAAAGTCAGACATGAAAAGCTGCTTTGAACAAAGCTGCTGCTCTACAGAATTAACCCAGGGCTACCTGTGTTTGTGTCCTTGACATTATACATTCATTAGGGGACTAGAATGAAGGTCTAAAAGCAAATGGAAGTCATTCTGTGTCTACAACAGAGAAACGGGTCTGCTGAAGGCCAGGTTTCTCTGCAGCACCCAGGGCAGCAGCTGATTTCCCAAGGGAGGAATCTCTGTCTCACACTGGCTTGCTGTCTTAGCCACAAGGAACAGAAAGGAAAGCTCAAACTTACGGCAGCTCAGGGTTGAAAAAGAAGGGTGAGAGATGAGAGGAATGCTATGATTGCACCTAAAGATACACATTTCTCTTAAAGAAAAAAAAAGGTTAAAAAATACGGAAGTTTATTGTAGGACACTCAGTGTGAATAAATGGAATGGAAAGGCCTACACATCATTGAGACTCATCCATGATTGATTTGAATTTAAAAATTACAAGCAAAGACATTTTATTCATCATGATGCTTTCTTTTGTTTCTTCTTTTCGTTTTCTTCTTTTTCTTTTTCAATTTCAGCAACATACTTCTCAATTTCTTCAGGATTTAAAATCTATCAAAAAAAACTTCACGGTTACCTAAGCCAAACAAGGTGCCAAGGAACCAGCGCCCTCTTCTGGGGAGGGTAGCCAGGCTTTGGCACTGCTGCTCATACAGCCTCTTTGGAGAGGGACCTCAAGGAAAACAAGAGGATGCTGGCCTGACCTAGACAAGTATTAACAAGCAGCAGCAGATCTGACTGGCAGCTGCTCAGCATGCCCAGAGAACACGCGTGGACCATCTAATCAGAGGAAGATGGGAATCTTCTCTTTGACGTATGGGGAGCCTCAGAAAAACATTTTCCTAAGGTTAAAACCACAGAACGACCCCATGATGTTTCCTTCTGAACTGGTACTGCCCTGATCATGGAGAAAACTCACAGGTAAAGAAAGCAGACAAACTTGGTGATTACCTTGAGGGGCTGATCTCGCCTCATGACAGCAAGTTCAATGTTTTTGCCACCTGACTGAACCACCTTGAAGGGATAGAAGACAGGAGCATTAGCCACCTTTCCCTATTCAAGACAAAAGCAGCTCTCAGGAGTACCTTAAATAGGTGTGTACCCAAACCCAAGTCCCAGGAATGGAGGTCCCAGCCCCCCAAAACCTGTGTCTTTGTCCTAAATGCATTTGTGAAGTCTACTTGGGATGCCTGCACACCCTCCTGCCTCCCACCACTGGGACTCCTCTCTATTGCACAGCAGCTGTGCTCGAGGCCCTCCCCTTGACATAGCGGTCACCACCAGGAATCCTGATGCCTACACTCCAGCCTGGCCTTCCAGCTAGTCCCTCTCTGGTTTCACCTGCTAGCACTTCAAGGTCTCGACAAAGCCCAACCATATCTCCAGTTCTCTAATCCCGACTTTAGCAACAGTTCAAGCCTCTGGAAGGCCTAGTGATGGCATGAGGAGAACAGATTCCACAGCTGGACAGCTGGGTTCACATCCTGCCTCTGGTTCTCATGCTGTGTGCCCCTGCACAACCCTCGGCTGCCCCAGCTGGATAAAGGCACTAATGATCACACCTTGCGTGGCTATTTCAAGGAACACAGCAGTTAGGATACACCATAGACCAGAGCAGTGCCTGGCACATAGCAGTCATTAGGCATTACTGTTGGATCCTTGCCACTTTCCTTGCTGCCCATCTACCTACCAGTCACCACCAAAACGTGGTATCTTCACCACCTTGCCTGGATTCCAAATGCAAACTTACTTCCAGGAGCGCCTTGATCACCAGCTTAATGGTCAAATCATCTGTTTCAATGGCTTCATCAGTATAGTTCTTCTCCAGGAACTCGCGTACTGACTTGGCACCCCGGCCTATGGCATTGGCCTAAAACAGATATGTATGTTGTCACGTGGCATAGGGCATGACAACCCAGGGCCAGCCCTGGAACACGGCTGCCCCACATGGGCCGCCCAGCCAGTGATGGTGGCAGGAGGCAAGCTGGAGTGCTGGACAGCAGCCCTGGACACAGGCCCTGCCTTGTGGCTTCCTTTTGCAAAGAGCTCTTTAGAATTGGTGCTAATTCTTACCAAGAATGGGATTATACCTTTTATTCCATTATCAAGAGGCCATGGGAGATTTTTCTTTTTTTTTTTTTTTTTTTTTTTGAGATGGAGTTTTGCTCTTGTTGCCCAGGCTGGAGTGTAGTGGTGTGATCTCGGCTCACTGCAACCTCTTCCTCCTGGGTTCAAGTGATTTTCCTGCCTCAGCCTCCTGAGTAGCCAGGATTACAGGCATGTGCCACCATGCCCAGCTAATTTCTTTTGTATTTTTAGTGGAGACAGGGTTCTGCCATGTTGGCCACGCTGGTCTCGAACACCTGACCTCCGGTGATCCACCTGCCTCAGCCTCCCAAAGTGCTGAGATTACAGGCGTGAACCACCACACCCGCCTGAGGATTTTAATTTATGTGGTCTATCCTTACAGCTTGCTGCCCTTTGATTTTCTTCCAAACAGCAATGTTTAATACTTTTCTTGCTCTCATAGGACTAGGTTAACTTAAACCGACTCATTCACTGATACAGGGCCTACAGCAGGAAGCCCAGGACCTCCCACCCCTCAAAGCCTTTTTCTGGCAAGATTGTCCAAAGCCCCTTTGTTTTGTCACGAACTCACCTTCCAGGCATGGTATGTGCCCGATGGGTCAGTCTGATAGAGCCTAGGAGTGCCATCAAAGTCGAAACCCACAATGAGGGCAGAGATGCCAAACGGCCTGCGCCCATTGCTCTGCGTATAACGCTAGCAAGAAAAGAAGCAGGTCAGTACCATCCAACTAAGAAATTGCATGTGAGGAAAGAACCGTACTTAGTCAAAGTATGAACATTTTAAGTCATGCCTAAGCCCCCTCTCAGGTTATTAGCAGTTGAAATGATGTATTAGCCAACAGCTTTCAACATCCTTTTCTGCATTTTCACTCCTAGAAAGACTCACCTAGCACCAGAATTGTACCATGGAGGACAACTCAGGTTACTGGAAGTTACTTTGACTGGTAGACATGTATTCTGCTTACACGTTAATGGCATTTCCTCATAGGGTGGCTTCTAGCCCCCTTCAACTGCTTGGTGACTAGTAACTCAGGATGGCAAGACAAAAGCTATCATTTCCCTCTAGACACAGGAATTTGGAATATCCCATTCCAGGACCTGAGAACAGAACAGTGTTACTCAAATTGGTGAGCTAGGTCAAGTTACACTTGTGCAAGTCAAGATCAGGATCATGGAATAAATCAGTTTTCTGATTCACCTGAAGTGACATGCAAATCCACATGAAGTGACATGGCAGGACGACCCGCCATGGCGGAGCAGTGACTGCCCTGCTGCCAGAAGTGAGCATGCGATCAGGCAGGCACCCACCTGCTTCAGGCTGGCGATGTAGCGGGTGATGTACTCCACAGTGACCGGGTCCTCCACAGTGAGCCGGTGGCTCTGGCACTCCACCCGGGCCCTGTTGATGACTATCCTTGCATCGGCGGTGAGGCCTGCAGGGAGAGCAGACAGGCTTCTGCTGGAGTAGAGAGAGCACAAACTACGGGCTGGGGGACGGACACGATGACGCAGCATTTAACCTTCCACAGACCCCCAAACCGGCAGCAAAGCTATTCTAAGTGACTGGCAGTGGAACCTGTCAGCCCCTGGGAACTTCTAAGAAATTGGGTACAGATGCTTCTCGATGTGCAGTGGGGTGGTATCCCGCTAAACTCATCGTAAGTCGAAAACACCCAGCTGAAAATGCATTGACTACCCCATAAACCCATTGTAAATAAAAAATTGTTGGCTGTTGTGCAGAATCTGGATTTTTAAAAACATTGTAGATTGAACCATACTAAGTCAGGGACTGTCTGTATATGAAGAATTGTGTGCCTCGGACCATACTTAAACACGGTACCTGAGTCCTCTTGGGAATCTTAGAAATTGAGTTAATCCCTAATTTCATTACATAAATTGAGATCTTCCCAGATTGGATCTGCTGAGAGGAGAACTGAGCAAGACCAAAACAGCACTGAGAACATGCCGAGGCCTGGCCTGCATCCACCAATGCGGTCCTTTTTACTGCTGGGGATGGCAGGACGCGGTTCTGTCCTCTCCATGCGGCCTGCATCCACCAATGCGGTCCTTTTTACTGCTGGGGATGGCAGGATGCGGTTCTGTCCTCTCCATGCCACAGATGCAGTTAGCTCTAGAAAGTCCAGCTTTTGTCTAGATTGTAACTGACTGATACAGAAAAATAACAGTGGAGGTCAAATTGCACAGCAGCCAGAAGTGTTTTCATCCATTTAGCCATTTCTCTTTCACCCGCTATGGCAGAGAGGCCACCAAAGAAACTGGCCAACTTAAAAGTCCAAATTCATTTCTTTTAAATGATTTTCATTTACTCAGTTTATATGGCTCACAACAGCCCACACACCGAGTTAATCTCTAAAGCCCTGTTCTTCGCTGAGACTCTGGAGAGTAAGACAGCGCTCCCCACCGACGCGTACCTGCAAAGGCCATGCAGACATTGTCATCCAAAGCACAGATCTTCCGCACTGTTCTTTCATCCTGCAGTTTGGCCACTGACTTCTTCTCCACACCAAGAACAACAATGTCTCTTCCTCGAACACCAACCTTTAATTAAGATCCACAAACCACATAAGAAAGTGACATGAGTGCTGGGTGCAGTGGCTCATGCCTGTAATTCCAGCACTTTTGGAGGCTGAGGTGGGTGGATGACTTGAGTTCAAGAGTTTGAGACCAGCATGGACAACATGGCAAAACCCTGTCTCTAAAAAAAGTACAAAAATTAGCCAGGCGTGGTGGCTCAAGCCTGCAGTCCCAGCTACTCTGGGGGCTGGTGGGAGGATCGCTAGAGCCTGGTAGGTGGAGGGTGCAGTGAGCCATGACGGCTGGGAGACAGAGACAGCAAGACCCTGTTCCCTCACCCCACCCCACCCTCCGAAAAAAAGTGACACATGGTTCTACTGCCAGGCAGCAAGCACTAGGAGCAGATTTGAACCTCGGTCCTGGGGGATACGTACTCTGGGTAGCAGCTCCCACTGGAAGGTGTGTTCACCCACACCCCTTTCTCCTCCACTTGTCTGTCACTGTGGTTGGCACCACATCCTGCAAACCCAGGGGCATTCATGTACTGCTGGTAGAGCTAGCCCAGGCGTGCTCACCTAGGTGCCCAACCTGCGCCTTTCAGATGCTGAGATGTAGTTTTAGTTACAGCATAGCTAGTAAGTAACCATTATATAATCGGCATGTGTTTCCTTTCAACCCAATGAATCAAACAGTCCCATGCAAAGCCTGGAAGCCTCAGACTTTCACACTCGAGTCTGGTGTTCTGAAGGCAGTGTTTCTGTAGTTGTGAAATTATATTGAGCCACAATGCACTGTTTCCTGCACTGTGACATACTCATGTGACAGCCGTGGGAAGGGGCCTGATTTGCCACCAGTGGACAAGGTGTCAACTGTTATCCCAAATTGTTTATGGCTGATACTAGAGAAGGATGTAGCTGTTACCAAAGCATCGACAATCACTGACAGCACTGACAGTCAACCCCGAGTCAAGCCAGAAACAAAGGGAACCACCACTGGGATAAACAGCGGCTCCTGGTTTAGAGCAGGGGCTTCTCCCGCTTAGCACTGTGAGCACCTGGGCAGGCTGATCTCACTGTTCCTGCCGCCCTGAGCACGGGTGGGATATTGAGCAGCGTCCCTGGCCTCTACCCTCTAAATGCCAGGAGCACCTCTGCAAGGTCTTAGACCACTAGAAAAGTCGCCACACACTGCCAGTGGCCCCTGTGGGCACAAAACCATCCCTGGCTGAGAAGTTCTGGTCTCAAGTGTTCGGGTTTTCCGGGAGCTTTCTCAGGTACTGACTCACTTGACCTTCAACTGACTCGAGGCCCAGAGAAGCTACATGGATTTGTTAAAGCCAGGTGCAGCCAACTGGCGGAGGTGGGAGTATTGGGGTCGAAGGCAAGGGTCAGCCGACTCCTAGTGCTCTTTAAGCTGACTTAGATCACCTGATGAATAACTGGGCCTTCATTTCAAAACAAAGATTCAGAAAATGAAAACAATTCAAAATTTAGAGAACCGTGTGTGCTTTCTTTGCCTGCTCAAACCTCTGAATACCAGGTGATAAAAGAATAACGATCTCACAGGCTGACCAATAAAACTGACACGTCTTGATGCTACGAATTTAAGTTTCAAACAATGTCACTAAGGTCAATGTACACGAGCCCTCGTCAAAACTGAAACGGCCGTGTTCAGACCAGTCCTGACCCGGGCGGCTGCAGCCCGGCCCCGGGAAGGCTCCTTCCGGCAGAGTGCAGGGACCCGGGAGGCGCCCGCCACCGGCCAGACCAGCGAGCTGCTTTGTTCCCGAAGCCCACCTGGGCCTAGAGAACAAGTGTTGCCCTGGGGCGGGTGGGGGTCCCCGTAACGGGGGACTGAGCAGTTCGCTCCCCAGCCACCCGGCTGCGTGAACAGCCCCCAGCGAGCGCACAGTCGATCCCCCGCGGCCTGCAGCGGCCCTCGCCCGGCCTCTGCAAACCGGGTCGGCGATGCGACCCACGCGCCCGGCTGGGGCCAGGGGTGCCCAAGATGGCGTCGCCACGGTCCCGCGTGCCCGGTGCCCCACGCGAGGCCGGGCCCCAAGCGAGGCGCTGGGTGGGGAGAACGGGCCATCGCGGCTCACGCCAAACGCCGCCTCTGCAGGCACTCGTGGAGACCGGCAGCGGGGCCCGCGCTCAGCTACAGTCCCGACTGCCCACGCCGCTGCCCCGCGCACGCCCGCGTGCGCCCACAGCTCCTCGCCCGACCGCGACCCTCTCGGCTCCCCAGCCCGACTTCCGCCCGCGTCCCCGGCCCCGCGCAGGCCCCGGCGGCTCACCGCGGTCGAGCCCTTCTTGACGGCCTCCTGCGCGTACTCCACTTGGAAGAGATGGCCGTCGGGCGAAAAGACGGTGATGGCGCGGTCGTAGCTCATGCCGGCGGGGCGGCGGCCGGGTTCCTTCCGCCGCGACTCTCAAAAGCGCACACTCACGGCCCGCGCGCACCCGCGACTCCCGGCGCCACTGCGCCCGCGCCCCGCCCTCGGCGCCGTGACCTGCGCTGCCGGCGACGGGCGGCGTCAGGCGGCGTCGGGAGGCGTCAGGCGGCGTCGGGCGGACGTGCGGGCGCGCGCCGGGGCGGGGCCAGGCCGAACCAACGGGGGCCGGGGGTGGGAGGCGGTGCTCCGGTGGAGGGCCGGGCGCTGGGTGCGAGGGGGCCGCCGGGGGCCACCGTTCGGCACTGGGCCGCAGACCCTTCTGCAGGGCGGAGCGGCGGCGCCGCGGGCCCGAAGGCTCGGCGACGGCGACGAGGCGGACGAGCCCATGACGCGGCGCCCCCCGCGCCCCCGCCCCCTGCCCCCCCGCCGCTACTGCGGATAATGAGCGCCTCGGGCCGCCGAGCGCAGCCGGAGTATCCACCCCAATGACCACGGGCTGAGTCCCGCGCAGCCACCATGTCTGTGGCCTTCGCGTCCGCCCGGCCAAGAGGCAAAGGGGAGGTCACGCAGCAAACCATCCAGAAGGTGGGCCGGGCCGGGGCGGCGGCGCCGGGCGGCGGGGCTGAGGGCGGGCGCTCGTGGGGCCGGGGCGCGGGCAGCTGGCGGGCGCAGGGCGCGAACAAAGCCGGGGCGCAGCCGGGCGGCCGCGAACCCCGACGGCGGCCCGGTGCCCGTCCCCGCGTTCCACGCCTGCGCGCCAGCGGGCACCGGGCCGTGTAGGGGGCGCTCCCCGGAGAGCCTGCGCCAACTTTGTTGGGGCGGCGGGTCCCTCGGGCCGGGGCACGGGGCGCTGGGGGCCGGGCGGACGCTGGAGGGTGCCGGCCCCCGAGCGCGCTGTCCTCCGAGTCCGCGGCGCGCGCTGGGAACAGTCCTGGGCCGTGCCGGGCGCACGGGGACCCCTCGGGGCCGGGGCCGGGGCCGGGGCCGCGGCGAGGGCTCGTCGCGCTCCGCAGCCAGTCTCGGTGGCGAAGGCGGGCGGCGGGCGACACTCGCTTTCTGCGCTCAGCTTGGCGAGTGGAGAAGGGCGCGGGCCGGCCTCCGGGCACACGGAGATGGCGGGGCCCGCGGCCAGGGCTGCCCCTTCTGCCGCTGGAGCGAGGCGCGGACGATGGAGGCACAGAGGGACGCCTCCCAATGCCCATTTGGAGGGCATCGTTAGGCAGCTCGGCCCCGTAAGAAGCGCACCGCCCGCCCGTATCCTCGCGGCCACGCCGCATTTCAGCGTGACACCCTCCCCCGCCGCCTCGCCTAACAAACTTGATGGATTTGCTCCACAACCTTTCCTCTAGCTCCGTAAGTTCGGCCTTGTGGATTTCAAGAGACAGCGTTTACAGGGGTTTGGGACACCGTTATCCAAAGCCCTAAGTTTTGAAATTGAGACTTTGCATTTTCTGCTGTTTTTCGGTAGAAGACAAATTCGGAAGAAAATTAGCATTAGTCATTCCCGTTTCAGTTGTCGCAACATCTTTTGGAGTGACATTGGTTTTTTCCTAAACTCCGACTCCGTCTTCACCCTGGTGGGATTGCACGGATAAACAGTGGTATTCCTAGGTTCCCAGGAGCGGCGTGTCTCCCTAAGGGAGTTCACCTTGACCTTGACTGTGGCTCTTATTCCTTGATGACATGCCAGTCTCCTGTGGAAGTTGTCCTAAATCTATCGCCTATTTTGAAACTACCCTTGCTGTTGCTAGTTTTAGAAATTTGATGGTCTTAACAAATGAGAACCTTGGCCAACTCTGAACAGGAGAGATTGAGAATAGCAGAAACACAGATTTACAAGTGTGGCATTTTAATTTACGTAGTAAACACTTATGTGTGCTTACTGTATCCCAGACACTGTTCTAAGGGTTTTATAAATTTTAATTCATCCAATTCTTCATAGAAGCTACTGGCATCCCGTTTAACAGCTAAGGACGCTAAGGTCTAGGGAGGCTGTGCCTTGCTGGTAAGTGGACGCTGAAGCCTGGGGCGCTGAGTGCCTTGCTGGTAAGTGGCACAGCCAGGTGTTGAACCCAGACTGTGACTCCAGGGTCTGCTCTGTTGGTACCCCTTGATCTGGGAACATTTGGCCAGGCGGAGGTCAAGCTCTAGGCTCAGAGGCAAATGTTGGAACCCGGAGCATCTCCTGGCACTCTGGTTTTTTGAACCTTAGCAGTCATTGTTCCTGAAGCTACCTTTGTCTTCAACGTTCGTCCTGTTATTTACACTGCGCACACACTTCCATTGAAGCTCCCCAAATTCTCCAGGTAAAAGTGTGTATTGAGGTGCTGCCCCAAACATCAGATTAGAAAGGAAGAAATGCACCTGTGGACTGTGTGTCCCAGGGCAGAAACTCAGCCTGCTGACCATTGGAAATGGATCTTTAGTTTAGGCTGCTGACTTGGCCTGGTAGGGCCAGCAGGCTGCATATTGGGCTTGGTGTTTTGACAGTGAATATATTTACCCAGGGATCTTTTACTGGGAGGTGTGAGAAGGCTGAGAAGGGTGTGAGAGGTGCGTGTTCTATGCCTAAAACGTGTGCTGTGTCTACAGTGTGTGCTAGTAGTCTCATGCCGAGAGCATTAAGAGAAGCCAGGGACCCCTCTGAAACCTGCTTGGTAGTGAAGGGGAAGGAAGAATACAACTTGTCCTTAACAACATAGTGTGTGGATGGGGATCTTCCAAGCCAACTTCTACTCAACCTTCAAAGCCTCACTCAAATGTTCCCTGTCTCATGCTCCTTCAGCCGTCATGTGGCCCAGGAAGCACTTGCTTGGGCTCCTGAGTTCAGCATGTGACTGATGAATTCTTTGCTGATCCCCAGCCTCTCGTTGTGTCTGAGCACAGTTAGTGCTGAGCACGTGCCGGTGCATCTGTGACTCTCATTCCATCAGTAGAAGTGTTTTGAAATAAGCAGATGCGTTAGTGTCCTGTGACTTCCTTGACACATTACCACAACCCAGGTGGCTTCAAACGACAGAAATCTATTCCCTTACAGTTTTGGAGGCCAGAAGTCCCAAGTCCAGGGGTCAGTTCCCTGCTCTTCTCTTGGCTTCTGATTGCTGTGGGCAGCCCTTGGTGTTCTCTAGCTTGTAGGTGTATCCAGCCAGTCTCTGATTTCATCATCATCTTTTTTTTTTTTCTTTTTTTTTTTTTTGAGATGGAGTTTCGCTCTTGTTGCCCAGGCTAGAGTGCAATGGCACCATCTTGGGCTCACAGCCTCCGCCCCCCCACCCGCCCACGTTCAAACAGTTCTCCTGCCTCAGCCTCCTGAGTAGCCGGAATTACAGGCGCGTGCCACCATATCCCGCTAATTTTGTGTTTTTAGTACAGACGGCGTTTCTCTGTGTTGGCCAGGCTGGTCTTGAACTCCCGACCTCAGGTGATCCCCCCCCCCCCCCACCCCCCTTGGCCTCCCAAAGTGCTGTGATTACAGGCATGAGCCATCATGCCTGGCCTCAATTTCCCAGTTTTTATAAGGACTCTAGTCATTGGTTTTAGGGCCTGCGTTAATCCAGCAAGACCCCATCTTTGTTTCATTTTCAAATAGCTTGTTTCTAGTACCTCCCATGCGCAGGGACTGGGGTCCGGGCACAGTTCAGCCCACAAGAGTGCATTTGTAGTGAGGGCTAGCTCAGAGAAAGAGAGCCATGAGGCGGAGGCAGAGAGTCACAGAGGGTCCCGAACCTGGCCTGCATGGAGCAGATATTGGGGGACCCAAAGTGGAAGGGCAGGGAGTGCTGGGCTGATGTGGGGAGGGTAGCTGGTGGTGACCAGGCAGCAGTGCATGGGTGAGATGGTCAGAACCACTCTGTGGCAAGCACCACAAGGGACATGACTGTGCTGGGGAACCCTGTGGTGGGGCTGGGCCATGTCACCACAGTGGCCCTTGGGCCTGGCTGGCTGTTCTCTGGCCACCAGCTGGGAACTGTAGTGTCCTACTGTCCAGTGTGTGCTCCTTACGCTGCTGTTGGGGCTGGGGCTGCAGTGGTCACCACGGACCATGTGGCCAGACTTGACCCCTGGGTTGCTTCCTTGCTGCTTGGCATACAGTAATTGGTCAATAAATGTGTTACTGTTTCTGTTAGTATTGGTTTTCTCATTGGTTTCCTTGGCCGGATAATAGCAGTGGTGTCTGCCCGTCTGCTGGGTGTCTGGATCCCCAGTGCCTGTTGCAGGGCAGGGTTGGGGAAAAGCTCTGAGGGAATGGGACAGAGCTGAGAGGAGGTGGGGCCCTGGGTCTGCCTGCTGAGTGGGTTTGGTGTGGGAAGACAAGACCTTTGTGGGGTGGGTTGGTGGCGTGCCCAGGGTCTGAGAGCCAGGGAGTGGTTGAACCTGGACCAGCCCTATCGCATGCCCTTGGTACCCAGGTACGGGGGTGGGGCATGGGCAAGGGGCACACTTCTGGGTGGGGATGAGGTGTGGAGGATGGGGTGCACACCCAGCAGACAGTGGGCACCCTGTGTGCTCCCTCAGACCTGGAACTTGCCGTCTGAAGGAACGCAAGCTAACTTGGCTAGGAGTGTTTGTAAGGTGAGAGCTGTCCTGTGACTGAATGGCTTGGGGATGCCAAGCCTCCCTTGCACGTGGCTGATTGACAGCATTCTTCCCGCTATCAGAGGCTCCCCCCACCTGAGAAGGGGAGCACGGGGGCCTGTCTTTATATCGCCAGGGATGAGGGGTGGGGTCCCCTCATTCTGGAGCCTGGGCTAAGCCCCGGGGAGGGACCCTGCAGCCACAGGCCTTGCTTGGCCTCCTTGCTGTCTTAGGTCAGGTGAGGGAGGCGCTCTGCAAGGCCCTTGAGCCTGAGCGCTGTGGGCGAGGCAGGCAGGAGAAAGGCATTGTCTCAGAGGGAGCAGCCACAGCCTGGCCTCTGTCCCCTCTGTCTGTAAAGCCTGGCCATACACCCTCTTGCTGGGCGCTCCTGAAGGTGCTCTTCCCAGTCCTGCTCAGCCTGGAGGGTGAGGAAGCATTTGGATAAAGACACAGTGCCTGCCCACTGCCCTTTACCCCTGACCTTTCCAAGGCTGATGGGTCTCCAGAGTCCCTGTCTGCCATGCAGTCGCTGCGTGTGGAGTCTGGAGGCAGCAGCTGAAGGCAGCCCAGGTCTTGCCCAGGTGGCGCTCGCTAGCCAGCGGTCCCGGATGTTCTCCTTGAGGCTCCTGGCCTTTGCACGGTCTGTGCCCCAGGCCAGTGGGTTGGAGCCTGGGCACCTGCCTCTGTGTGCTTGGAGTCCGAGGACAGATTTCCTGGAATCCCCAGGCTGCAGATGGTGGAAGAGTCACGCCCGCCCCCAGTGGATGCAGGGGTCACGCCCTGTGGCGTGGTACAATGGATGCAGGACTCATGCCCACCCCCAGTGGATGCAGGGGTCACGCCCTGTGGCGTGGTACAGTGGATGCAGGACTCACGCCCACCCCCAGTGGATGCAGGGGTCACGCCCTGTGGTGTGGTACAGTGGATGCAGGAATGAACAGGCCCTGGGTGCTGAGGCAGTTAGCGGGCCAGCACTGATAGCCCGTAAGGCCTGTGGGGCCTGGGAAGAGGAAGTGCAGGTCTTCTCCTCTGGTCCAGGCAGGCACCTCCACTGCCTCCCTGCCTGTGATCACAAGAGGAGGAATCCGAAAGGGTGGGAGAAGGTGCCATGGACGATTGCGGGAAGGAGGCTCCTGTGATGCTGGTCCGATTCTAATCGGCCACCACAGTTGCTGTGCACAATGGGGACGGAAGTGGCCTATTTATATCCTCCTCAAATTGGAAATAGGTGTGGGAAGCAGGCAGGTCCTTGGTGTTACCAGGATGAGGATGGGGGCCATGGAACTGCAGGAGGGCAGGGTGGGGCAGGCCGGACTTCCTGGGCTCACATTCTTATCCCGCCGATGGTGATGTGTGCTTCACCTTTCTGTGGCCCAGTTTCCTTGTCTTTAGCAAGAGGACAGGGCTGTGGCCTCCCTCCTAGCCTGTGTGTATGGGTAAGGCAATGCCTGGCAGCCTTGTCATTGGTCAGCTTTAGCCTTTGATCAGGCACACAACCAGCAAGGAATGGCCGGAATTTATCTGTGGCATTCGGAAAGGGAGGTAAGGACTCCATTCCATACTGCAGGAAACCATCGCAAGTCCAGGGTCGTGTCGAAAAGAAAAGGCAGTGTCAGCACATGGACGGGATGCACACAAACGTCACATGTCGCTAGTACAGTAAGCATGTCTTCAGCTTGGAAACTGTCAGGAGCAAAGTGATTTGGTTGTGCTGTGCTGTGAGACGCCCCAGAGCACCAAGAAACTGAAAGGGACTGCCAAGGCGTGTGCAGATGCGGCTGCTGTTGTGTGTGTTAAGCATGTCTTCACATGTTCTTAGAGTCTTGGAAATTGCACACGCTTGTCAAACACACAGTGGCGGGGCCATGAGGCAGCAGCCAGCTCCCCCCAAGGAGACTGCACGTGTAAATTTGGGGGCTCTTCTGAAGCCCACACACCGACACATATTCCACAGTTGGGGGAATGTTCAGAGGGTCCCATTGGCTTCCATCAGTAGAGTCTGTAGTGTCGGCTTGCTGACCTTGGGGGCAAGGACGGAGCAGCTCAGGCTGGGCTCAGGGAAGGAGAGCTGATGGGTCAGCGATGTCTGCTCCAAGAACAGGAGTGGCAGGTGCTAGCACAGGTGCCATCGCCGGCTCAGCCACCTGCTGATGCTCAACCAGCTCTCCGGTCTGCCAGGCTGGTCCCTCTCACACCTTGATGACTCCTAGGAGTTGATCCTGTGTCTGTGTCCACGCCATGCGTGGGGAGTGCGTGGCAGCCCTGAGTGTAGTGGCAGAAGACAGGGAACAATTTCAACGTCTGTCCGAGGAGACTGAGTACTACGTTGTGTCCATGTTGTGGAATTCTCTGGAGCATAGGAAACATTGAGGTGGATTTTTTTTTTTTTTAAGACAGAGTCTTGCTCCTTCGCCTAGGCTGAGGCGCACTGACGTGATCACAGTTCATGCAGCCTCGTCCTCCTGGGCTCAAGGGACAGGTGGGGTCTCTGTGCTAACAGAGGACAGTTTCCAAGATTTTTTGAGAGGAAAGGGAACTCAGTGGAGCAGCGGGAGTGGAACGTTATCAGGTGTGTGCAGAGTCGGGAGGGGAGCGCATGGACTCCATGCGAGATGCTTCCAGAAGAAGCAGAGCTGGCCTCTGGGTGGGAGGAGCCAGGGGTTCCTCCTACAAAATTAAAAAGGTTCCAGAAGTCTTTGTAATTAGAAAGGACAGGCCGGGCGCGGTGGCTCAAGCCTGTAATCCCAGCACTTTGGGAGGCCGAGACGGGCTGATCACGAGGTCAGGAGATCGAGACCATCCTGGCTAACCCGGTGAAACCCCGTCTCTACTAAAAAATACAAAAAACTAGCCGGGCGAGGTGGTGGGCGCCTGTAATCCCAGCTACTTGGGAGGCTGAGGCAGG
Organism: Theropithecus gelada; assembly: GCF_003255815.1. Lineage (NCBI taxonomy): Eukaryota > Metazoa > Chordata > Mammalia > Primates > Cercopithecidae > Theropithecus > Theropithecus gelada. The sequence continues at coordinate 40,486,473 of NC_037678.1, read as the reverse complement.
AGAATGGCGTAAACCCGGGAGGCGGAGCTTGCAGTGAGCTGAGATCCGGCCACTGCACTCTAGCCTGGGCGACAGAGCGAGACTCCGTCTCAAAAAAAAAAAAAAAAAAAGAAAGGACAACCACGAGGACACCGGAGGTGTTTCTGCCCAGCGTGGGCAGTGAGCCTCAGAGCCCCAGGCCTCCTCTGTGTCCGGCTTCCAGGGCCCCACACAGGTTCGTCACTGGGGAGAGACGGTTCTGCTGAGAGCCCCTCACCCAGGTTTTTGCCTGACAGCCCCAGCCATTCACCTACTCTCTGTGGGCTCTGGGACCCCAGTTGCTCTCCGTCCTCAGTTCTCATCCTCACTCCCTTGCCTACCCAGTCAGGACCCCACGGTGGGGCTTCAGCAGTCCCAGGCCCCATCCTTGGTGCCTGGCTGTGCCCTGGGCCCTCCAAGCCACGCCCTGTATCCCCCGTCAGTCCCCGCCTGCCAAATCCGGCTTCTCTGCTCAGCCGCATGGTCCATCGCCATGGCCGCAGCTTCTGCGCCCCTTGGGTTCGTCTCCCTGTGGGTGCTGGGCTTGGCCCTGGGCATCAGCCAGCCTGACCAACAGAGACACGTTGGGGCCGCCCCTCAGAGCCTGAGACCACAGGGGTGACAACGCAGAGAGGGAGTGGGAGGCCCGGGTCTCCCAGCTGCCCCAGCGGCAAGCCCAGCCAAGCCCAGCAGAAGATCCTCCCAGCTGGCCCAGAATCATGGGAATTAAGAAATCATGTTTCGACCACACGGCTCGGGGAGGTTTGTTGTGCATTGGGTGGTGGATGTACGCAGCCGCTGGGATCTTGGTCCAGCCAGCCTTTGCAGTGAGCCCAGGCTTCAGTTGAGAAAGTAAACCCTGCAATGGGCACAGGACTCCCGTCCCCCAGCAGCCCCCGTTCCCCTCTTCTCCAGCTCCCCAGAGCTGGCCTCCGTTCCTGGACACGCCCCATGGCCTTTGCACATGCCTGTTTCCTCTGTCGGGCCGCCCTTCCGCCACCTCACCAATGTGCTCCTGCCCAGCCTCCAGCCCAGCTGGAGGTCAACCCCAGAAGCCTGGGGCTCCGCTGCCTCATGGCCTTGAGCAGATGCTCACGCACGTTGGTCTCCACCTGACCAGCCACCCACGCCTACTCCACCATAAGCAGAGCGAGCCGCACCTCCTCACTGTCACCTCCACTCACCCAGGCCTAGGATGGGCACATTGATGAAGCATGCTCAGAGATGGGGTCTCCCCACCCCTCCTTACTGCGGCCCCCGATGCCAGCGTCTAGCTCCTCCAGATGGAGTTGCCACCTCATCTTTGTCCCCAGCACCCTCACGTCAGGAGGCCTCAGGCTACCAGCTGCAGTGCTTTGCCAGCAGCGTCTCTGACACAGGTTTACCCCTGAACCTGTAGAAACTCAGCTTCTCTGGAAAGGATGGGGAGAACTGTGTCTCACGATGCAGAAAAACACACAAGTGCACATCAGGAAGCTGGGAAGCAGTGTCTGCAGAAGACAGCAGTAAATGCAGAAAATGTTTAACGCTCCAGGCCGCGTGAATGGCTTCTTTGTTCAGCCTAATGTTAGAGGTACAACCAGGTAGAGGAGACTCAGGTGGGCCCATCACCAGCCCTGGCAACCCCAGACTCACTTCAGGCCTCTTTAAGGTCATTTTGCAGATGATACCGTGAGTAAATGCTTGTTTTAGAGATTTTCATAAACACAGACATGTAAGAAACTAGAGATCGACAAGCTCCAGAGCGGGGGCCGCAGCTGCCTGTCAGTGCATTTTTCTCCTGTCGGGGTCTTTTACTTTGGATTTTGTGCTCACCAAAGCCACGCAGGCACATGAGGAGTCAAGACGTGCCGTGGGCGTGTATGTTCGCTGTTCTCTCACACGGCTCTGAAGAAAACCTGAGACTGGCTAATTTATGAAGGAAAGAGGCTTAATTAACTCACAGTTCCGCCGGGCTGGGGAGGCCTCAGGAAACTTACAATCATGGCAGAAGGGGAAGCAAGGCACCTTCTTCACAAGGCGGCAGGAAGGAGAAATGCAAGCAGGGGAAATGCCAGGCGCTTGTAAAACCAACAGATCTCGTGCGAACTCACTCACCATCACGAGAACTGCATGGGGGAAGCAGCTCCCATCCATCCAATTGCTTCCCACCGGGTTCCTCCCACGACACGTGGGGCTTGTGGGAACTACAGTTCAAGATGAGATTTGGGTGGGGACACGGCCAGACCAGATCAGGGTGTGAGTAACCTGAGGAGTAATGCCTCCTGCCTCCCAGAAGCACCCTCTTGCCCTTCTCAAGGCCAAACCAAGTGGCCACTTTGGAACGGGTTTAGGGCTGGTGACCAGGGAGAACGGGTCACCAGGTAAGGTCTGCCCTCCCTGCTGCACACCTGCGCTTCCCACTCATACCCGTCAGAGTGGCTTTCTCTGGGGTTGGATCTGCCTCTGCTGTTGACGGGTGATGACAGACACCTTGCTCACTGCTGAACCACGCAGGATCATGTGACTGCTTTTCCTACCTGGCTTTTGTTTTCCCTGGAGTTGTTGATTGTTTTTCTTTTTGATCACTTGTCACTAGTGTATCTCCTCCTTCGCTCAGATATTCTTCTGGGTTTCAGTCTTGGGGCTGCTCTCCGTGGGCCTCCCACCATTGGCCAAATTCCTTTGGCTTCTCTTGGGTTGGGTCTTGGATCTTCTCCTGGGATTTGCTCCCTTGGTTTGGGGAGGGAGGCGCATCATTTTATGGCCTCCTGAGAACAGGTGTTTGGGATGTGCCCCTTTAAACAGAATTCCCATACTCTCCTCATCTGACTGCCCGCATGTTAACGCCACCTCATTTGCTGTCCCCTCCCTCTTCTGTCCTGTGGACACGTTACTTTTGCCCTGACAATTTGAGAATGAGTTGTAGACTTGGTGCCCCTTTACTCCCAAATACTTGAGTGTGACTTTGCTGCCAACATGGACATGATACTGTACAAAGATTGAAATGGGGGAGCTGATGTGGCAGCAGCGCAGCCATCTGCTCTGACTCACTCTGACTTCCCTGTTGTCCTGGTAATGGCCTTTGTAGAACATCATTAAGGATTATTGGAAGGACCTCGGGACCATGTCTGTTGAGTCTCTCCTGGTTGAGAACCACTCGTCCATCTTCCTTATCTTTGATGACTGGCAGTTTTCGAAGAATGCCAGCCAGTCATCGAGTGCCCTTGGTTTGGGTACAGGGTACGTTTTCCTAACTTGCGGGTTTGAAAGTGCGTCTGTTCTCCCGTCATTCCTGGTTGGGGTCTCGGCTGACAATTTCTGTGCAGAAGTCTCCCTCAGGATCAGACCATAGCCCTTCTGGAAGCCTCCGTGGTGAGTTCATCTCTACCTCAGAGCCTCCCTCAGGCCAGGCCATCGGCCCCCCCGAGGTCTCCGTTGGGCCTGGGTCATTGCCCTTCAGGGGGTGTATGGAGCACAGCTCCTCCGGAGGTCTCCTTGGGATTGTCACCCCCTGCGGGCCCACGTAGGAGGCTCCATGCCCTCAGAATTCACTGTCCTTCACGTGGAACCTGGTTTTTCTCTCTTGTCATGTTTAGGATCTTTCTTTGTCCCTGGTCTTTTTTGGCAGACTGGTCACCTGAGAGCCCTTCCGATGGGGAAATGCGTCCTTCAGCTCTGATTGAAGGATTGGGGGGTGATTTCCTCGCTGCTCCTATCTCTGGGGCTCCTGGAGGGCCGCGCTGGTCCACTCCTCTCTTGGCAATCTTTCTGTTTTCTCCTCGGTCGATCCGTCCTGCTTTCCGGGACTCTTCTTCAACTTCATATTCTGCTCGTCTGTTGAGCTGTGTTATGGCTAACAGGTTCTCACCTCCAGAGCTCTTCCCTCTGTTGTTTCTAACCAGCATCATCTTTTGTGAGGCTCCAGTAACCTGCATCGCTGCACCAGCTGTCTTCGTGAGGATATTAATAATAGGTTTTGTTGGATTTTTTTGAAAAAATTTCAGGCCGCGCACGATGGTTCATGCACTTGGGGAGGCCAAGGCGGGTGGATCACTTGAACCTAGGAGTTCGAGACCAGCCTGAGGCAACACAGGGAGACCCTGTCTCTACCCAAAAAAAAAAAGAAAAAAAAGCATTTAGCCAGGCATGGTGGCACACACCTGTATTCTCAGCTACTCGGGAGGCTGAGGTAGGAGGATCACTTGAGCCTGGGAGGTGGAGGTTGCAGGGAGCCAAGATCACGCCACTGTATTCCAGCCTGGGTGATAGAGCGAGACCCTGTCTCAGAAGAAAAGCAATAGAAAAAAAGTTTCCGTCTTGCATAACCTTCGTCTCTGGATTTTGGCCTCTGTGGCTGGTTTTGGCCTTTGTCTTTCAAATGGCACTGTTGTGGCTTCTGGGGATTGGAGGCTGGAGCACTGCCTGCTGTGCTCAGGCAGGCGTGTGGTCGGTCTGTGGTTCGCTCTGAGGTGCACATTCCCTTCAGTACCCAGTGTCTTTCCTCCAGGCTGGTCACTTTCCTGGAGATGCCCCCCTCATCCAGTCCCATCTCCTACCGGCAGATCCTGGACGACCCTGAAAGGTGCCGGAATCTTAACATTCCTGAGCCTTGTGGGGCTTCGCAGCACAGTGTGGCTCAGGCCAGGCGCCCTGGGGACACTGATCTGGTTGTCACTCGTCCATGTGCTCTTCAGCTTCAAACTCCCGTGGCTGCCGTCTTGTGCCCTCCCCTTTCTGTCCGTAGAAGGCCGTACCTGTTCCATCCTCAGTTGCTGGCCGGGGCGTGGGGCTTGGGGCATCCAGTCTGCCACCTTTCATTCCACCTGTCCTGCCTTTTTAGAAATAGGTATGTGTGTAACGTATGTGAGAAAGTTCTCTGTATCCAGTTTTTTAAAAACGCACACCAGTACTGTGTTTTGTCGTGCGTGCATAAACTCCGCGGCACTGCCCTGGCCAGTGCACAACCGCGGGGCTCTGCTTAATGAAGTTGGCGGCTTGCCCCCCCCGGCCCATCCCGGCCCCGTGCTGGGAGTGATGCTGAAACGCCGGCCGTGTCTAGTTCGTGTCTCTGGAGACAATCTCTGCCTGGGGGTTAGGAGTTGAGAAGGGGAAGCACTTAAAGGGAAAGCAAGAAAGCCCATAGTTGTCCCCTTCCTTCAGTTCATCTGGAGGCAGAGCCATCTGGAATGCCAGCGCCTGGCAGGTGGACTCACCCTCACCTGCCCACAGGTAAGCCTGGCCCGCAGCGCCCCCTCGCGGCGCCCCTGTCTCAGGACGGCTCCTCGGCCCCATTGGGCTCAGCTGAGTGCAGGCCACCTTGTCCCCAGCAGGCAGAAAAGTGATAAAGAGTGGAAAGGGGGAAGGTATAACTGAAAGAAAAAATAGAGCAGGATAAACTAATCCTGAAGTTGTGGAGACGGGCGGAGGAGGAAGCTGAGTCGAGGGCAGCCACTTAGCTGGGGCTGTGGGCCCGGGCTCTGCTCTGCTAGGTGGCCTGGCTGGGCTCTCTCCGCCCTGGACTCCCTCTGCCTGTGGATGGGTTTGGGCCCCAAGGTCAGACTGCGGTTAAAGGGGCCACGTTGCAGGGTGGAGGCACAGCTGGGTGGCCCCAGGTCCCCAGGCAGGCAGGTGAGCTCCTCCTCCCCTTGCCCTAGGGGTCCCCTGCTCCAGAGCCTGTTGAGCTCCTGCTGGGAGCAGCCTCACAGGGCTGAGATGACCCAGCACGCTGTGGTGGAGCGAAAAGGCACGGCTTCTTGCTTGCCTGCTAGCCTCTGAGCAAAGGCCTTTTTATGGAAAGCAGCAGGCGTGGTGGGCTCAGTCCTGTGCTTCCCTGCAGGTGGAGGCGGCTGGTCACAGGGCGGGTGTCCCCTCTTTTCAGTCTCCTCCCACGCCCCCTCTCTCCTCTTTCACCTCCTGTTGGGTCGCCATGGGCCACCCAGTGCTGCCCCCAGGTGGACACCTTGGAAGAGCCGGCTCTTTTGTGCCTGCTCCCCATGGCCCGTGGGCATCCTGTGTGGTGTGTGCAGGATGCCGCCTGGCCCCAGTCCCTGTTCCTCTGCTGCCACCCACCCCTCCCCACTTCTACCAACCACCAGACTCAGCACATCCTGAGCACGTGCAGGTGTGTGCATACAAGGCCTTGGGCCGCTTGATTTGGGAGTGCTCCAGAACCCCCCTGGGGCCACACAAGCACGTTCGGGAGCCCCTTTAGGAAGGAAACCTGGGGAATCTGTGGGCCCAGCCCCTTGCTGCTCAGGTGCGGCCAGGCACACGGGTCACCAGGTCACAGACAGGCTGAGCCCCTGCATCTGACGGGTTCCTGGCAGTGCCCATCTTGAACGTGGAGCGTGCTTGGCGGAGTGTGTGCCTGGCTGTCCCTGAACCAGAAGCCTCCATTTTGCCGGTTCTAGGAGCACGTGGTGCCTGCACAGAGACCCTGGCCCAGCTCTGGGAGGCCCACATCTGGCCGTTCACCTGAGTCACTTGAGACTGGTTTAATCTGAGTTTGGAGTCATGACCCTGTCTGTGCACACACACTATGTGTAAGATACAGAAGGTTCAAGACGGGACTGGCCTTCCCTGTGTGGCCTGTGGGCCTGTCCTGCTGTTCTGCTGCATTTCAGCACTCCAGGGGTGAGGGCTGTGGGTCGCCAGCCCTAGGTCCAGGTCATGCCCGGTTCTGCAGTCTCACCCACCTTTCCTGCCCCCACGCCGGCCTGTGTTGTGTGTGGTGTCTTCTACCCGTAGTGCTGTCCCTGCCCCTTCCAGACCCTTTCCTTCCCTCCCCCACCCTGGTTGGTGGCAGCCCCTGCAGGAAGTCTTGATGCCCCCCACCTAGGAGTGCCCTGGACCCCTGCTGATCCTGAGGGGGGCAGCTACCTGTGTCCCACTCTGTGTGGTTGCGATTTGAGGCTGTCCCCTCCAGCTGGGGGCTCCAGGGCCTCTTGTGGGGTGCCCACGGGGTCCTGACATCCTTGCTGTCGACTTGGCTGACCCTTGCTGCACAGATGCTCTGCAGTCAAGGGCCCTGGAAGCTGAGGGGTCCTTCAGGGTGGGGGCTGCTGGAGGCACGGGGCCTCCATGTTTTCATCTGTGGGCTGAGATGGCCCTGCCGCTTACTGGCGAAGTCCTTAGCACAGGGATGTGTGAGTGTTTGGTCTGTGGTGGCTGAGGCCATGCATGTAACGACAGCTTCATGTACAGAACGGGCGTAGCATCCCAAATCTGGAAATTTGAAGTGCTCCAAAATCTAGAACTTTTTGAGCGCCAACATGAGGCTCAAAGGAAACGCTCATCGGAGCATTTCAGGTTTTTGGATTCGGGATGCCAAACCAGTGGGTCTAAAACAGATACCTCCAAATCTGGAAAAATCTGAAATGTGACACGTTTCACGTAAGGGCCACTCAACCTATATGAAAACTAGATGCGTAGCGGTGGCGGTTCATCCCGAGGGCCAGCGGCAGCCCCACGTCGGCAGCGCCTGCTCGCGCTCTCTCCGCAGATGCTGGACGAGAACCACCACCTGATCCAGTGCATCCTGGAGTACCAGAGCAAGGGCAAGACAGCTGAGTGCACGCAGTGAGTGCCGCCCGCCGTCCGCGGAACACTCGGGGGTCATGCAGACTCTGAGCATGGAGGCCAGATACGTCCCGAGAGCCCCCCAGTGCGGAGGTCAGATAAGTCCCGAGAGCCCCCCAGTGCGGAGGTCAGATATGTCTCGAGAGCCCCCCAGTGCGGAGGTCAGATATGTCCTGAGAGCCCCCCAGTGCGGAGGTCAGATATGTCCCGAGAGCCCCCCAGTGCGGAGGTCAGATATGTCCCGAGAGCCCCCAGCCTGGAGGCCAGATATGTCCCGAGAGCCCCCCAGCCTGGAGGCCAGATATGTCCTGAGAGCCCCCCAGCATGGAGGCCAGATATGTCCCAAGAGTCCCCAGCATGGAGGCCAGATATGTCCCGAGAGTCCCCAGCATGGAGGTCAGATATGTCCCGAGAGCCCCCCAGCATGGAGGTCAGATATGTCCCGAGAGCCCCCCAGCATGGAGGTCAGATATGTCCCGAGAGCCCCCCAGTGCGGAGGTCAGATATGTCCCGAGAGTCCCCAGCATAGAGGCCAGATAAGTCCCGAGAGTCCCCCAGCCTGGAGGCCAGATAAGTCCCGAGAGTCCCCCAGCATGGAGGCCAGATATGTCCCGAGAGCCCCCCAGCATGGAGGCCAGATAAGTCCCGAGAGCCCCCCAGCCTGGAGGCCAGATATGTCTTGAGAGTCCCCAGCATGGAGGCCAGATATGTCCCGAGAGTCCCCCAGCCTGGAGGTCAGATATGTCCCGAGAGCCCCCCAGCATGGAGGCCAGATAAGTCCCGAGAGTCCCCAGCATGGAGGCCAGATACGTCCCGAGAGCCCCCCAGTGCGGAGGTCAGATACGTCCCGAGAGCCCCCCAGTGCGGAGGCCAGATACGTCCCGAGAGCCCCCCAGTGCGGAGGTCAGATATGTCCCGAGAGCCCCCAGCCTGGAGGCCAGATATGTCCCGAGAGTCCCCCAGTGCGGAGGTCAGATATATCCCGAGAGTCCCCTAGCCTGGAGGCCAGATATGTCCCGAGAGTCCCCAGCCTGGAGGCCAGATATGTCCCGAGAGTCCCCAGCATGGAGGCTAGATATGTCCCGAGAGCCCCCCAGCATGGAGGCCAGATAAGTCCCGAGAGTCCCCCAGCCTGGAGGCCAGATATGTCCCGAGAGTCCCCCAGCATGGAGGTCAGATATGTCCCGAGAGTCCCCAGCATGGAGGCCAGATATGTCCCGAGAGTCCCCAGCATGGAGGCCAGATACGTCCCGAGAGTCCCCAGCATGGAGGTCAGATACGTCCCGAGAGTCCCCCAGTGCGGAGGTCAGATACGTCCCGAGAGTCCCCCGGCATGGAGGCCAGATAAGTCCCGAGAGTCCCCCAGCATGGAGGCCAGATAAGTCCCCAGAGCCCCCCAGTGCGGAGGTCAGATACGTCCTGAGAGGCCCCAGCACAGCTGCAAAGCATTGCTGCCAGAACTGGGGTAGTTCCGAGGGAGGCGGGAGGAAAGAGCAATGTGGGGAGGCCCGGGCCAGCCTCTGTGGGCAGCTCTACGGCCAACAGCCAGTGAGCCAGGAGACAGCGCCTCTTCCAGGTGGGACCTCCTGTGACCCTAGGGCCTGACACAGAGGAGGGGTGCATGGCCAGTCTGCCACTCTCCAAGCGGCGGTCCGAGTGGCCATCAGGCTGACCTGGAGGTGGGAAGTAGGTGAATGGCCTCAGACACCCCTGGGTGTGAGTGGGGTGAGGGGACTGGGGCCACACTGGTGTGAAGTGTACGAGGGGCCTTCCCTGGCAGAACTGTGCTTCCCCATTTCTTTCCAGGGCTTTCTCAGGGTCGCTGACTCTATGGAGTCTGCCTACTACCTGGTTCAGCTGGACAAGGGCTCTGTCCCTCTCTCACCTTCAGGCCCCTGCCTCCTCGTGGCCTCCCCCATTTCCATTCTCTGAGCAGACCAGTGCCAGCTCCCCTTTAGCTGCTGCCTTAGAGTCTTTCCAGAGGTTTTGGCGTGGGATGGGAGCCTGCTCAGGGTTTGGGGTAGAGGCTGCCCTGCCGTTCCCACCTAGACCCCAGCACCCTGCCACCTGCCTGTGTCCAGCTGGGCAACCAGCTGGCCTGTCCCTGGGTGTCGTCTGGAGTCTGTGTCCTCATGGGGTTTGGCTGGTTGTCAGACTGTGGTGTTCACACTTTACTTCTGCCTTGGATCCACCTGGGGACTCCGTGGTCCCGTCCTCCTGCTTCATGCATGCCCCCTCTCCTGCAGGTACCAGCAAATCCTGCACCGGAACCTGGTATACCTGGCCACGATCGCAGACTCCAACCAGAACATGCAGTCCCTGCTTCCTGCCGTGAGTACCCGCTGGGGGTGGTCCCCTTTACCCAGCAAGGACTCCGACACTGCCTAAAATCGGGCGTTGTGGGCATGTCACCTCAGGTAACAAAGATGACTCAGAGAAACCAAAAATACCACTAGAGTCACCAGAAATGGGAGTGTGGGCGGTGGTGACCAACCCTTCCTGACAGACTGGGGGTAACAACGGCGTCTGAGGTGGCCGGGTCGGAACTGTGGTTCAGCCTCTGTATGTATTGAAGGGAGGGAAGTCCCAGAAGAACCACTGTAGGAACGGCCGCAGCTCTCGGGTCGGGGGTGGGGAGAGATGGGATGGGGGCCCCTGCGTCTCCCTGGAACCTCTCCGGGTGCTTTGAGCAGTTGTGAACCATGCACATGCGCTGCTGTGGGTGAAAACAGAACTTAAAAGAGAACGTGCCCAGCACAGTAAATTCTCCCAATGATAGTTCAAATATTTTATTTTGTTTGATTTTTTTAAAATGCATTTTTCCAAAATTAAATTGTCACCGGGAGTGCCGTATCTCCTAGTGACCCTTAGTCCTCGGCAAGCGATGATGTAAATGCCAGGATGCGTTTCGTGAGTAAAAATGTTAAACCCACCTCCATTGACCTGTCACATTGCAGTTCTTCACCCTGCAGACACCCGCAGGTCCTGGTGGAAATTTCCTTTTTTTGGCCAGCTGTAGACAGCGTGTGTGTGCATACCTCCAGAGCTGCTGTTTGACCTTGATCTGGGAGAGTGCTGAGGGTCACTGCACACTCCCTTCCGTGTGGTGTGATCCAAGGTGGGCATGGGGTGGGGGGAGTGAGGGGACGGGGCACACGCAGCAGGAGCACGGGAAACAGGAGAGGGATCCCGCCTGTGCCAAGGCCCTCGGCTTGGAGGGGTCGTGGACGGGGAGCACAGAGGCGCCGGCCAGCTGCGCCTGAGAAGGACAGGGTGCATTGGGGTGGACAGGGGAAGGGGTTCCCTGCTGTCCCAGGAGAAGGAGGTCCAGCTTTTCAAACCCAGGCATGTGTGGATGAACTCGATACTAGCAGAGTTCCGAACGCTCACCCAGACGCTCGCTATGCCGTCTCCATCTGGGCCTGGTGCTCGGCGGTCACCTGGCTGTGACAATGGCTGTTGATTACGAACATGGACCAGGTGGCCATGACATGTGGCAGCAAATCTCAGGCGCCCTCTCATCCCTGGCCTGGCTTGTGGAGGTCGCTCTCCGTGAATTAACCGTTTTCCCTGAAAACTTCCTGTTGCCTGCAGCCGCCCACGCAGAACATGAACCTGGGCCCTGGAGCCCTGACTCAGAGTGGCTCCAGCCAGGGCCTGCACTCCCAGGGCAGCCTGAGTGACGCCATCAGCACGGGCCTGCCACCCTCCTCCCTCCTGCAGGGCCAGATTGGCAACGGTGAGTGCGGCGGGGGAGGAGGGCATTCCTGGTCACAAGGCCACCAAGGCAGCCCTTGGGCAGGCAGCTGCCATGGTGGGGCACCCCACCCGTCACAGGGCTGGGCATGGGGACCCACTCTTCCTGGGGTAGCCACAGGTCAGCTGCCATCGCCCAGGCTCAGGGCCGCAGCGAGCTTGCCATGTGGCTGGGATGAGCCCTTGCTCCAGATCGCCTGCTCTTTCTGACACTGTCATACTCCATTCATTTCAAATGCAAGTTGCCGGGTTCCAGGTGGATTGTGTAATAAGAATGGAACGCTGCTGTCTTTGAATTAAGAAGCATGAGTAACGTTTGGAGACTATTAATAGTAATATAACAGGCCGGGCATGGTGGCTCAGACCTTTAATCCCAACCCTTTGTGAGGCCTAAACCAGCAGATTGCTTGAGGCCAGGAGTTTGAGACCAGCCTGGGCAATATGGCAAAACCTCGTCTCTATAAAAAATAAAAATATTAGCTGGGTGTGATGGTGCCCACACGTGGTCCAAACTGCTTAATACTTGGGAGGCTGAGGAGGGAGAGTCACTTGAGCTTGGGAGGGTGAGGCTGAAGTGAGCCATATTCATGCCACTGCCCTGCAGCCTGGGTGACAGAGCCGGACCCTGTCTCAGAAAATAACAAAATAACAACAAATAAACAGTGCATGCTGTACATTGCTAGCATGTATGCTGCTTTTTTTTCTTTCTTTTTTTTTTTTTTGTTTTGAGACAGAGTCTCGCTCTAGTCGGCCAGGCTAGAGTGCAATGGGCATGATCTTGGCTCTCTGCAACCTTCGCCTTCTGGGTTAAAGCAATTCTCCTGCCTCAGCCTCCTGAGTAGCTGGGATTATAGGCACCTGCCACCACACCTGGCTAATTTTTTTGTATTTTCAGTAGAGACGGGGTTTCACCATGTTGTCCAGGCTGGTTTCGAACTCTTGACCTCAGGTGATCCACCCACCTCAGCCTCCCAGACTGCTGGGATTACAGGCATGAGCCACTGCACCAGGCCACTTATTTCTTTTTTAGTCACTTAATCATTAATAGTGATGTTGATAGAATCTCTTCCCAAAATCATTTGAAGGGAAATTGGGGCGTCTTCACCTTCAGAAGTGGTGACCTGGCTCCCCAGCGCCTGACACCACTCCCTGCTCCCCCTGCCAGGGCCAAGCCATGTGTCCATGCAGCAGACGGCGCCTAACACGCTGCCCACCACCTCCATGAGCATCTCGGGGCCCGGCTACAGCCACGCGGGGCCCGCCTCACAGGGCGTCCCCATGCAGGGGCAAGGCACCATCGGCAACTACGTGTCTCGGACCAACATCAACATGCAGTCCAACCCAGGTACCTCCTCTGCCTCTGCAACCCTGGGGGGCCTGGGCCTGCCTCCAAGACCCTTGACACATGCATGTTGGATATGTGTCCCTGGGGAGCTGCCCTCTTGCTGGGTGCTGCGGGAGAGGGGCCCGTGAATCAGGGCTGGCCGCCGCTTCTGAGAGCTTCCGGAGGGATGGGCGCCAGTGGGTGCACAGCCAACCCCTCCTGTCCCCCAGCTTTGCGAGGGGTTGGGGTGTTTCCCGTGGCGTCTCAGGGAATGCGTCAGGGAGTGGGGGCCGCTGACCTTGGGTCTGGACAGAGCACTGGGCTCTCAGAGGCGGGGGTGGAGTTGTTCCCCAGGGAGGGAACAGCCTGGCTAGAGGCACCTCAGTGGACAAGACAAGGGGCCAGAAGCGCTGGGCCAGAGGCCCCAGCCTTTCTGCAGGGCAGCAGGAGCCCGAGAGTGGGGCCATCCGCCACGGTGGCCACGTGTGGTGTTGGGCAGTTGAGAAGCAGCAGGTCCCCATCGCGTTCCATGAGCATCGGCCCTGGTCGCGTTTCGTGGGCGTCGGTCCTGGTTGAGTTTCTTGAGTGTTGGAGACACATGGACTTCAGAGGCTTAGTGCCAAAAAAGGGTGCCGAGGACCTCCTTAGGATTTTCTCACAATAACTGAGTATTAAGCGTTTGTTTTGGACATACTGACTCAAATAAAATGCACGATTAAAATGGATTTCACCTGTTTGTTTTTACTTTTTTGATGTGGTTACTAGAAACTTTAAAAAGTGTGGCTCGTGTCATTTCTGTTGGACGGCGCTCCGCTAGGGGCTTCTGAGCAGGGGACGTGTACGACAGGCCAGCGTGAAGGGCCGCGAGGTTGCACAGGTGCTAACGAGGGGACAGTGTGACCCCTGAGGCCAGCTCAAGGGACCAGGGAGAACAGGACTAGGGAGGGGACAGTGTGACCCCTGAGGCCAGCTCAAGGGACCGGGGAGAACAGGACTAGGGAGGGGACAGTGTGATCCCTGAGGCCAGCTCAAGGGACCGGGGAGAACAGGACTAAGGAGGGGGCAGTGTGACCCCTGAGGCCAGCTCAAGGGACTGGGGAGAACAGGACTCGAGCCACGGCGCAAGTGGGATTGTCACGGGAGCTGTGTGTCCGAGGAGAGGTGGAAAGGTGGTGGTTGGCTGTGGAAGCCACTGGATCTTCCTGCCCAGGGGCTCTCCCTGTTTTCTGCACGTCAGCACATTTTCAAATAGTCGGTGTAAGCAGCGGGTCTGAGCATGCAGGGCGTCAGTGCAGGCCTTTCAGGGGAGGGTGACGTTCTCGTGCGGAGCACAGGAAAATAACGAGGAACCTCCCTGGGCGCAGGAGGTAGTTGGGTGTGGGAGGGAGGGAGGGAGGCTTCCCAGGGTGATGTGGGGCCTCTGTCCTGTCGTGCAGTCTCCATGATGCAGCAGCAGGCGGCCACGTCGCACTACAGCTCGGCTCAGGGCGGCAGCCAGCACTACCAGGGCCAGTCGTCCATCGCCATGATGGGGCAGGGCAGCCAGGGGAGCAGCATGATGGGGCAGCGGCCTATGGCGCCCTACCGGCCCTCCCAGCAAGGTAACGCCCGGCCAGGCCAGGTCTTGGGCACGGCTGACCACCCCGGGTGGTGAAGTGCCAGGCTGTGTGCTTGTCTGTGGGGAGCCTGGGGGAGTGAGGCTTGGGGCCTTGGTGTGGACACTGGGGGTGCGGGCTGGGGTGTGGCCCGCGGAGGGTCTGCTGTCCCTGAGGAGTCAGGGTTGGGGGCAGGGGCAGCAGTTGTCATTAAGAGTGTCACAGGCCGGGCTCATGCCTGTAGTCCCAGCACTTTGAGAGGCCGAGGTGGGCAGATCACCTGAGGCCAGGTGTTCGAGACCAACCTGGCCACATGGTGAAACCTTGTCTCTACTAAAAATACAAAAAATAAGTTGGATACAGTGACAGTGTGGGGTGTTCTCCTGGGGTGGGTGAGGCCGCTTAGCGAGGCCTTGGCTTCCCCAGCGAGCGAGGAGGTCCTCCAAGGGAGGAGGGTGCAGCCCGCACTGGTGCTGAATGTGGTTCCCCTGCAGGCTCTTCCCAGCAGTACCTGGGCCAGGAGGAGTACTATGGCGAGCAGTACAGCCACAGCCAGGGCGCCGCAGAGCCCATGGGCCAGCAGTACTACCCCGACGGTGAGCACTGGCGGCAGCCTGACCCCGCCCAGGACAGCAGAGCAGCTGCAGGGGCGAGGAGGGCAAGGAGGGTGTGGCCACTGCAGTGCGTCCCCAGTCGTTCCAGCTCAGGCTTGGGCTACAGGCAGAGCGGCCAGATGCCCTGCAGGAGCGAGGCAGGGGATGGGGTGAGCTGGACTGGCGGGGTGCCTGGCCTCTGCAGAGAGAAGCTGAGGCACACACTACTGCACTCGCCTCCACGCGGCCTCGCCTCTTCTTCCTGAAAGGATGTGGGAGTTGGAGGCGGAGAGTTGCAGCCCCCAGCCGTAGATAGGTGGAAATGTTCAAGAAGAAGCCTCCCAGCTTCCCAGAGAATGCCCTGAAGGTGACGGCTCCACCTGCAGCACCCCCTCCTGCCCCTTCTCATCTCTGCATTTTACCTTCGTCACCTTTCAGTCTTTCCATAGCCCAGGGCTTGTGGAGGGGATGCTGAAAGTGGCTTGGCCGAGCACAGTGGTTCACACCTGTCATTCTGGCACTTTGGGAGGCTGAGGCAGGAGGATCGCTTCAGCCCAGGAGGCAGAAGCTGCATTGAGCCAAGATTGCACCACTGCATGCCGGCCTTGGTGACAGAGCAAGACCCTGTCTCTAAAGTGAAAATAACAATAAAATAAAGTGGTCTTAAAGGCTGGGTTGATCCCTGGGAGGCATCTAGGCAGGGAGCTGGCCTCAGCCAGCAAGGGGCAGGTGCGCAGGCAGGTGGGCAGGTGGCAGCAGGGCAAGCCACCTTGCAACGAAGGCCTCGGTGAGGGTTGGACACCCCTGCCTGCGTCCTCCCAGGAGCTAGCAGCGGGGAGGAGAAGGCGGTCGGGCCCCTAGCGTGGCCGTGTGGTGGGCACTGAGAGCGCTGATCCTCTGCATAAATCCCCAGGTAGCTTCACAGTCCCCCCGAGAAGGAGGCATTGATGTCTGCGTTTCAGTGAGGAGGCCGAGGCTCAGGAGGTTGGGGCATGGTCTGGGGGGACACGGGTCCTGCTGGCCCTGGGTGCCTCCCTGACCCAACAGCACCTCCCCAGCCTGGGTCTCAGTTGCCTCTTCCGGGACCTGTGCAGTGCGCAGCTTCTGCTGACTGTCGCCGTCTCCGTTTCACACAGGCCACGGCGATTACGCCTACCAGCAGTCATCCTACACGGAGCAGAGCTACGACCGGTCATTCGAGGAGTCCACACAGCACTACTATGAGGGGGGTAAGGAGCACAGCCACGTGCTGAGCTCGAGCGTAAGCACCACATGCAGCAGAGTTAAGAGGCTGCACCCTTAGGAGCACGCAGTGCCTGTCTTCAGTGAGTCTCTTAAATCCCAGCACAGTGCATGGGACGGGAGACAGTGTGCTCTGGGAACTGGAGATTCAGGCTGTGTCGGGAGCCGCTTGCCTTATGTGTGTGTTCGTGAGACAGGAAAGGATTCAGCCGGCCATGCTGGGGTTGGGGGCACAGACTCTGTTATTGGGTCTGGCCAGGGAGCGTGGGGCCTGCGAGCCACTCTCAGGGCTTCCTCAGCCAGAGGCCAGCAGTGGCTGCGTTGGGTGTGGCCTTGCGTTTCTTCAGACACCTGCAGGCCAGGAAACAACATCTGTGGCTTGGGGCTTGCTGCCCTTCGTGGCAGTCCTGGGCAGTGCTGCGCTGGGGGCCGTGTCTCGGGTGGACTTGCCCCGTTCTGAGGTGTCTGTGCCTCCACCCTGGCTGCCCTGAAACCCCAATAGAACATCCCAGAATGTGGAGTTGGGAAGAGGTACACACAGCCAGTTCCAACCCCACCCCGGGATAAAGGTGGCCCCCAGAGAAGAGTCGATGATTGCCTGTGGGATTGCACGACCTCGTCTGGGAGGGAAGGTGGGCCTGTAGCGCCTGGGGAGAGGTGCCTCGTGTCTGCTGACACTGACCGGCAGGCAGCAGTGGCTGAGGCCTTCCCACTGCAGGGCTGCGATTTAGCAAGAGGTAACAGTGTCAGTGAGGCTTCACCAGGTACACAAAGCAGGTGGGCTCGAAACACTACAGATTTCCTTGTTTGGGTTACTTCTTAAAGAATTAGATGTGTAGCTGGGCGCGGTGGCTCAAGCCTGTAATCCCAGCACTTTGGGAGGCCGAGGCGGGCGGATCACGAGGTCAGGAGATCGAGACCATCCTGGCTAACATGGTGAAACCCCGTCTCTACTAAAAATACAAAAAACTAGCCGGGCGTGGTGGCGGGCGCCTGTAGTCCCAGCTACTCGGAGGCTGAGGCAGGAGAATGGCGTGAACCTGGGAGGCGGAGCTTGCAGTGAGCCGAGATCGCGCCACTGCACTCCAGCCTGGGTGACACAGCGCGAGACTCCGTCTCAAAAAAAAAAAAAAAAAAAAAAAAGAATTAGATGTGTAAAAGTTTTGCTTCTGAGCTTACACGTCTCAGCCTGCTGTGAAGAAATAAAGCACACAAGTGTAGGTACATATAGAAACATCACAGTGTGCGCTACGATTGCCTACATTTAAATGTCAGTTATACCTTCATAAACCTGGGGGAAACAAGAAGTACATGAATACGTAATGAAAGTTTAAAAGAAGAAAGCCTGGATGCAGTGACTCATGCCTGTAATCCCAGCACTTTGGGAGGCCAAGGCAGGTGGATCACTTGAGGCCAGGAATTTGAGACCAGCCTGACCAACATGGCGAAACCCCATCTCTACTGAAAAATACAAATATTAGCTGGCCGTGTGGCGGTGCATGCCTGTGGTCCCAGTTACTCAGGTGGAGGTGGGAGAATCGCTTAAACCTGGGAGGCAGAGGTTGCAGTGAGCCAAGATCGCGCCACTGCATTCCAGCCTCGCGACAGAATAAGACTCTGTCACCGAAAAAAAAAATTGGCTGGGTGCATTGGTTCACACCTGTAATCCCAGCACTTTGGGAAGCCGAGGTGGGCAGTTCACCTGAGGTCAGGAGTTTGAGACCAGCTTGGCCAACACGGTGAAACCCACCCCGTCTCTACTAAAAATACAAAAATTAGTTGGACATGGTAGCATGTGCCTGTAATCCCAGCTGCTCGGGAGGCTGAGGCAGAAGAATCACTTAAACCCAGGAGGTGTAGGTTGCAGTGAGTCGAGATCACGCCACTGCACTCCAGCCTGGGCAACAAGAGTGAAACTCTGTCTCAAAAAAAATAAAAATAAAAATAAAGAAATGGCCAGGCATGGTAGCTTATGCCTGTAATCCCAGCCCTTTGGGAGGCCAGTGCAGGAAGATTGCTTGAGCTTAGGAGTTTGAGGCCAGCATGGGCAACATGGCAAAACTCTGTCTCTCCCAAAAAAAAAAGCCGGGCGTGGTGGTGGGTACCTGTAATCCCAGCTACTCAGGAGGCTGAGGTGGGAGAATCGCTTGAAAGAGGCAGAGGTTGCAGTGAGTTGAGATTGTGCCATAGCACTGCAGCCTAGGTGACAGAGCCAGACCCTGTCTCAAAAAAAAAATGCCAAGAGGCTATCTTCTGGCATATTGGCTGCAGTGGTGCCTCCATAAGCCCTGGGAGCTGGCAGGATCTCTACCATCATGGGCCTGGCCCTGTCCCTTCCAGCTGGAGCACAGGGTTCAGCCTTGTCCATGGCGAGGCGTCCACATGCATCTGCCCAAGGCTGACACACTTTATCCCAAAAACAAACGTAGGATGTGCTGCTCAGCCTTTTAATGTCTGATGTAGCTTTTTTTTTTTTTTTTTTAAAGAGACAGGGTCTTGCCCTGTCACCTAGGCTGAAGTGCAGTGGCGTGATCGTGGCACACTGCAGCCTTGAAATCCCAGGCTCAGGTGATCCTCCTGCTTCAGCCTCTCGAATTGCTGGGAGTACAGGCATGCACCACCAGGCCTGGCTTTTTTTTTTTTTTTTTTTTTGAGATAAGGTCTCGCCATGTTGCCCAGGCTGGTTTTGAACTCCTGGGCTCAAGTGCCATCTCATTCTCCTGCAGTGGGGGGCTCCAGGTGTGCACCATCGTGCCCGGCTGATATGTACTTCTGCAGCTTGTTGTGGGTTACATACTCTTGCCTTCCATCATTGATACGAAATTTGCTAAAAAGCTTAGTAACCTCTCTTTTTTTTTTTTTTTTTTT
>NC_037678.1:40384022-40467420 GCF_003255815.1 Theropithecus gelada | reverse complement strand
TGTCGCCCAGGCTGGAGTGCAGTGGCGCGATCTCAGCTCACTGCAAGCTCCGCCTCCCGGGTTCCCGCCATTCTCCTGCCTCAGCCTCCCAAGTAGCTGGGACTACAGGCGCCCACAACCGCGCCCGGCTAATTTTTTGTATTTTTAGTAGAGACGGGGTTTCACCGTGGTCTCAATCTCCTGACCTTGTGATTCGCCCGCCTCGGCCTCCCAAAGTGCTGGGATTACAGGCGTGAGCCACCGCGCCCGGCAGTAACCTCTTAAGACCAGTAAGACAGACGGCGTGGTTTCCTCCTTGATTTAGAAGCATTTTATTCCATCTGCTTGTTAATTCGACTCTGACACGAGGAGTACATGTATGTAGGTGACACTTTACCATACAGCAGGTGGTACTATGAAGTCTTGCAGGGCTGAGAGGCCTGGGGGTGCTTTGCTTTGAAGAAACTGGTGGACATGTCATAGCCACCTTCAAACACAATTGTGGCCCATGGTGCAGTGGAGAGGCTGGGGGGGATGTTAGGAGGAATGGGTCAAAGGCACCATAAAGAATTTTCCAGGCTGGGTACAGTGGCTCCCACCTGTGATCCCAGCATCAGGTTGGGTGTGGTGGCTCCCATGTGTGATCCCAGCATTGTGGGGGCCAGGGCAGAGGATCACATGAGCCTGAGAGGTTGAGACCAGCCTAGGCAACATAGTAAGACCCCCTCTCTACTAAAAATCAAAAACATTAGCCAGGTGTGGTGGCATGTGCCTGTTGTCCCAGCTACTTGGGAGTCTGAGGCAGGAGCATAGCTTGAGCCCGGGAGGTCAAGGCTGCAGTTAACTATGATCACACCACTGCGCTCCAGCCTTGGCAACAGAATAAAAAGAATTTTCCAACTTTGAGTCATCCCACAGCAGGATGAGTGGGACAGGCTGGTGCTGGAATTGTTCCTGGTGATGGCATCAGTTAGGAGCCTGCAGAATCTGATAAAACGAGAGGGTGCTCATGCGCTGGGCACCAGTAATAGGAGGGGACCAGAGTGGGGCCGACCAAACCGGGAGGGGACAGCAGAGGCCACGGGGTCACTCGTGCTGGGCAGGAGCATCGGGATGTGGTGCTCGGTGGGGGAGGGGTCAGGGGAGGGGTGCAAGTGCCACACTTGTATCACAGTGAGGTTTGCAGTGGCTCAGACTGGACAGAGCCCAGCCCCTCGCGACCTGGCATCTGGGCGTCATTGCCGCTAGGAGAGACCGCCCATGAGCTGCAAAAGCCAGGTATGGAGCTGGGTGTGTGGGATGTGCCTCTGTGAAAATGCAGGCAAGATGGGACAGTACCTTTGCACACACGCACACTCACACCATCAGCCAATGGGCAAACACCAACACAACCAACAGAAATGCTTATGGGTAGGAGATGGGGTTCGGGCTCAGGCAGTCCAGAGCAGGGGTGGAAGTGGCCACCTCCCCAGAACCTCTTGAAGGTGTAGGTCTGTCTCTGTTTACCTTTGAATCATGTAGATGTATTGGCAGCTTCAGAAGTTAAATTAAACATCGGTGGGGCTGGGCACAGTGGCTCAGGCCTATCATCTCAGTGCTTTGGGTGGCCGAGGTGGGTGGATCACTTGAGGTCAGGAGTTCAAGACCAGCCTGGCTAACATTGTGAAACCCCGTCTCTACCAAAAATACAAAAATTAGCGGGGCATGGTGGCACATGTCTGTAATTCCAGCTACTTGCGAGGCTGAGGCATGAGAATCACTTGAACCCAGGAGGCAGAGGTTGCAGTGAGCCAAGATGACGCAACTGCACTCTAGCCTGGGGCAGCAGAGCAAGACTCCATCTCAAAAAAGGAACCTCATTGGCTGTCACAGAAACTGAAAGGACCTCACTTTAGGGCTGTCCACACCATCCACGCCTCCTGGAGTCCCGAGCATGGCTGGCGTGTCGTGTGCATTTCTCAGCTCTTGCCAGGTGGTGACCAGCGTGTCCCAGGAGTGGACAACGGGGTGGTGTGGCCAGGGTCTTCGGGACACATCTTCCCCAGGCAGCGCTTGGGCCTCCTCGGCTGCATCCTCGTGTGGATCACTGTGTTTTTATGTGACACGGCTTTGAGCGTCGTTCACTTGTTCCTCGTGGCTGATTGCTCCTTCTGAGCAAGCAGAGGGTGTGCTCTGGCCTCTTGTTTCACAGATGCACCATGCTGCCTGGCACCTTCTCACAGGCACCCTGCAGAATGCCAGAGGGTTCTTAGAATAGAGAAAGAAAAGAGCCAGGCGCGGTGGCTCACGCCTGTAATCCCAGCACTTTGGGAGGCCGAGGCGGGCAGATCACAAGGTCAGGAGATCGAGACCATCCTGGCTAACACAGTGAAACCCTGTCTCTACTAAAAATACAAAAAAATTAGCCGGGCGTGGTAGTGGGCGCCTGCAGTCCCAGCTACTCGGAGACTGAGGCAGAAGAATGGCGTGAACTCTGGAGGCGGAGCTTGCATTGAGCCGAGATCGCTCCACTGCACTCCAGCCTGGGTGACAGAGCGAGACTCCGTCTCGAAAAGAAAAAGAACCCTGGAGTACTTGCTGGTTGTGGAGGAAGGCCCCACATCTGCTCGCCCCGTTGCCTGGGCTCCCCACCGGCCCTGCAGATTTCATGAAACACGTCTGAAAACAGCGAAGGCCTTTTCTACAGAAGTTGCGCCCCTTTTCCCTGTAGAGTTATCTCAGCAGCCCCCTTTCTTCAGGGATAGGGCGGCTGCTGCCAGTTCACACTAGATCACTTGAGCACCCTCTGGGGTGTGAGAGCCAGGCCTGGTCCCTGTGTGGTGGGGCTGGGTGTTCTGAGCTGGCACTCATACTGCTGCTGCATACCTGCTGTGTGCCAGGGCAAAGCTGGCCCGTGTCCTACAAACTGACTCCTTTATTTATTTATTTATTTATTTATTTATTTATTTATTTATTTATGAGACGGAGTCTCTATCGCCCAGGAGTGCAGTGGCGCGATCTCCGCTCACTGCAACATCCTCCTCCTGGGTTCACGCCATTCTCCTGCCTCAGCCTCCGGAGTAGCTGGGACTACAGGCGCCCACCACCATGCCTGGCTAATTTTTTGTATTTTTAGTAGAAACGGGGTTTCACCGTGTTAGCCAGGATAGTCTCGATCTCCTGACCTTGTGAACCGCCCACCTCGGCCTCCCAAAGTGCTGGGATTACAGGCGTGAGCCGCCACGCCCGGCCGAAAACTGGCTCCTTTATTATGTAAAGAATAAAGTGGGCTATAAAACATGAGAATATGCAGGCTGACCCTGACACCCTTGAAAGCCCACCCACCATGTCTCAGATGGCTTTCATGGGGGCAGGATAAAGGACAGTGGCCTTAAGCCTTCTCCTGTGATGGTGACAGCTCATTTGCCAGCTGTTGCTGGAACTGCCCCTGGATTTTGAGGAAGGCGTGGAAGTTCAGGACTCAAGATATTTCCTGGATAGAGAATAACTGGAGCCGGGCGCGGTGGCTCAAGCCTGTAATCCCAGCACTTTGGGAGGCCGAGATGGGTGGATCACGAGGTCAGGAGATCGAGACCATCCTGGCTAACACGGTGAAACCCCGTCTCTACTAAAAAATACAAAAAACTAGCCGGGCGAGGTGGCAGGCGCCTGTAGTCCCAGCTACTTGGGAGGCTGAGGCAGGAGAATGGTGTGAACCCGGGAGGCGGAGCTTGCAGTGAGCTGAGATCCGGCCACTGCACTCCAGCCTGGGCGACAGAGCGAGACTCCGTCTCAAAAAAAAAAAAAAGAGAATAACTGGAAAGGCTCAAGTAAGTTTTTCCAAAGCTCTCGCGTTAGGAGGAGTTCAGCCTGGAATAAGAGCATGTGTTAGTTTTGTCATCCCATCTAACTACAGATTGAATTACCCTGATAGGTTTTTAAGCCATTCCAATGTGCATTATCTCAATAAAGCTGTTATTTAAAAAAATACTAGATTGCAGTTTTAAAATACTTACATTTTACAGCTTCTAAAAAAGGAAAGTTATTTCCAACCAGAAAAGTGAAGTAGAAAAATGAATTCTTTGCATGGAGCATGGTGATTTATGCCTGTAATCCCAGCACTTTGGGAGGCCGAGGCGAGCAGATCACAAGGTCAGGAGATCGAGACCATCCTGGCTAACACGGTGAAACCCTATCTCTACTAAAAATACAAAAAATTAGCCTGGCGTTGTGGCGAGGCATTGTGGGTGTGGTGGTGGGGGCCTGTAGTCTCAGCTACGTGGGAGCCTGCGGCAGGAGAATGGCGTGAACCCGGGAGGCGGAGCTTGCACTGAGCCGAGATCGCGCCACTGCACTCCAGCCTGGGCGACCGAGCGAGACTCCGTCTCAAAAAAAGAAAGGTTATCTGGGCACACTGGCACACACTGTAGTCCTAGCTATTGGGGAGACTGAAGTGAGCGGAACACTTGAGCCAGGGAGATGGAGGCTGCAGTGAGCTCTGATTGCACCACTGCACTCCAGCCTGGGTGCCAAAGGGAGGCCCTGTCTCTGAAAAAAAAAAAGAAAAAAAAAATTGTATGTGCAAAGACCTTATGTCCAAATAAGGTCCCATTCACAGGTACTTGAGTTAGGACTTCAGCATCTCTCTGGGGAGCAGTTTGACCTGCGGCACTGGCGTTCATCTCTGTCTTAGTCTTTGTATTAGCCGTTTTGTTTCTTAGCTTTCCATTTGTATTTCTATAAGATAAGAAAAATGGGCCAGGCACGGTGGCTCACGTCTGTAATCCCAACACTTTGGGAGGCCGAGGCGAGCAGATCATGAGGTCAGGAGATCGAGACCATCCTGGCTAACACGGTGAAACCCTGTCTCTACTAAAAATACAAAAAAATTAGCCGGGCGTGGTGGCGGGCGCCTGTAGTCCCAGTGACTCGGGAGTCTGAGGCAGGAGAATGGCGTGAACCCGGGAGGCAGAGCTTGCAGTGAGCCGGGATCGCACCACTGCATTCCAGCCTGGGCGACAGAACAAGACTCCATCTCAAAAAAAAAAAAAAAACAGAAAAGGTGTACTATAGTATTTGAAACGTTGTGAAAAAATAAACATGCCGAAGCAATGGATTTGGTTTTGGGATTCCAAAGTTACCGTGTCATGAGTGGGCCTCAGAATGAGCCTCCTTAGCCCGGGTGGAAAGTCATTTCCGTGTCTCCTCCTCCCCCCAGGAAACTCCCAGTACAGCCAGCAGCAGGCTGGGTACCAGCAGGGCGCCGCGCAGCAGCAGACCTACTCCCAGCAGCAGTACCCCAGCCAGCAGAGCTACCCCGGGCAGCAGCAGGGCTACGGTAAGAGGGGAGCACGTTCCTCGGGGCCCCTCAGCGCCCACCCCTGCTGCACATGGGTACGTGCACGGTGACCCTGGTGTGCAGGCAGAAGTGTGATAAACTTATTTTGGATACTTCTAGGTTTCCAGAAAAGTTGGAAACATACACGCATGTAGACCTGAAACATCTTATTTTAACTTGAACATAAATTCATTGCCCACGTGGCCTGTGACGGTTGCCAGTGTCCCGTCTGTCTGCCACCTGCACGCCTCATGCCCAGCTTCGACCTCTTTGACAGAGCAGGTCAAAGCCTGTGGGTCTCAGCCTTCACTGCAGCTTAGAATGACCCAGGAAACTTCTGACAAATAAGTTCTGGGCTGCCCCAGGTCTTTTGTTGGAGCAAAATCCCAGTTCTCAGGATGAGCTACACACATATGGTTTCTTATGAGGCTCGTGCCTGATTCTGCTGTGCTTGTTCAGCCCTTTACAGCCATTACAATAAATAGTATAAAAATCACTTGAGGAGGCTGGGCACGGTGGCTCACGCCTGTAATCCCAGCGCTTTGGGAGGCCGAGGTGCTTGGATGACCTGAGGTCAGGAGTTCAAGACCAGCCTGACCAATATGGTGAAACCTGGTCTCTACTAAAAATACAAAAATTAGCTGGGCGTGGTGGTGGGGGCCTGTAGTCCCAGCTACTCAGGAGATGAGACAGGAGAATTGCTTGAACCAGGAGGTAGAGGTCACAGTGAGCCGAGATCACACCACTGCACTTCGGCCTAGGTGACAGAGTGAGACGACTCCTCAAAAAATAAAAATAAAATATTACTTGAGGCTCAGTGTGGTGGCTCATGTCTGTAATCCCAGCACTTTGGGAGGCTGAGGCAGGAGGATTGCTTGAGCCCAGGAGTTCGAGACCAGCCTGGGTGACATAGTGAAATCATCTCTACAAAAAATACAAAAATTAGCAGGGCATGGTGGCACACTCCTGTGGTCTCAGCTACTTGGGAGGCTGAGGCAGGAGAATTGCTTGAGCCTGGGAGGTGGAGGTTGCGGTGAGTCAAGATCACACCACTGCACTCCAGCCTGGCCTGGGTGTGTCTTTTTTAAAAAAAAAAAAAAAAAAAAAAAAAGGCCTCTATCATATCAGTTCTTTCTGGAGCCTTTGACTTAGGCTTCCTAGAGACGATGCCTCTGTCTCACCTGCCTGCAGGTTTCCAGCAGCTCCTGTGATCGTTAAGTTACAAGTTACAGCAGCCAGTGTGACTGGTGCCAGTGGGTTCTGGAGGGCTCTCCTGCCCTCAGGTAACAGCAGCTCGGGGGAGATGGAGAGAGCCCATCAGCCCTCCCCATGCTGGTGGGGGCCTGGGGCACTGTCCTGGGACCTCACAGGACTGGAGGGGCTGGGGAGTCGGTTGTGTGGTGCTCTCGCTGTACAGAGTTAACGAGGAGCACGTGCAGGTGCCAGGCGTTCTGGAGATTGACAAAAGGCTGATGCATTGAGACAGGAATTTTTTAAGGAAAAGAGGAAGAAGTTTTTAGAAAATTTTTAAGTTAAGAAAAAAAATAAAGATGCGCCCGTTTTGGCCTCACAGTTCCTGGTATTTTCTCAGGGCCTGCCCAGGGAGCCCCGTCACAGTACCCCAGCTACCAGCAAGGCCAAGGCCAGCAGTACGGAAGCTACCGAGCACCGCAGACAGCGCCGTCTGCCCAGCAGCAGCGGCCCTACGGCTATGAACAGGCAAGCTTTCTGGATGTTTCCAGATGTGCCCATCCACCGCGCCTGTCGAGACATAATGAAGATTTCTCTTATGGCCATGAGGAATAATGAGCTGGAACTAACTGGCTTCCAGGGTTCCTTCCAGAATGTTAAGTCTCTGAGCCTGTAAGGTTTTTCAGAATTACCTCTGTGTATACACTCACCTCAGTCATCCAGCTGGCTTTTCATACCCTGAGCTCACCGTTAGATCTGCATGCCTGGTTCTCACATTCGTTCACTCTGCCAGTGTTTGTCGCGTACTGGGCACGTGTCCGGTCTCTGCTGGGTGCTTGGTGTGTGGCCGTGCCACGAACCCTGCGCTTTCAGAGCTTATTATCTCGCTACGGAGACATAAGGTTGTTCCACAGGCCAGACCGTGCTGAGATCAGAGCGGGGGGCCCCGAGTGGAGCCCGCCTTCCAGGTGGGGGCACAGGCGGCTGCATTTGGCCCCTGTGGACAATTCCAGGACGAAGACAGCGGGGAGTGGCAGCCCCAGGCTCAGCCCAGGGAGGGGTAGCCCTTTCTGCCCAGGAACAGCGAGCAGGGCTTTGAAGGAGCTGAGGAAAGAGCAGCTTGGAAGATGGAAGAGCGGGAGCTCTTGGGACAGTGAGGAGGCCGGCTTGGCGGGAGGTGACAGGGA
The DNA here is from genome assembly GCF_003255815.1 of Theropithecus gelada. NCBI lineage: Eukaryota > Metazoa > Chordata > Mammalia > Primates > Cercopithecidae > Theropithecus > Theropithecus gelada. The sequence goes on along the minus strand of NC_037678.1, from coordinate 40,459,746 downwards.
CAGGTGGGCGTGGGGGCCTCCATAAAGCAGGCATCGCCTTCCCTCTGAGTGGGATGGGGCCCCTGGAGGAGGACAGGGTCTGTGCGGCGGGAGCACTGCAGGAGCGAGGGCCTCCTAGAGGAGAATGAGCCAGGCACAGGAAGAGGGCGTGCCAAGGTCCTGAGGCACCGGGAGGTTTGTCCCAGTGAAGGCAGCCCGAAGGAGGCTCGGTGGCTGGAGCACGGGGCATACGAAGGAGAATGGTCTTGGACATTTTTTGGAGCCTTTGAGAGAGTCCTTAGCAGGAAGTGGCTCTGTGTTGGTGACTCTGAGCTGGCCAGAGGTGTTAGGGACACTTTACACCGCCAGTGAAATTTCAAAGCACTACGTCGATCAAGGTTGTTTTTCTCAGGGAACTGGGTAGGTAAGAGGCTGAGTACTTTTTTTAAATGCTTCTCGTCCTCCTCCCTCAAGAGGGCAAAGGGTCACCAGGTAGATGTAGAGAAGCCTAAAGATCATGTAACACAGGCCCCCTGCCAGGGCACAGTACTCAGAAGGTCATGCCTGGGAAGGGCACGCCGATGAGGCATTTACACAGACGTTAGGAGTGCTCCTGGTGTGCTCTCAGGACACCGTGAGGCCACTGCAGCCGACGCCAGGGGCCGCCTCTCCCCAGTGTGTGCTGGGCGCCGGTCAGCGGGGAGCAGGCCCCAGCTTGGCCCTCTAGGCTTGCACAGGAGCGTCATGCTGGGGTCTGGAAGGACAGCAGTCTGCATCCAAATTAGAATTAATGATTCTGATGAGACACTATACCTCCTTCATACAGTCCTGAAAATAACTTACTTGGATTTTGTGAAATAAGTGAATGTCCTAACTTAATTATAAGACTGAACCAGAGGACATACAACTTTATACCTACCTATGAAAGGACCGTGGCTGGTTGTGGTGGCCCATACCTGTAATTCCAGCACTTTGGGAGGCCAAGGCAGGAGGATTGCTAGAGCCCAGGAGTTTGAGACCAGCCTGGGCAACATAGCGAGACCTGTCTCTACAAAAAATAAAAAAAGTAGTCGGGCATGGTGGTGCATACCTGTAATCCCAGCTACTTGGAAAGCTGAGGCAGGAGGATCCCTTGAGCCCAGGAGGTCGAGGCTGTAGTGAGCCGTGACTGCACCATTACACTCCAGCCTGGACTATAGAGAGCAAGACTTTGTCTTAAAAAAACGAAAAAGAAAGGCCAGGTATGGTGGCTTACACCTGTAATCCCAGCACTTTGGGAAGCTGAGGCTGGTAGATCACCTGCAGTCAGGAGTTCGAGACCAGCCTGGCCAGCATGGTAAAACCCCATCTCTGCTAAAAATACAAAAATTAGCAGGGTGCCTGTAAGCCCAGCTACTCGGGAAGCTGAGGTGGGAGAATCGCTTGAACCGGGAAGGCAGAGGTGAGCTGAGATCACGCCACTGCACTCCCGCCTGGGTGACAGAGCAAGACTCCATCTCAAAACAAAGAAAAGAAAAGACACAAGGCAATGGAGAAGACAGAGAATTCCACATTTAGGGGGAAATGTGTCCATCTAACTGCAGAATAATTAACATAACATAGTCTTTAGTCAGAATCAAGTGTAACTGGCCATGGCGTTTTGGCACAGCACTGCCAGCGTTGGGCGTCTCCTAGGGGCCGTTGTGCACACGGTGTTATGTTTGCAGCACCCCTGCCTCCACCCACGATGCCAGTAGCACCCCCGTTGCCCAGTCTGACAATTTAAAATGGCTCCAAACATTGCCAGATGCCCCCCAGGGCAAAATTGTCTCCATTTGAGAACCACTGGGCTACACTTAAAAATGTGCTGAGGTGGCCAGGCACAGTGGCTCACGCCTATAATCCCAGCATTTTGGGAAGCCGAGGTGGGCGGGAGCAGACGGAGACAGACGAGATCGCGCCATTGCACTCCAGCCTGGGCAACAAGAGCGAAACTCCCGTCTCAAAAAAAAAAAAAAAAACACTGAAGTGCTGAGGCGTTGGGGCTGCCTGTGGTTTTACAGGGCTCAAGGGCTGCCATGCCTTCAGCTGAGCAGCTCTGGCTTTGAGGCTTTCCATCTTACCCAATGGTGCAGGGGCAGAAAGACATCAGAACGGACTCCTGCTAACTAGGACCATCACAGGCAGCTCTGGGAATGAAAATGTGACAGGCTGTGTTCACCAGGAACATTATGTGGACGGTGTTCACCAGGAACGTTATGTGGACTGGATTCTTGGTCAGGCGGGATCAGCTTTCCTCCCTCCCTGACTTCCTTGCTGCAGGCACTCAGGAAATCTGATCATTAACTAGCTGGGGGCACAGGGAGACTGAGGCATGCAACGATCGTTGTCTTCCTCTGTGGCAGTCACCCGAGCGGCTTTTACCACAGATCCGATGCTCCGTTTCGCTGCTCAAGGAATTCTCTGTCTTGTGGCCTTGTGGGGCATGGGCTCTCTAGTTCTCTCTTCATGCTGTTGTTTTCGTCTGTTGTTGTTGTTGTTCTTTGAGACGGAGTCTCGCTCTGTTGTCCAGGCTGGAGTGCAGTGGTGTGATCTCGCTCACTGCAGCCTCCGCCTCCCGGGTTCTAGCGATTCTCCTGCCTCAGCGTCCTGAGTAGCTGGGATTACAAGCACGTGCCACCACACCCACCTAATTTTTGTATTTTTAGTAGAGACGGGGTTTTGCCATGTTGGCCAGGCTGGTCTCGAGTTCCTGACCTCAGGTGATCCTCCCACCTCAGCCTCCCAAAGTGCTGGGATTACAGGTATGAGCCACCATGCCTGGCCTCTTTTTTTTTTTTTTAAGACAGGGTCTCACTCTGTCGCCAGGCTGGAACACAGTGGCATGATCTCAGTTCACTGCATCCTCCACCTCTCAGGCTCGAGTGATTCTCCTGCCTCAGCCTCCCAAGTAGCTGGGATTACAGGCACGTGCCACTACCACCTGGCTAATTTTTTTTTGCATTTTTAGTAGAGACGGGGTTTCACTGTGTTGGCCAGGCCTGTCTTGAACTCCTGACCTCAAGTAATCCGCCCGCCTTGGCCTCCCAAAGTGCAGGGATTGCAGGCATGAGCCACTGTGCCTGGCTGAGGCTACTTTTTTCCATTTTTTGGTACAGATGGTGTCTTGCTGTGCTGCCCAGGCTGGTCTCAAACTCCTGGGCTCAAGCAGTCCTCCTACCTCAGCCTCCAAATTCAGATTTTTTTTTTTTTTGGAAATAGTGTCTCACCCAGACTAGAGTGCGGTGGCATAATCATGGCTCACTGCAGCCTTGACCTCCTGGGCTCAAGCCATCCTCCCACCTCACCCTTCAAGTAGCTGGGACTATTGGCACATGCCACCACACCCGGCTAAGTTTTGGATTTTTGTAGAGATGGATTCTGGCCATGTTGCCCAGGCTGGGTCTTCAGATTTTTTTATAGATTGAAACGCATTACCCTGGTCGTCCCCGCTCCCATTTTCTTACTTTAGCGGGCTGGGGGACAGATGGTGTTTGCATCAGCTCCCAGGGGTCCAACTTGGAGGAGAGCCTTCCTGCATAGCAGGCCCAGCGTAAGGCTCTGATGCCAGGCCTGGCACAGGCCCAGCTGCAGCGATGCCAGTGTGTGACTGAACGAATGAACCTTTGGCCCTCTCTACGTTGTTAGCCCCAGGCTTGGCCGGTGGCTTCTGGAAAGCCGTTCGCTGCCCGCCTGAGATGTGGGCAGAGGTGGTTTGCTTGCCATTGTCCCTCCTACCCCCTGTCCTGGCTGGGGTGGACGTCTGTCTTCCTTTTGCTCGTGACTATAGGGGTGTAATCTGTGTCTTGATCTCTTTTAGGGCCAGTATGGAAATTACCAGCAGTGAGGGACACACGTTCTGGCTGGAGCCCTTGTGGTAGCGTGTTCATCCAGGGGCCGGATGGGCTGGCGGCAGCTCTGGTGAACTGTGACATGTTGGTTACCCTTTTGCCCAGTGCCACGTCTGCATGTGAAGCGTGCTCATTTCATGCTGGGTATGACGCCGAGCGCGCACCCCTGGCGCAAGACAGCGCTTGGTGGTGTGATACTTTTGGTGCTGTGTATAGTATTGTATGTCGGTACATGGAGAGGTATCCTTTTTTTGTCCCCCTGCCCCCTTCTCAATGTTTCTAGCTAGCTTTGGGGGTCATTTTGTCATCAGAGCATTCTGTACCCAGGGGCGGGACAGATCTTGAGGACACCACAGTCCACCTGTTCCCGTCAGCAGACCTTAGGTCTCATTTCCCTCCCCATGCAGTGTTGTCGTGTGGGTTGTCAACTTCTCTTTAACTGGCTACACCACAGCTGGACACACATACAGCCCCTGGAGGGCAGCCTCTTCCTGTGCCTCGATGGGGTGGGTGGGAGGGCATCTTCTGTGTGTTGGGCCAGTTTCTGTTACATAACGAAAAGGATAAGCACCTCCCACGGGAGAGGCCACAGATGGCCACTTCCAGAGCTTGCTCATTGCCTGTCTCTCGCCAATTCCGTTTATCCAAAAAGGTACATAGTTTTGAATTAAAAAGTAAACAGGGATCAATGACTGTATTCCAGATAAATATGAATCCCTAAGGGCCATGGACAAATTGCCTAACCCAGGGCCGGCGGTATTGCTGAAGGAAAGAGGCAGCTCTCTGGGTTACTCTGGCTCTGACCCTTGTTTAGCTGATGGTCATTTCTGGGATTGGAATAGTTAATACGCCCGATTCTAAGTTGATAGGTAATTTAAAATATTCAAATCAAATTTTCCAAACAGTTGGCAAGTTGTTTATTTTATATTATTTCTTCCAGGACCTACTTGCTCAGATCTCCAAGCAAGCATTTCTTTTCTTTTAGGGATGTCTGAAAGTCACATCCACTAACATTACTGTGTTCTTTCTAATGAAAAGTAAAGGTTTTTTATAGAGAAACTTGAGTAATTTTTACATTTCTAGGACATTAAATCCCATTTAAATTCTGTGTGAACATTAAAGACAGCACACTTGCAAAAGTATGGTCAAAGGAAAAAAAAAAATCCCACATTTCCATTAATAAGTAGCATGGACTTTTGATCAACCTTTACGTGGAATAATAATATTCGTATTTGCCATTAATCCTTTTAAAAAAATCTTTGGATAAATGCTGATGAATTTCCAAGAACTACCAAGAAAATACAAAAGATATCCAATGCTTGATATATGAGGCCTACTAATAACGATATTTCTCTTCAATTGATGTTTTGTTTTAAAAGTTAAAATTCTTGGCCGGGCACAGTGGCTCACACCTGTAATCCCAGCACTTTGAGAGGCTGAAGCAGGCAGATCACCTGAGGTTGGGAGTTCAAGACCAGCCTGACCAACATGGAGAAACCCCGTCCCTACTAAAAATACAAAATTAGCCAGGCGTGGTGGCGCATGCCTGTAATCCCAGTTACTCGGGAACCTGAGGCAGCAGAAATGGCTTGAACCTGGGAGGCGGAGGTTGCAGTGAGCAAAGATTGCGCCATTGCACTCCAGCCTGGGCGACAAGAGTGAAACTCTGTCCCAAAAAACACACACACACACACACGTACACACACACACACACACACACACAAAAGTAATTATCCAGAGTTGCTTTAGAATTTACAAGTCACTTATGTGTTTTGCCTGAATTAATCCTGACAGCCCCTGTGAGGAAATCTGGAGTAACAGTTCCCATGTTAGAGATGAAGAACTGAGGCACAGATTAAAGGACTTGCCTGTGTTGAATACCAGTCCTGTTCTAGGACATTCTCCCCTCCTCTACGGGACAGATGTCACACACAAATGGGGATAGAAGTGTTTATTTTGTAGGCGTAAGGGTTTTTAAAACCCTTAACACTGGTAAGGGCTTAAAAATAAATGTATATGTTCATATTAAATTACTGAAATGAGAGTTAATTGCTAATTGACAAAAGTATTAGCAATTTCAGTTAGGGAGTCATCTCCCTTGATTTTGTTCTTTTCCTGTCAATTTTCATAGAACTAATTTGCAAACTCAATCGGGGACTAAAATTTCCCACTGAAAATGTTAAACATTTTAGATAACTGTGAAAATAGTTTATTTTTATTCCTTGCCAATCTGGGAATATGCCTTTTATGTGTGTTTGTGTGTTTTTTTAAGTGCTGTATTAATAATACTTTCTGAAAGAAAAGGACACTTATCCCAAAACTTCAATCTGAAATGTCTTACATTAAGAATATCTTGAATGTTGTGTATATATTTTAAAAAGCACTTTGCAAAATAGTTTGTACATTTATTTCCTAATTTATACATGATTTTTGGTGTTAATATATTTAATGATTAATAACAGAATGTTTATTTAATGTGTTGTCCATTTTTATGTAATATTGTGATGGAAAGTGATGCCAGCAATTCCTTCTCATTAACTTATTCTATCTTCTGTCCTATGAATGTTGAGAAAAGCTTAGGCTAACATGAATTGTTTGTGAAGTGTGGTTGATGGTGCTTTGTTTTTTTCTGACTACTTCTACGGAAGGCCAGTGGAGAAGCAAAGGAAGATGTGAAAATTGACGCTCATTCTTCTTCTTGTTCCCTGACATCCAGCAAATTGTGAATTTGAAAAATGATGACCACAATTTTCAGAAGGGCTGACAAATTCATATTGGTATGCAAAAGCTCATCACCCATTAGGGTTTGTTGTTGAATCGACAGTACTTAGCATATTAAAACAGTACATCAGAACTCAATGCCAAGAGTCTTTATGAATGGGATTAAGGTGGACAAGATCTCCTAAGATCTGAAAAGAAACCTTAATACACTCATATGGTTGGAGTCTTAAGTAAACCTCTGATTTTGTCAGAGTTTTTCTACCTATAGGCTTGAATAGGGGGCATCCCTTCAAAACTGTACAAAGAAGACTGTTTTCCATTTAAAAATTTTTAGCCACTTCATTTCTATTTATTGAACAGGTCAAATTTGTCTTGTTATTTGTGAGTACAGTACATTTAAAAAACATCCTTATCGGTTAATTTTTTTTTTTTCAGCCGGAGATTGACGTATAAATTGTTCATGCTTTTGGTGTAATCTCTTAATAAACTGGTTCTTCAAAAATCATCCTATAAAGTGGGTTTTCATGAAGTTAATGGGATTTTGGTGTGATTTGTTTTGCAAATACTTACTACCAAGACCCGGTAGATTGTCACCTCGGCTCCTGGGCAGTCCCCGTGCGTCCGCGCCGCATTCCCCGCGGCGGGAAGGCGGAGCCAGGGACAGGGCGGTGGGGACGGCGTCCCGGGGCTGCCCTGCGGTCCCCACTGCCTGCTCTGCGTTGCCCAGTAGCCTCCTCGGGCAAGGGCGGTGTCCTCATCAGACCTGGGAGGCTCCGCAAACGCCGGAGGGGTCGGAGGAGCTGGAGGTCCCTGGACACCGGGTGGAACGGGCGGGGCGGCTGTCCTTGTGTTCGGGCAGCGAGGGCGCCGGCGAAAAGCGCGGGTGCAGCTGAGCGCTCCGCAGCCTTCCCGCTGTTCCTCCTGCTCCCGCTCCTAGGGACAAGGTCCCTCCTCGGTTCCGCCGGCGTATCTTCTGCACCTGCGCACTAGGCAGGGCTTGGCGCTGCCCAAGCCGAGAGGCCCCGGAAGTGGTCGGCCGCTTGCGACGCCCCGGAAGTGACGTGCTTTCCCGAGCCGGTGAGTGCGGGAGCGGGGAGCTTGGTCCCGGGGGCTGGTCGCGGCCCAGGTGCGAGGAGGGTCCTCGGCTTTGCCGCGGGGTACGGGGCCGCTGGGAGCGGGAGAGGCCCCGGCCTAGCAGCTGAGAGGCCTGGAGGGCTGCCGGGCTGCGAACCGCGGTGGGGAGCGGCGCCTTGCTCCCCAGTCCTGCCCCACTCTCTCCGCAGAGCCGCGTTTGGGGGTCGGAAGTCCTGTCAGCCACCCGCGTGCTTCTCTGTCACAGAGATGGCTGCCGCGTGTGAGTTCCGAGTCAAGTTGTTTAGGAATTTGCCTAAGTATTTGCCTAATACTTACGGCTGTAAGTATTAAACATTTTCTTCTGGAATTTTAAAGTGATTATTGGTAGTGTACAGTTGCACAAAACAACATAAATATATGCACATTTGGATGATAAAAATAAAGTTTTGTATTGTAAACGCTCCTCAAGGAGACGCATCGCCAGATAGTTCACTGTCCGTGGGTGGCTTTTGCCCTGTGAGAGCCGGTTATCCGTTCTGTTCCCGTTTACGTTCTCGTAGCTGCAGATACCGAGGAATGGCGTTCACGCAGACCTGTGGATGGGAATCAGAGAAGTTGTTGGGCAATGTCGCTGGAGAAATACCTTTCTTTTGTAAAGGGGTGGACCCATTTAAAAAAAAAATAGGAAAGGATAACTCATATTGTTTTAAACGCAAGTTCGTCCTCACGCAGTTCTGTTTGAGCAGAGAGAACGTAGCAAAACTTGAGAAAATGGATTCCTTCGAAATTATCCTGGCCTTAGTCCCTTGGGAAGTCTATGTGTACGCGAACCTCAGTGGGAAGATTCCTGCGGTAAAATGCAGGTATCAGCAACATGCCAGGGAGGCCAGAGGATACTGTGTGACTTTGGGCAAGTGACTTAACCTCTCTGAGTCTCAGCCTCCACTGCTTTAGATGGGCATAAAAAATGTAAAGTCAAGAATGAGGTTTCTGCTGAGCGCGGTGGCTCACACCTGTAATCCCAGCACTTTGGGAGGCCGAGTCGAGCCGATCATGAGGTCAGGAGTTCAAGACCAGCCTGGCCAACATGGTGAAACCCCATCTCTACTAAAAATACAAAAAAGTAGCCGGGCGTGGTGGCAGGCGCCTGTAATCCCAGCAACTTGGGAAACCGAGGCAGGAGAATCGCTTGAACCAGGGAGGTGGAGGTTGCAGTGAGCTGAGACTGCACCACTGTGCTCCAGCCCAGGCAACAGCGCGAGACTCTTTCTCAAATACATTTAAAAAAAAAAAATCATTTTTCATGCTCACAGGAGGATTTGAGGAGGGTTTATAAAGGGACCGTTTGCAAAGAGAGTATAGGTAAATGACGGTTGGTCCTTTATCCTGGAACTGTGTCAGTGGAGTTTCTACTCCTGGACGCCAAAGGATCAGGGAAGACAGCAGTACCAGGAGAGGGAAGAGTCACTGGGGAGGGCTTCTTGGACTGGAGGTGTAAGCCTCAATCTGAGTGGGCAAGGAGGTCCGTGTCCCAGCCTCCTGTTCCTGCCTCCCGTCTCTGGTAGAGGGCCAGGTCCCAGTAGGTTTTCCTAAGGGGCAGGCTCAGGCTCCTGACACACAGCACAGGGCAGGGTAGAAAGCTGGTCTGGTCAGGGTAGAAAGTGGAAGATAGCTCAGCATGCAGTATTACCCCTCGCAGGATATTATTGTTAGGAATACATTTAAAAGTGGATATATTGGTCAGGCGTGGTGGCTCACACCTGTAATCCCAGCACTTTGGGAGGCCAAGGCAGGTGGATCACCTGAGGTCGGGAGTTCAAGACCAGCCTGGCCAACATGGTGAAACCCTGCCTCTATTAAAATTACAAAATGAGCTGGGTGTGGTGGTGGGTGCGTGGTGGAGGATACTCGGGAGGCTGAGGCGGGTGGATCACTTGAACCCACGAGATGGAGGTTACAGTGAACCGAGATCCCACCATTGCTCTCCAACCTGGGCTACAAGAGCGAAACTCTGCCTCAAAAAAAAAAAAAAAAATGCCAGGCGCGGTGGCTCACGCCTGTAATCCCAGCACTTTGGGAGGCCGAGGCGGTTGATCACCTGAGGTCAGGAGTTCAAGACCAGCCTGGCCAACATGGTGAAACCCCGTCTCTACTAAAAATACAAAAATTAGCCAGGCGTAGTGACACGTGGCTGTAATCCCACCTACTCGGGAGGTTGATGCAGGAGAATCCCTTGAACCCGGGAGGGGGAGGCTGCAGTGATCTGAGATCCCACCACTGCACAAATTAGCTGGGTGTGGTGATGGGTGCCTGTAATCCCAGCTTCTTGGGAGGCTGAGGCATGAGAATTGCTTGAACCCAGGAGGCGAAGGTTGCAGTGAGGTGAGATCATGCCATTGCACTCCAACCTGGGCGACAGAGTGAGACTCCTGTCTCAAAAAAACTTTCTGTGATGAGGGCAGTGTTCTAATCTGTGCTGTCCCACATGGTACCCACTCGCGATGTGACCATGAGCACTTAGATGTTGCCTGAGGGACTGAGTTTTTACATTTTCGTTAATGTTAGCCAAATGGCCACATTTGGCCAGTGGGGACTGTACTGGGCAGGTCAAGGGCAGCCTTGTTGGAAGGAAGATAAAGACACCAAAGAGCGGCGTGAAACAGTGGGATTTGTTCATCCGGCAAGGGAGAGCCACAGCACTCAGCGGACCTCCAAAGAGAAATTGAAAGGGCAAACAGGAGGAAGCAAATTAGGCAAGATTCCGAGTTCAGGTCTCTGGTTGGCTTTGCGGCCTTCTCTGCGGTTGATCTTCAGGTTCCGTGTCACCCGCGGCAGGAAGTCTGGTTTCCAGAATATCCGGGCTGGATGGTGTAACGTCCCAGCAGGCTGAGCCGTGACTGTGCTTGTGTTGATGAGCCTGAGTCGTTTTTCCCCGGCCTGTTTTTATGCCCCACCCCTGACCCATCTGACAGCTCTGGGTTAAGTCTCTCCACCTGTCTGCCTCAGTTTCCACAACTTTAAAATGAGGATGATGAAGGACTTCACAGTTTTATGAGGACTGAATGAGTTAATCCCTGAAAAATACTTAGAACAGTATTTTGCAAGTAGTGAGGTAGAGGTCTTGAAGGTTTATTGTTAAATGATTTTCAGGTACTTTTTGTATTTGGCACTGCCATAAATGGGGTTTTTTTCTTAATTTTAATTTACAGTTGTTTGCAGCTGGTATTTAAGAATACAATTGATTTTTTTATATTAGCCTGATAACCTGCCATCTTGCTCAGTCACCTTATTGTCTTCTTGTAGACTTCCTGGGGCTTTTTTTTTTTTTTTTTTTTTTGAGATGGAGTCTCGCTCTGTTGCCCAGGCTGGAGTGCAGTGACGTGATCTTGGCTCAGTGCAACCTCCGCCTCCCAGGTTCAAGCGATTCTCATGCCTCAGCCTACTGAGTAGCCGGGACTACAGGCGCCCGCCACCACGCCCCGCTAATTTTTATATTTTTGGTAGAGATGGGGTTTCACCATGTTGGCCAGGCTGGTCTCGAACTCCTGATCTCAAATGATCTGCCCACCTCGGCCTCCCAAAGTGCTGGGATTACAGGCGTGAGCCACCGCGCCTGGCCTTCCCTGGGATTCTCTATGGAACTGTCCTCTCTTCTGTAAACAGGGACAGTTTTATTTCTTCCTTTTTCCTTTCTTTTTTTTTCCCTTTTATTTCAGTGTGTGAAAGGACATTGTTGCATTGGAATGGTGCATGTGGAGGCCCTTTTTCTCCATCGTGGGAGGTAACCGTTCAGTCTTTCTTCATTAAGTGCGATTAGCTATAGGCCCCATGTAGTGCCCTTATCAGGGTGAAGATGTTCCCGTCTGTTCCCAGTTTGCTGAGATGTTTTGTTTTCCTCCTCGTGAGTGGGTGTTGAGACGGTGGTACCACCTGTTGATACAGAGAAGTGCCTGGGCTGAGTTTCGACTGCTTGATGTGGCCTTGTGTTGAGATTACCCCTACTAGGTCTTGATGTGTGATCCTTTCTGAACCGCTGGATTCAATTGGGTGATATTTTGTTAAGCGTTATTTGCATCTATGTTCATGAGGGGTATGGTCTATAATTTTGTTTTTTCATAGTGTCAGGTTTTGGTGCTAGCCTCATAGGATGAGTTGGATAGTGATCTCACTTCCTCTATTTTCCGAAAAAGTGTGTAAGGTTGGCATTGTTTCTTCCTGGAATGTTACATGGAATTTACCAGGAAAACAAGCCGAGCTCGAGTTTTCCTTTGGGGAGTGTTTTTTAATAACAAATTTAACTTCTTGAGTAGATACAGGGCTATTTTAGATTGTTTATTCTTGTGTTTCTTTAATAAGTTGCCTTGTTCAAGAAATGTGTCCATTTCATGTAAGTTGAATTTGTTACTGAATTTGCTGGCGTAAAGTAGTTCCTAGCATTCTCTTGCCCTTCTGCTGTCTGTAAGGTGTGTGCTGATAACCCGTCGAACATTCTGACAGTGGAGATTCGTGCTCTCTCGTTTTCCGGATCAGGCTAGCTAGAGGTGTGTTAGCTTGTCTCTTCAGTGAGCCTGTTTTTTCCCGTTACGTCTTACTGTTGTCTCTTTGTTTTCTTCTGCTCTGTATGATTCTCCTCCTTCTACTCCATGCTTACTTTGCTCTTTCTGGTTTCTTGATTTGAAGCCTTAGGTTACTGATTTTAGATCTTTCTGCTTTACCAAGGTAACCATTAGAACTGTAAGTTTCCTTCTAAACACTGCTTTAGCTGCATCTCTTAAATTCTGGTATTTCGTGGTGGCGGGCGCCTGCAGTCCCAGCTACTCGGGAGGCTGAGGCAGGAGAATGGCGTGAACCTGGGAGGCGGAACTTGCAGTGAGCTGAGATCACGCCACTGCACTCCAGCCTGGGCGACAGAGCGAGACTCTGTCTCAGAAAAAAAAAAAAATTCTGGTATTTTGCATTTTCATTATCATTCAGTTCAAAACATTTTCCAGTTTCTCTTTTGATTTCTTCTCTGACCTGTGGATTATTTAGAAGAAGCTTGTTTAATCTGCAGGTTTCCTAGATATTTTCTAGCTATTGACTTCCAATTTAATTCTGAGAATATTCCCTGTGGTTGGCATTCATATACTTCCCACCCCTCCAAAGCCACAGGAGCTCTGTCACCCACGCTGGACTGCAGTGAGTGGTGTGATCACAGTTCACTGCAGCCTCCAACTCTTGGGCTTAAGTGACCCTCCCACCTTAGCCTCCTAAGTAGCTGGTATTATAGGCATGCACCACCATGTCCAGCTAATCAGCTAATTTTCTTTTTTTTTTTTTTTTTTTGGTGGACACAAGGTCTCACTATTTTGCCCAGGCTGTTCTCGAATTCCTGGCCTCAAGTTATCCTCCCGCCTTGGGCCTCCCAAACTGCTGGGATTACAGGTGTGAGCCACTGCACCCAGCCTTTCTGTATACTTTAAATAATCTCTAGATTATTTATAGTATAATACAATGTAAATGCTTTGTAAATAGCTGTTATACTTTATTTTTTAAATTTAAAAAAATTGTTGTATTGTTACTGTTTTGTTTGTTTTCCGGATATTTTTGAGCTGAGGTTTGTTGACTCCACAAATACGGAGGGCTGACTGTATATGATTTCTTTTAAATGTATTGAGACTTCTTTTTTTTTTTTTTTTTTTTTGAGACGGAGTCTCGCTCTGTCGCCCAGGCTGGAGTGCAGTGGCCGGATCTCAGCTCACTGCAAGCTCCGCCTCCCGGGTTCCCGCTATTCTCCTGCCTCAGCCTCCTGAGTAGCTGGGACCACAGGCGCCGCCACCTCGCCCGGCTAATTTTTTGTGTTGTTAGTAGAGACGGGGTTTCGCCGTGTTAGCCAGGATGGTCTCGATCTCCTGACCTTGTGATCCGCCCGTCTCGGCCTCCCAAAGTGCTGGGATTACAGGCTTGAGCCACCGCGCCCGGCCGAGACTTCTTTTATGACACATCTTATGGTCTGTTTTGGTGAATATTCCACCTGCACCTGAAAATAGAGTATATTTTACAGTTGTTGGATGTACTGTTATATAAATGTCAACTAGATAAATATTTTGATAGTATTGTTCAGATTTTGTATCTTTACTGTTTTTCTATTTTTAGACATAGGGTCTCAGGCCAGGTGTGGTGCTTGTAATCTCATGCTTGTAATCTCAGCACTTTGGGAGGCCAAGACAGGAGGATCGCTTGAGACCAGGCTGGGTAACTGGGAGACCCCGTCCCTGCAAAAAAATTTTAGAAGTTAGGCACAGTGGCACTTACCTGTAGCCCCAGCTACTTGGGAGGCTGAGGCAGGAGGATCTCTTTAGCACAGGAAGTCAAGGCTGTAATGAGCTGTGATTATGTCACTGCACTCCAGCTTGGGTGACAGAGTGAGACCCTGTCTCAAAAAAAAAAAAAAAAAGGGTCTCGTTCTCTTGTTATTGCTCAGGCTGGAGTGCGGTGGCGTATTCACAGCTCACAGCAGCTTTGAATTCTTGGGCTCAAGTGATCCTCCCGCCTCAGCCTCCCAAGGAGCTAGGTCTACAGGGGTGCGCCGCCATGCCCAGCTAATTCCTTCAGTAGAGACGGAGGTCTTGCTATTTTGCCGAGGCTGGTCTCGAACTCATGGGTTCAAGAGTTCTTCCCGCCTTGGCCTCCCACAGTTCTGGGATTACAGCCAGGAACCGCTGTGCCCTGCTGGCTCTTTTTAATCTACTTTGTCAGCCTCTGCCTTTTAATTAGAATTTGTACACGTGAACATTTAATGAAATGATGTATATGGTTAGATTTAGATGCACTTTTATTATTGCTTTCCTGTTTGTCCCCTCTGTTTTTTGTTGTTTGTTCTTTTTCTTCTGAATTGTTGGGCTCGTTCTGAGCATTTCATTTATCTGTTGGCTTCTCGGATCTGTGTCTTTGTGTTGTGTCTTAGTCATTGCCCTGGAGGTTCCAGTCTGCACACCTCTTAGCCTTCACTGTCTGCTCAGAGTTCATACTGTGCCCCTCACAGAAACGTGGGGACCTTGCAGTCATCTGGGTCCCTTGAATCCCCTCCTGACCTTTCTGTTGCCTTTCATGTGTATTACCTCTATGCGCGTTGGAAGCCCACTACACAATATTTTTTTTGTCTAAAGTCTTACATATTTAAGAACTCCTAAGAGGAAAACAATAGTATTTTATATTTACCATTTCTGTTGCTCTCCCTTCCCTCCTCAAGATCCAGGCTTCCCTCTGGTATCATTTTCCTTCAACCCGAGGAACTTTCTTGAGCAGGTATATTAGTGACAAACTGTGTTCGTTTTCTGCCATCTGAGAATCTTTATTGCACCTTCCTTTCTGAAAGAGATTTTCCCTGCATATAGAATGCCTCGGTGCCTCTTTTCTTCAAGCACTTAAAAATATCCTACATAATGGTAAAAAGCAGGGTGGATCCTGGCCTGGGTCCTGGAAGAGAAGGATGCTCTTGGGAAACTGCTGAGCCCCGAGCCCCACCTGGAGCTCAGTTACTAGCAGTGCACCAGTGGAGGCCACACAGGCGCGGCTGTGGGGGACACTGGGGAGGAAGTCTGCGGGGATGCCTTTGCACCTTGTCCACAAATCTAAAACCATCTCAAAATCAGCGGTCCTTTAAAATATATTTACAGGAAGGATATCAAGGGGAGGGTGTCCCATGGACAGGTGGGCCGGCATGGGAACTCAGCCAGTCGGGGAACAGAGACCTGCCGAAGAATGGGGAGCTCTGGGAGCAGGCAGGGAGGTGGAGCTGTGGGCATGTCCCAGTAGGGGTTGAGCAGCTCCATAAATATCTTAAAGGGCACGGAGGCACAGTTTCTTATAGTCAGAGAATGGAGTTAGCAGGACCACAAGAGAAAATTAGAATGAGCCCAGAGTGCTGAGTTGGGAATGAGGACATCCTGCTCACAGCTGGCCTGCCGCCTCCCGTGTCAGGGCCGGCCCGGAGTCAGGAGAGGCTGAGGAAGCCAGGGTTGGGACGCAGACTCTCCTGAGGGGAGAGGTGCTGCTGGGACTGGGGCCCACGTGGGAGGGTATGGGGAGGGGCTGTTGGTCATGGCCAGTCTCGATGGCACCCTGGTTCTGGAGGGGACACCATTGTCTGTGGGAAACACACATGGAAGGTTCTGGGTGTCGGGAAGTCCAGTCGGCGACTGACTCAAGTGATTCCGGAGGAAGTTCTTTGTACTCTTCTTCCAGCTTTTCTGTGATTGCCTCAGAATTAAAGCAGAATGGCCAAGGACCCCACAGAGGTAGTGACCCCCCAAAGGAGGTGGCACCTTTTGGAGGAGTGAGGCCGGGGAGAGGGAGGCGTCCGAGGCACTACGAGGGAGGAGGCGCCGGTGTCCCTTCGTGCTCCCGCGCTGGCCTCGTGTTGAGTTTTCAGCCATCCACTGGGGCCCCTTCTGTACACACCTCTCGTAGTCAGGACGGGGAGCGCCTTGTAAGGTCCCTCCTGTGGGACCTGCTGAAGAATGGGGAGCTCTGGAAGCAGGAGGGCATTTGTGCTCATGGTGAAGGGAGGGGCTGTCCTCTCCTGGAGGGCAGGGTCAGCGACTTCCTCACTGTGCCCTTGGCACCGGCAAGGTAGCTGGCTGTCATGAGCGGTGGAATGAGTGAGTGACGGCTTAAATGAGGCTTTGAGAGTGACAGTAGCTGGCACTTAAGAGTCTGCAGCTGTGCCGACCCTGCCGCCCCAGGGGTGTTTCCACCCACACCGCACATCAGGCACCAAGTGTGTGGGTTTTCCACACCAACAATTCGCCCGTCCTCTGCAGACACCAGCCAGGCATCCTGTAATTCAGTTCACTCTGACCCTGCCGTGGTGATCACAGACCCCGGGGTTAGGGGCTCAGTCACACCAACCCGCCCCCCACTTCAGATGCTGACCGCAAGTAGTGGGTCCCTGGGGTACCCACACTTCTGTCCATCTTGCTACACATTGGGGGTTCCTATGACCCCTTCAGGTTTGATGATTTACGGGAGTGGCTCACAGAACTCAGGAAGGCACTTAGTTTGCATTGCCAGTTTACTATAAAGGATGCCACAGCGGGCACAGGTGGGCAGCTGGGTGAGGAGGGGCACGGGCGAGGCCCAGAGGGTCCTGAGCACAGGAGCCTTTGTACCCAGGGAGTTCTGTGGCTGCCCTCACAGCACAGGGATGAGTTCACCAAACTGAAAGCTTTCCCAAGCCCCTAGTTCAAGGATTTCCATGGAGGCCTCGTCATGGAGACATGATCAGTTATGAACTCAGCCTCCAGCCCCTCTCCCCTGTTTGGAGGGTGGGGGTGGGGCTGAAAGGCCCAGGCTTCTCATCATGGCTTGGTCTTTATGATGACCAGCCCCCTCCCAAGGCCATCCAGGAGCCCACCAAGAGGTGCCTCATTAGAACAGAAGACTCTCCTGTCACCCAGGAAGTCCAAGGGATTTAGGAGCTCTGCATCAGGCACCCCTATCACCCCTGTCACTCAGGAAATTACCAGTGTTCTGAGAGCTGTGTGTCAGGAGCCAGGAGCAGAGGCCAAGTGTACACTTCTCATTCTGTCAGTGCCACAGCCAGGGCTGCTGTTGTGCAGCCATGTGGATCAGCTCAGCCCGTCCTCACCCAGCCCTGTCCTTACAAGTGAGGAGGCTGAGGCCACACAGGTGCGTGGCCTTCCCTTAGAGTTGCTTTCCAGAGCCTGGTGCTTAGCCGCTATGCTCCATGGTTAATATTCTTGTGTTCCAATATAACAACTTGAAAATTACACAAGATAACACTGTTGATAACATTTGAATAAATGGGTGTTTTTCAAGAAATTTTGACTTGCACTTCAGATTTCCTTTTTAATATTTTCGTTGAGCGGATACTTGCTGTTCCGTAAGAGGATATGTCCAGTGTTGTGGAAGATTTAATGTTTTAAATCCTTTGTACAGAAATCCTGCTCCCAAGTCACAGATAGGCTGACGGGTCAGAGGACAAGACGTGACCCAGGGCCGAGAGGGTGAGTGACCAGGAGAGTCAGATTCATCAGTTCACTTGTTTGTTTGAGAAACGTGCATGGAGACCTGCTGCATGAGACCCTCCTCTTCCGTTTCTGTTTCATGCCCAGGGTTAAACCAAGCATCTCCTTTTGCCAATCTGTCTTCTGTAGGGGCCATGTCACCTGCAAGGCTTTTCTCAGCAAGATTGAGGACCGTGTTTGAGGACGTGGGGCATTGGGCTTTGTCCACATGGGCTGGCCTCAAGCCCAGCCGGCGACTGCCACAGCAGGCTTCTCCCAGGCTGCTCTCGGTCGGCCGTGCAGACCACGCCAAGCGTCAGGAACTCCCGGGGAAGAAGCCGCTCTCTGAGAAAAAGCTGGTGAGACTTCTGGAGTCAGAGCAGCTTGCCTGTCTCCTCCTCAGAAGGCACAGGGTGTGGTTTTGGGTCCTCCTCTTGATCTCATCTCTGTGATCTTAGTGACGGGGCACATGGAGCTTCTTGAAAATGATGGGGTGAAACGCAGGCCTGTGTGCGAAATCCCACACTCAGCAGATCCCAGCAGGCTGGGAGAGGCGCTGGATGCTTGGAAAGCTGTGATACAGGCTGCTCATTTTACCATGAGCCTGTGTATCTTACATGTATGTTACATATATCCTTTAATATGTGTGGCTATTTCTTAAAACAAATGTGGGGGCTGGGCGTGGTGGCTCATGCCTGTTATCCCAACACTTTGGGAGGCTGAGGCAGGCGGATCACTTGAGGTCAGGAGTTCGAGACCAGCCTGGCCAACATGGTGAAACCCTGTCTCTACTTAAAAAAAAAAAAAAAAAAAAAATTTAAATAAATAAATAAATAGAAATAAAACAAGTCAGGGCAATAGACCCTCCATTTTATGGTTCTTTAAGCCTTACAAGTTTTTCTTGTTCTGTTTACCAAAACCTCCTATTTAAAACATGAATTGTCTCTAATAAATTCAAGAAAATGCACATTTATGACTCCCTTCATTTCCTCCTGAATGGAGGGGCTTCAGATAAGCATTACTGGGACAAACCGCACTTCCAGTGGACAAGCTGCTTTGGTGGGATGTGTGCTCAAATAGCTGAAGTGTCTGCACAGGCTTGTCTCATCCCCAGCAGAGAAAGTGAGCCGAGGTTTTGTCCTCCGTGTAGTGCTCACCAGTGGGGCTTTCTTCCCTGTCTGGTGGATTTTGCTTGCGTTGGCACATGACGGCATTACATATTGAGATTTGGAAATAGCAGTTCATGGTTTTTCCACATGGTGGTGCCAAAGAATCTTAAAATGTTTGTGTATTTTCTTTTAAAAGAAAAAAACAAAAAAGCTGCATTTGAGGAGTATTAGATGGGAGTGCAGAGGCAGCAGCCCTGGGACAGGGCTAGGGTGCATCTGTCCATGCACATGGGCAGAAGCCAGGCGTCCTCCCCAGGGTGTGGTGAGGTTGCAGCACCCTGGGCCGCGGGAGCTGACTGTCCTGTGGTAGGAGCTGTTGTGTGTTGAACAGTATCCTGGTTGGTTCTGTCTTTATCCAGATTGTACCTACCTTAGTGACCTAAAGAACAACTTTCCCGGCCGGGCGCGGTGGCTCACGCCTGTAATCCCAGCACTTTGGGAGGCCGAGGCGGGCGGATCACGAGGTCAGGAGATCGAGACCAGCCTGGCTAACACGGTGAAACCCCGTCTCTACTGAAAATACAAAAAATTAGCCGGGTGTGGTGGCGGGCGCCTGTAGTCCCAGTGACTCGGGAGGCTGAGGTGGGAGAATGGCGTGAACCCGGGAGGCGGAGCTTGCAGTGAGAGATCGCACCACTGCACTCCAGCCTGGGCGACAGAGCGAGACTCTGCCAAAAAAAAAAAAAAACTTTCCCTCCAGCGAGGGGCTCAGTTTGCATCACGACATTTTTAAAATGAGCCCTGTTTTCGTCAGGCCCCAGAAAATACTCTTTCTTCAGAGTCGAAAGCCTGGTAATTGTCCAGGAACGACTCTAACTCCCTGTTTCCCTGTCGCGTCCTGGGAAACTGGAACTTTCTGAGAGTAAAGATCTATGATTTCAGGAAACACATTATTTAAGGACTATTTCCTAAGCAAGATGTGGGTTTTTTAGGTTAAAAATGCTGATTTTTGTTGTTGGTGGTTTTAAATCAGTCTCACCCAGAATAAGAAATGCTGAATTTTTGAAGTGTAGGTTCACACAGAATACTTACATCTGCATTGTGGGTTGACCTTGGTCTACAAATGCTACTGACTTGTGGGAACTGTTTTTTTTCTTTGGATTTTAGAAGCAATTAGCAGTGTTAGTGTCATTAACCTGTAATTGTAATAGGCTGTCGTAAATGGAAGAGGCACATCTCAAATGGATGTATGGTATCGTGAAAGGACCTCGGAGTGTTGAGATGACGTGGGATACTTGTGCTCTCTGTAGAAAAGGTATTTTGTGGACTGTCGGAGAGTGCTTGTCTGTGGAGGAAACGGAGGCGCCGGGGCAAGCTGCTTCCACAGTGAGCCCCGCAAGGAGTTTGGAGGCCCCGATGGAGGGGACGGAGGCAACGGCGGACACGTCATTCTGAGAGGCAGGTGCCCTGGGGCAGTGCGGGCAGGGCTGGGGAGAGGCTGAGGCGGGAGGATCACTTGAGCCTGTAAGTTCAAGGCCAGCCTGGACAATATAGCAAGACCGTGTCTTTTTTTTTTTTTGGTCTCAAGGTTTGTGGATCTACAAAAAATTTTTGAAAAAATTAGCCAGAGGTGATAGCGTCCACCTGTGGTCCCAGCTACTCAGGAGGATTGCCGGAACTCAGAAGTTCAAGGCTGCAGTGAGTCGTGATCACACCACTGCACTCTAGCCTGGGTGACAGAGCAATACCCTGTCTGAAAAAAAAAGTAAAAATTTTTAAACCCAGCTAGGCGCAGTGGCTCAACCCTGTTATCCCAGCACTTTGAGAGGCCAAGGTGGGGGATCACTTGAGCCTAGGCATTTGAGACCAGGCTGGGCAACATAGTGAGACCCTGTCTCTTAAAAAATAATAATAATAACCAGATGTGGTGGCACACACTGATAGTCCCAGCTACTCGGGGCTGAAGCAGGAGGATGGCTTGAGCCTAGGAGGTCAAGGCTGCAGTGAGCTCCGATTATGCCACTGCACTCCAGCCTGGCCAACAGAGGAAGACCCTGTCTCAAAAAAATAAACAACAACAAAAAAACCCTGATGTATGGATATCATTTTTATAAATTACATGGATATTCAGCCAGACACAGTGGCTCACAGCTGTAATCCCAGCACTTTGGGAGGCCAAGGTGAGGGTATCGCCTGAGGTCAGGAGTTCGAGACCAACCTGGCCAACATGGTGAAACCCCGTCTCTACTAAAATACAAAAAACAAATTAGCTGGGTGTGGTGGCGGGCACCTGTAATCCCAGCTACTTGGGAGGCTGAGGCAGGAGAATTGCTTGAGCCTGGGAGACGGATGTTGCAGTGAGCCAAGATCATGCCACTGCACTCCAGCCTGGCCGACAGAGCAAGATTCTGTCTAAAAAAAAAAAAAAGAAAAAGCAACTTTGAACATGTTTTGTTTTGTTTTTTAATTTCAGGAGCCCAGGGTTTCCTGTCAGGGAACCTGACGTGCCGGTCACGTGAAAGCATGAGGCCTGTGCGGTGGTCTCAGTGGGTACTGCCAGCTGCTGGTTTTATTCACACTCACTCAGCACAGACGCAGAGCGAGCTGGGAATGAAGCATTGACAACAAAGTCATAGAATATAACTACTTTAAAAAATGAGAAATTTAAACATTTTCAGAAATGATAGCACATTTTGAAGGAAAATAAGAATTTCACTTTAAAAAAATGACACTGCTGGTTCTGTAACTTCTGCTGCAGCCTCACTCCTCGCTTCCATACGTATTTTTAAGGTTCTTAAACTGGACCCAGAGATGTCAGCAATAGGCCGTGGTTGCCGTAACACAAAGGGACTGAGATTCTTGTTCTCGCTTTAGTTGACCAGCAAGTCAAGTCCCTGTCGTCGGTCCTGTCGCGGTACCAGGGTTTCAGTGGAGAAGATGGCGGCAGTAAAAACTGCTTCGGGCGCAGTGGCGCCGTCCTCTACGTCCAGGTGAGCCGAGACTGCCAGAGCTGGCCCTGTCCCTGTTGTTCTGGATCATCCGGCTCCTGGGGCCACTCTGTGACCCACAGGGCCCCTGTGACTTGACACCCACAGCCAGGAAGCAGCACAGTGGAAGCAGAGGCTGGCAGACAGCGGGAAAGCAGCCCCACCCCTCGAAGCAACCCCAGACAGGCATTTTTACCAGGGTCGCACTACGTGCGTGTCTAGTGAAAGACTCATGAAATGATTCTCTTCTAAAAAGAGGGAGCCCACGGCACGCACACTTCCTCTGCCTCTGGCCCCATGAGCCGCCCTCTCACTGAGGGAGGCCGCTGGCACCCAGCGGGCCTGCATCTCATTTGTGAACTGAGTTCACTCTTCTCTTAGATTAGCTGTTTTCTGGTTGCTTCAGTTCACCCTAATGTTTTAGAAACACTATTTGAAAAGGCCCTTTGTGCAGTCAGAAGGGTGTGTACCCAGCCCCATGAAACCTCTGGAGCTCTGGGACCTTCTCCTTGTACTCCAGAGCTGTCAGCAGAGGTGAGTGGGGTGGGCAGCCACCCGGCACAGTCTGCTCTTCTTTCCTTAGCACTTGCTTCAGGAATGGGTTAAGGCCACCTGTCCTCACTGCTCATAGAGCTCAGCTGATGAGTGCCTGCTGTTTCCCAGGTCCCCGTGGGCACGCTGGTGAAGGAGGGAGGCAGAGTCGTGGCCGACTTGTCTCGCGTGGGAGACGAGTACATCGCCGCACTGGGCGGGGCAGGAGGGAAAGGCAACCGCTTCTTCCTGGCCAACGACAACCGTGCCCCTGTGACCTGTACCCCTGGACAGCCAGGACAGCAGCGAGTTCTCCACCTAGAGCTCAAGACGGTGGCCCACGCCGGGATGGTAGGTGTCCCCACTGCCAACAGCATCTGCACACACTGAACTCTAGAAAATCCACTGGTCTCGATGGGGATTTGCCAGTGGCCTAGAAGAGAACAGCTGTGCGGCTCACCTTTTTCCCACCTGTACACTGCTGACTTCCCTCTTTCCCCCAGGTGGGATTCCCCAATGCCGGGAAGTCCTCACTGCTCCGGGCCATTTCAAACGCCAGACCCGCCGTGGCTTCCTACCCGTTCACCACCCTGAAGCCCCACGTTGGGATCGTCCACTATGAAGGCCACCAACAAATAGCAGGTAGAACTTCCAGAATTCTCCCAAAGGTTACATTTAAATGACATAATTCAGAAAAATAATGATGTAACTCTTAAATTTAGCTTTCTGTTTAAAATGTAGCATTGTTGACCGGATGTGGTGGCTCACCCCTGTAATCCCAGCACTTTGGGAAGCTGAGGCAGGTGGATCACGAGGTCAGGAGATTGAGACCATCCTGGCTAACACGGGGAAACCCCGTCTCTACTAAAAATATTCCACTAAAAATACAAAAACCTAGCCGGGCGTGGTGGCGGGCACCTGTAGTCCCAGCTACTCGGGAGGCTGAGGCAGGAGAATGGCGTGAACCCGGGAGGCAGAGCTTGCAGTGAGCCGAGATCCGGCCACTGCACTCCAGCCTGGGCGACAGAGCGAGACTCCATCTCAAAAAAAAAAAAAAAAAAAGAAATTCCAGCCCTGAGGACAGTATTTCTTCCCACTCTGTCTGTGCCCCTCTTTCATCTGTGGAAGCTCAGCAGCATCACAACATGTGACTTAAAAGCTTTCCTTGTGCCGTTTGAGAGAATAAAACTTTTTCCCAGAAGACAATGTACCCATTAAAAATAGTAAGCCTGCCGGTAGGGTTATTTGGACGGCACTTTTTATCTGCAGAGGACTCTACAATAATTTCTGTCAGTAATCAGATTATTAGTAGAGTACAGGCAGCCATTTTCCTCTGTTTTGAATCCTATTTGAAGCAGAAAGAGAAGGTATTAAATGTTCCCTACTAGATGGACCCATCGCCATGCCGGTCTCCCAGACATCTCCCAGCACTGAATTCCTCGGGTGTCAGTTGGCCCAATGAATCACCCAGGTGCTAAATCAAATGGCTTCAGTTCAAGGTGGTCCTTGAAAGGAAAGTGTTAGAACTCAGGAAATCCAGCCTCCGCAGTGGGCTCCGGGCCTTCCCTCCCAGACTCGAGATGGAAGGCGCTCTTGGTGCTGGCTGGGCCGAGTGGTCACCTCGTGTGCCCCTGTCTTCCCTGCAGTGGCTGACATCCCTGGCATCATACGAGGCGCCCACCAGAACAGGGGTCTGGGGTCCGCCTTCCTCAGGCACATCGAGCGCTGCCGCTTTCTCTTGTTCGTGGTGGATCTTTCTCAGCCTGAGCCATGGACTCAAGTTGACGATTTAAAATATGAACTGGAGATGTATGAAGAGGGCCTGTCTGAGAGGCCCCACGCAATCATCGCAAATAAGATTGACCTCCCTGAAGCCCGAGCCAATCTGTCCCAGCTCCGGGATCACTTGGGACGGGAGGTCATTGCGCTGTCAGCGCTGACTGGTGAAAACCTGGAGCAGCTGCTGCTGCACCTGAAGGTGCTGCATGACGCCTACGTGGAGGCCGAGCTGGGCAAGGGCCGCCAGCCGCTCAGGTGGTAGCCATGCCAGAGCGGGGTCGCCTCTGGGCCTCCCTGTCTGAGCAAACCTGGATGTGAACGAGGTGGCTTTGAATGCATAAAGAAAGTGCCTTGTGGACACATGGGAGTTGTGGTGCTTCTGGGTCTCTGGGGCCCCGCCTGCTGGCCTGGGATGTCTTCAGGTGGGGGGAGCATTCTGTGCCCCCAGCCCGCCTGCCCTCCGTATTTCCTGCGTCTGTCAGCGTGCGCCCCCAGCCCGCCTGCCTTCTGTATTTCCTGTGTCTGTCAGCGTGTGCTGACTGATTAGCCAGTTGGCTCCTTTGTGCTGATTAACACCCCTAATGAGGGGTTGGGGTGCCCATGACAGGGTAGCCCTGCCGCTGACTCGGGTCTCCGCCGTGCACGCATGGACTCTTGGGTGAGCTCAGCGGAACCGCACGGCCAGAGCCCCAGGTCAGAGGTGCAGACCCGGGTTCTCAGCACAGTGCCCGTCACGCTTCCATGGCTTGCTACGGAGAGAGACCTCTGGATCCACATTGGGGTTGGGTCTGGCCCATTGTCCAGCAGCCCTACAGTACAGCAAGCCCAGGCACCAGTGTCTCAGGGAGGCTCACTGCTGCACAAGGGGTGGCGCCGAGGACGCAAGTGCAGGCAGAGCAGCGCAGGCAGCTGTGTGCTTTTCTCCATCAGCCGTCTGAGAAGAGCAGTGAGGCCAGCTTCTTCCTGTCCTTCAGAACGCTGCGCTGTGCTCGGTGGGAGCCAGGAAGCCTCAGGCTTCACGACTGAATGCATCCAATATCCGACCCGGCTGCGTGTTTCTGGCTGGGCTGCCGTGTGCACAGCAAGTTAACTAAAGGGGGTGTGGGCCGTGGAACTGTCAGCGTTATTCCCGGAAGGCAGCCGTGGCCTAGGCAGGGTGTAGTGAGGAGTGGAAGGAGACATGTGCCTAGAAATGTGGGGCGGAATTTCCACTCGGCTCCGTTTGCTGGGGATTTAAAGAGAATCCTTGTGCTGCGCCAGGCAGTTGCCAAGCCGAAGGGAGACGATGGGCATCCCTTGGTGGGACGGCAGCTAAGGGGGCCTTGCGTTTCCCCTCGAGGCTGCCGCATCACCTTTTCTGTCCATGGTTTAAGTCTTTGCCGTCAGGGATTGATGCATCCGAGCCAGGCCCATGCCTGGTATCTCCCTGACTGCAGAGGGGCCACAGGGCAAGGACAGCTCAGCTGCTGGCAGCCTGCCTGTCCCATAGACGCCCCCCAAGTAGTCTCCGACCTCTGACATGTCCCTGAGAGACCCCTAAGAAAGAAAGTGGAGGGGACACTCCAGAGGCTGACGTGGGAGGATCGCGTGAGCCTGGGAGGTCGAGGCTGCAGTGAGCTGTGATTGCACCACTGCACCCCAGCCTGGGTGACAGAGCGAGACCCTGTCTCAAAAAAAAAGAAAAAGAAAAACAGAGCATCCTGGGCTCAGTGACTCACGCCTGTAATCCCAGCACTTTGGGAGGCTGAGGCAGGTGGGTCACGAGGCCAGGAGATCAAGAACGTCCTGGCTAACACGGTGAAACCCCGTCTCTACTAAAATACAAAAAAAAAAAAAAAAAAATTAGCCGGGCGTGGTGGCGGGCGCCTGTAGTCCCAGCTACTCGGGAGGCTGAGGCGGGAGAATGGCGTGAACCTGGGAGGCGGAGCTTGCAGTGAGCCGAGATTGCGCCCCTGCACTCCAGCCTGGGCGACAGAGCGAGACTCCGGCTCAAAAAAAAAAAAAAACAACAAAGTGGAGAGGACAAAAAAGCAGAGAAGGATGATCAGAGGGGGACCCTCAGCCCTTCGAGGAGAGACAGCAGCCTCAGGTGAGATTAGCTGCAAGGGTCCTGGGCCGCTTCTCTGCACGCTGGGGTGGGGCGCACCTTGCACAGTAGGCCAGCGCCTGGGCTTTCAAGAAGAGCAATTCCGTTTTGATCTCACATCAAATCTGCAGCTAGAACATGACAGTCCTTTTACCCGAAGCTTTATTTTAATGTCTTATAATTTCAAAGGTCCTTCTATCCTAGAAACCAGAGATGGGTTTTGCATCTATTTGCTTTTTCTTTCAGGCCACCACAAAGGATTTTGTGGAGTCAACCCAGGCCTGAGAGCGTTAATTATCCCTGGCTTTCATCTTCATGCTCTTGCAGGGGGTTGCTCAAAATGCCTGGTGGCTCGGCCTCTGCACGGAGCCCCTAGCCCAGCCTCCCCGTGGGCTGGGACCTTGGTCTAGGCCTGACTCTGGCTGCTCTGGGGACAAGCTCGTCCTTTGCTGAAGCTGGGACTCCAGAGGGGGGGTCACCGCCGCGAAGGTTGCCCAGAACTTTCCTTGCTGCAGAAAGCCCCAAGACTTCTCCCTGCCACACACACAGCTCTTGCCGCCGCGTTCTAGAGGCTGACAGCTTTCTCTCCAACACTGTTCTCCCTGAGTATGGTAAAGCTACACTTGGCTTCCCCAGGAGCTTCCTGCCTAGAAACAAATTTTTGCCACTCTGCTTCTCAAATGGGATATATGATTCATATACCACAAAATTCACCACTTTATATAATTCAGTGGTTTTTCATATGTTCAGAAGGTTGTGCAACTGTCACTGCTATTTCCAGAACATTTTCATCACCCCAAAAACCGACCCAGTCCCCGTAAGCATCAACCCCCTCTTCCCCCTCCCCCGGGTACCCACCCATCTACCTTCTGTCCACAGGGATCTGCCTTCCAGACAGATCCTGTAATTGGAGTGTACGCTATGTGGCCGTCTGTGTGGGTCTTTAGTAGCCATGCCTGAGGCGGCCGACACTGCGGTCCTTAGTTACAGAAGGGACCGCAGGTGAAGGTCAACCCCCCACCGTCAGCATGTGTGGGCTGCCTCGGACACAGGGTCTTTGTGTATCCCCAGTAGCCTCAGAACACCTGACCCAGAGACAGCGTCAGTAAGCACTGGCAGGGCAGGTGCACAGAAGATGGTGCGAGCACGAGGAGCCTTTAGGCTGCTCCTAGTTTGAAACTACTTTTTTTTTTTTTTTTTTGAGACAGAGTCTCACTCTTTCACCCCGGCTGGAGTGCAGTGGCCGGATCTCAGCTCACTGCAAGCTCCACCTCCCGGGTTCACGCCATTCTCCTGCCTCAGCCTCCCGAGTAGCTGGGACTACAGGCACCGCCACCTTGCCCGGCTAGTTTTTTGTATTTTTTAGTAGAGACAGGGTTTCACCGGGTTAGCCAGGATGGTCTCAATCTTCTGACCTCGTGATCCGCCCATCTTAGCCTCCCAAAGTGCTGGGATTACAGGCGTGAGCCACTGCGTCCGGCCTGAAATTGTGTGTGTGTGTGTGTGTGCTGCCATGGAACTGGGCTTCTACAGGGGATGCTCAGGGCAAACTCCTCTTTGCCCGTGTCCAAGTGGAGGGTGGCAGGGCCCCAGGGCACCCAGACCCCACCTGAATTGCTGCAGGAGAACTGCTCGAACCCAGGAGTCGCAGGTTGCAGTGAGTGGAGATCGCGCCACTGCACTCCAGCCTGGGCGATAGAGTGAGACCCTGTCTCAAAAACAAAAAACAAAAAACCCTAAGTGGATTCTGCCGTAGGGCGTGTGGCCTCTCGAGGCCAGGGAGGTCGTTCCTGCTTCGTCCTCGGCTGGCGGTGGCAAGGCTCCTGCCCCTGCCCCGTCTTCACGTAACTTCACCCCGTGTGTGTCCTCTTATCTTCTGGACCCAGTTGTGGGATCTGGGCCTCTCTCAACCCAGGATGGCCCCATCTTGAGATCTTCAGTTACATCTGCACAGACCCCATTTCCAATAGTGATATTCTGAGGTTCTGTGGATGTGGATGGGGGGGCATGTTGTTCGATCCCAAGCCACGTCCCTTTCCATCTCTTTTTTTTTTTTTTTTGACGGCAGTGGGTGGGGTGCAGAGTCTTGCTCTGTCACACAGGCTGGAGTGCAGTGACGCAATTTTGACTCACTGCAACCTCCACCTCCCAGGTTCAAGCAATTCTCCTGCCTCAGCCTCCTGAGTAGCTGGGATTACAGGCGCGTAGCACCATACCCAGCTAGTTTTTGTATTTTTAGTAGAGACAGAGTTTCACCATGTTGGCCAGGCTGGTCTCGAGCTCCTGAGCTCAGGTGATTCGCCTGCCTCGGCCTCCCGCAGTGCTGGGATTGCAGGTGTGAGCCTCCATGCCCGGCCCCCCTTTCCATCTTGCTGTCATGTGTGCTTCCCGGCACACGTGCTATGCTGAGTTCAGTCTCATGCAGGGCCTTGGCCTCCTCACCTCGCCAGTGCAGCGGCTCTGCCCTCGGGTCCACCCCAGGTCCCGCCATGCTTGTCACCTCCACCCCTGCCCTGGACAATGGCAGTGGCCTGCTAACGGCTCCCCTACTTGGTGCCCGGGCCCCTCAGTCTTCCCATGTGGCTGCGCCAGGGAGCCAGGCCCCTCACTGGGAGTCCATGGTGCCCACAGCACTGGCCCCATCCCCCCTTCCTGTGTCTCGGCCACGCTGAGGCTGCTCCCCAGTGTTGCTGATCCCTGTGACCGCGTTCCCTGCCCAGACACCCCGTGAAATGCCCTCTAATCAAAAAGCCAAAGACAGCCACACCCACTCTGCACAGCTGGGCCCACCACCCTCTGTATGTGCACTTTCCACGCTATTCACGTTAGCCACCATCCCCCACCCTCCCGCCTGTCCTGAGCTCCTGGAGAACAGAGAACTCGTTTGTGCCCAGAGCCCAGGTTGGCGCTGGCCCCAGGAGGGAGTCCTGAAGG
Organism: Theropithecus gelada; assembly: GCF_003255815.1. Lineage (NCBI taxonomy): Eukaryota > Metazoa > Chordata > Mammalia > Primates > Cercopithecidae > Theropithecus > Theropithecus gelada. The sequence goes on along the minus strand of NC_037678.1, from coordinate 40,430,667 downwards.
GCAGACATGCTGAGGCAACTGGATTTTCTCGTCAGTGAACACACGGGCCAGGAACCTGTCCTGGTGCCACTAAAAAGGCAGCAGAGCCGTGGGGTGCAGCAGCGCTTGGCGGGGGCGGGGGCAGCTCTGCACGCATGGCGTCTGCCTGGGGACCGCAGGTGTCAGGCCAGGGAGAGCCAGTGCTGAGAGGTCACACATGATGGTTCCCTCTACAGAGTGTTCCAGAAACAACAACGAGGAGAATGGATTGGTGGTCCTCAGGGGCTGAGGAGGGTGGCAGGGTGGAGGTAGCCATGGACAGAAAAGGGCCGTGCCGGGGTCCTTGGACCGTCATTCTGTGTGTGGGTGGTGGGGCCACGAGTCTGCACATGTGAAAGGATCCTATTGGCTTGATGTTTCAGGCTGGGAAGATGACCAGCTCTGGAGGTGGAGGGTGGCGATGGGCACGCGGCAGAGGGAGAGCCACTGAACCGCATGCTTCAGATAGCTCAAGTGGTCAACTTCATGTTTATCACCACGATAAGAAATATGACATAAAACGAAACATACACAGCACCCACGAGTGCAGGGGAGTGGGAACCTGCATGCGGCTACGGCGTGTGTGCTGTGGTCTTGGAGGGTGGCTCACCCAAGCTCCCCTGTGGGGGAAGCCGATAAAGGGCACATGGGGTCTCTGTAGTGTTGCATCCAACGGCCTGGAATCTACAACAACCCAAAAGAGGAAAGTCAAGACGTCGGGAGCCCACTGCCCTCTGGCGAGCCCCTGGAGGCTCTGTGGAATGTTCGGGCTGCATCCTCCCCAGCCCTCCTGGGACTGTCCCCTCCTGGTGCTCTTGCTCGGTCTCTGCTGGAAGAAGGCAGCATGAGGTCAGCTGAACACAAAAGCAAACTTTTCTGCAGGCTGCACACCCGTTGGCATTAGGCTTCTGCAGGAAACATCCCTCCTGGGCTTTGCCGCTGCCGAGGGTCCTGGATCTGGGGACATCTCCGGCAGCACCACCAGGCAGAGGCCGTGTGGAGGGCACACAGCAGGCCCAACCCTGCCTGCTGTTCAAATAGTTCATATTCTTACCGCCAGGACTGGCTCCACAAACAGCCCCACCCCCAGGCCAGGGTCTCCACTTCTGAAAGGAGCCAGACAGAGAGGACCCTAGGCTCCTCCATGTGACATGGGGGTAGCCACACAGGCAAGACAGAGGCAGGGTCCCTGGATGTGGCCTAATGACCTGATGAACCTATGAGGTGCAAGGCAGACCTGCATGGGAACCACCACCCCTCCCCAGGAGTGGGTGCTGGAGACAGGGCTCGTGAGAGACAGGGCTACCTGATCGTTTTTTCTTTCTTGTAATTGTCTGGTTCCTTAGAAAAAAAAAAATTGCTTCTTTGCAAAAAATCAATGGGTCCCAGTGGATCCATGATGTTCCCCAGAGCCAGGAAATCATTCTGCTTTCTGCCATGACCTCCAGGGGGACAGGCCTGGCCGTGGCCCGGCTGGGTGTTGAGGGTGGGGACCGAGTGTCTCACTCCCTCTACCGTGTTCCCTCCTCAGTCCAGTGGAGATAACAAGACCCACTGAATGAGCCAAGGCCATGCCTTCCCCTCCTGGGCTTGGAGCAGGCTCCCTTCACCCTGCCTGGGCACAGATGGGCACCTTCACTGTTCAGGATCCTCTGGGCTCACAGGGGCCCTGGGTGTTACCGGGGATCCCCAGCCAACAGTGGAACAGAGCCTCATGGGTCTGGTGGCTAGGCCCCCCAACCCCTGTGTGCTGGGCAAGCCACGCCCCCAATGCCCAGCCTGCCACCCCCTACCAGGCCCCAGGGTCCAGGTCCCAGGAAGCCACTCCCTCAGTCCCCCACCCAACCCCAGCGCTAGCGCTTTCTCTTCCTCGCCAAAGAACTTCATGGCTCCTTAAAACTGAGCGCCCCGGCCGGACGCGGTGGCTCACGCCTGTAATCCCAGCACTTTGGGAGGCCGAGGCGGGCGGATCACAAGGTCAGGAGATCGAGACCATCCTGGCTAACACGGCGAAACCCTGTCTCTACTAAAAATACAAAAAAAATTAGCCAGGCGTGGTGGCAGGCGCCTGTAGTCCCAGCTAGTTGGGAGGCGGAGCTTGCAGTGAGCTGAAATCGCGCCACTGCACTCCAGCCTGGGAGACAGAGCAAGACTCCGTCTCAAAAAAAAAAAAAAAAACTGAGCACCCCACCCCACCCGCAATGTCCCTGTCAGTGGAGGAGGGCCTTGGAGGGAGAGAAAAGGGAGTGGGCAGGTTTGCTCAGGCAGGCGCAGCCCACGCCGCTAGAGTGGAATTTTGGATTTACAATGAAGAGTGCCCTGCATGGGAGGTGCATACTGAAACATTATTCGTCCTGACAATGAAGTTCAGATTTTGAAGTTCAGGGTCCCACATCTTGTCTGGTGACCCTAAGGAGCATCCTGCATCTTGTCTGGTGACCCTAAGGAGCGTCCTGCATCTTGTCTGGTGACCCTAAGGAAAGGAGGTGGTGACCCAAGTGAGGAGGAGGTGGTGACAGGGAGAGTGGCTTTGACACTGATTTTCCTTAGTGGTGCCTGCCGGGAGGGGGTGCTGGGAGATGGGGCCACCTAGGGGAGAGGACGGCCAGGGGTTTGGGGGAACAAGGTACACCCTTCCCCGAAGCCTCCCCTGCCTTCTTCCAGCCCCTGAGGGAGTGGTCTGGAGGGGCTGTGGGCAGGGGCCGAAGCCTGTCCCTGCTGGGGCCACTCAAGGCAGGCCACCTAGATGAGACCTCTCATGGATGCCTCCTGTGGACAGAAAGGATGGCACCCTCCTCTCTCCAGAGTCTGCTGTGTTGGAAGATGCCTTTCCTGCTGGCGACTATAACTAACAACACATTAGTATCTACCAAAAAATAATCTAACTTCCACTTTTCATTAATCAGAGCCACAGACCTCTCGTGGGTGGGAGTGACCTGTTCTCCCATGAGATAGAGGATGCCAGCCTGGACAGAGTCTCAGCGGGATGCCAACCTGGACAGAGTCTCACCCGGCAGGATTTTTCCCACTCCAACTATAAAAACGCATCTTGTATGGGCTTTAGGAGAGAAGGTGGACTTGGTAACTTGTAAAACATTAAGCCCCAGGGCTAGCTTCAGTCAGGGCTGGATCCAGGTGCTCAGACGACAGCATGGGGAATCCGCCTGCCCCAGCTCTCGGCTTGGTTTTCCTCCGTCTTGTCTGCTCCAGGCAGACTCCCTAGGCGGCCTCGGTGAGGGTAGCCTTGAAGGCAGCCAGGATGGCTTTTCCAGCTGGAGAGGGCACCTCCTTCCCGGGTTCCCAGCCAGGACTGCCACCCACTGGCGGGGCTGGGGATGTGATGTGTGTCACCCCAGACCCATTGTGGTAATGGTGCTGAGCCATGCCTGAGACTCACATGAACCCTGGAGCCCAGGGGTGGAGTTGGCCCTACCGAGCCCACCAGAGTGAGGGGGGAGTGGTTCCCCAGGGAAAACTGCATCTCCTGAGCAGGTGCCTGAGGTGTCCCCGAGAGCTGAGGGGTTCGGAAAATGGTCCCAAGTTATCTGCATGATGTTGACCAGGCCAATTAACCTCCTTCAACGAGATGGGTTTAGCTGAGGAAAGGGCTCAGAGCGGTAGTGCTGTGGGCCGGGAGCCGTTCTTGTTACTATGGTCTGAGCGCGTCACATGTGCCTGGCAGCAAGATGATTCCTCCCAGGCGGGCGCCAGAAAAGGACCCCTGAACCTTGGCCCTGCCCCTCCCTGCTCCAGCCCTGCTGGGCTTCTACCCCTCAACAGACCCCTGTGTGTCCTCAGAGGGAAACTGAGGCCCCTCTGGAGCTTGATCCTTGACCCTGCCTCCTGTTCTAGGATCCGAAGACCCTGGATGTTCCCCCCAGCGCCAGTCCCTGTGTGTGCCATCAGGTCCAGGGAGGGCTTTGGCCCCTGAGGGCATTGGGAGCAAGACATCCCTCCATCCTTACCAGACTTCAATGGGGTGGGGTGGGGGTGGGGGGCTGTTTGGTCCACAGGGGCTGAGGGACCTGTCTGAGGTCACACCACTGGGAAGTGGCCCCAGTCAGACCGACCTTCCAGTTCAGCCGACTCCAGACCCCGTGCTCATTTCCAACCCATGAGAAAGGAAAGAGAGAGGGGGTGGGGAGAAGGTGACCCTCCAGGGACCTTGGCGACCTCCCCCAGCCTCCTCCAGCCGGCCACCTCCAGCCCTGCCTGCCGAGAGGCCCAGGGCTTAATGACGTTAGCACGGCACTATCCGCTGCGAGCAGGTGTGTGCATCACCAACAATGGAGCAATTTTCGGTAATGATGGGGAGGCCTGCAGCGGGCGCCAGAGCCGCTTCCTGCCCGCGGGGGCGAGGGTCCTGCTGAGCTGCAGCCAGACAGGGAGAGTGGTGCCAACTGGATTCAGAGGGCCAGGCAGAGGCCACTCAGCAACCGCTGCTCCATCCACCCCCGAGCATGGCCAAGCCCATTCTGCAGGGGGAAAAGCTGAGGCCCAGGGACCCCCGGCCTGGCCTCTTAGATGGACAGGGATGGGAAGGGACAGGGCTGGCATCCTCCCAGGAAGTCTGGATTCTAGTCCCAGCCTTAATGCAGACCTGCTGGGTGGCCTGGGGCGGTCCCCGTCCTCCAGGCCTCAGTTTCCCTTCCAGAGACACTTTCTGCCTGACCTGGGCAACTGGCACCTCGGGCTCCACAGCCTACCCCTTGCTTCTCCCTTTTCTTTCCCCCAATACCTGCCCCAGCTCGGCTGAGTGGGGTCTTGTGCCCGGCACAATGGAGGGACCCCAGTGGCACTCCATGGATGCTTCCTGTGAAGATCGGCGGAGCTGAGGTCCGGTTCTGAGGCCCACAGAGGCTTCCTGGATGTCCCACTCTGCTCTCCATCCCGGGGGATACCCCCACCAGCAACCACAAACAGTGGTGTCCCCCAAGAGGGCACAGTCCATGGGAGCAGGGGGAGCTGCTTACACCTGCCACACCGTGGTGCCCAGAACACAGTAGGCACTCAGGGACAGCGTGATGGAGCCAAAAGAGCATGGGCTTCAGAGTCACACCTGGCGTCCAGTCCTGGCTGCACCCCTGACTGCCAAGTGTGGCGTGGGACCAAGGTGTCACCAGCCTCCCAAACCCTGGTTCTCACATCTGTAGAACGAAGAGCATCTGTGCCTCCCAAGGTGACTTCAAGGGCATAGGGTTCCCCACCTGGACCTGGCACCCACCCAGGAGAATGCCAGTAAATGTTGGACGAAAGCTTCTTTTTTTTTTTGAGACGGAGTCTCGCTGTGTCACCCAGGCTGGAGTGCAGTGGTGCGATCTCGGCTCACTGCAAGCTCCGCCTCCCGGGTTCATGCCATTCTCCCGCCTCAGCCTCCGAGGAGCTGGGACTACAGGCGCTGCCACCACGCCCGGCTAGTTTTTTGTATTTTTAGTAGAGACGGGGTTTCACCATGTTAGCCAGGATGGTCTCGATCTCCTGACCTCGTGATCCACCCGCCTCGGCCTCCCAAAGTGCTGGGATTACAGGCTTGAGCCACCGCGCCCGGCCGGACGAAAGCTTCCTCTTCACACCTCCAGGCCTGGCTATAAGCACTGGTTGGGCTAGGGGCCCAGAGAAACAGTGCCAGGCAGCCATGTGTCCCCCAGGTCAGGGCTCCAGAAGCCTTGCCTGGGGCCCCAGTTGTCCCTTGCCGTGGCGCTGGCTCACCAGTCACTGGGACTTTCCTATAGGACGGAAGTGGGGTTGCCTGCTGGGCACCCTGAGAGCTCAGGGGCTTCATCCCAAGCTGGGAAGGATCCTCACCCAGCGTGTGCCCAGAATCTGTCCCAGGGACACCCCAGAGCCAGCACGAGGCAGGTGAGATGGCCAGACACACAGCCAGTGGCAGCCTCTGAGGGCCTGGGCTGGGGAGACCCTGCTGGCCTGAGCCCCTATTTCCTGAGGACCGCCCGGGGCCTGGCTGCAGCCCTGTCTTCTGCGGACCGAGGGTTTCCATGCTAGGTGGCTAGGCCGCCCACATGCACCAGGGCATCCCCTGTGTCCCCGGCACGCCCTGTTCCTCGGGGACTCAAGGCTGGCTGTTTGTTGGTCCAATTCACAGAAGCTCAGGGACCACGTGTGTGCTTGCCCTGTGCAGCCCACTCCCCACCACCGTGCCTGTCATACAGTAGGTGCTCAGTAAACAGCAGTGGCCTGGGTGGAGAGACACCCAGGCGGCGGCTCCAGCTCGGGGCCCGCAGGCTCTGTCTCCCCTCCCAGAGGCTCACTGCTGGAGAGAGGCCCGCTTGTGTGTTTGTTTGTTGCAGAACTCGGGCCCAGTAGACTCAGTGTCTTTCTTCTCTCCTCCTCCATCCCGCACAGGAGCTCCAGGGAGCGGCAGTTTCCAGAGATTGAAGGCAAAATTGCTTGAAAACCTGTGCTTTTATCCTCCAATTTGTAGCCATTTAGCAGGGCCGGGTGGAGGGGCAGCCGGGGCTCTGCTGGGCTGTCGGCACAGAAGCGCCCATCACTGCAGAGAACGGTTCTTTGTCCTTTCCCAGACAGCTCTCAGCTACGGGACCAACACCCGCTGCGGGGCCAGGCTGGGTGGTGGGGGGCCCGCAGGGGAGGCCAACAGCCAGTCTGCTGGAGGAGCCTCAGGGCCTCCCAGAGGCAGGAGGGGCACCCCACTCTGAAAGTGACATCTGCCATCATGGTTCCAGCTCCACTTGGGACTGTGCCCAGTCCCAGAGGCAGAGGTGCACACAGGCTGCGACAAGAATTATGAAGGAAGGCCCAGGTGTCCCCAGTCTTGTCTCTCCCTCTGTCACTAAGAGGGGTCTTGTGTGGCTTCTGCCCAGGAAGAGGAGCCTGCTCAGAGGGATCACTTGGGTGTCTGGGAGGCAGTCAGAGGTCCGTGAGCGGGAAGGAGAGCGGGGATGGTGGGAGAAGGAGAGCGGGGATGGGGGGAGAAGGAGAGCGGGGATGGGGGGAAGGAGAGCGGGGATGGGGGAAGGAGAGCGGGGATGGTGGGAGAAGGAGAGCGGGGATGGGGGGNCTCAGAGGGATCACTTGGGTGTCTGGGAGGCAGTCAGAGGTCCGTGAGCGGGAAGGAGAGCGGGGATGGTGGGAGAAGGAGAGCGGGGATGGGGGGAGAAGGAGAGCGGGGATGGGGGGGAAGGAGAGCGGGGATGGGGGGAAGGAGAGCGGGGATGGGGGGAGAAGGAGAGCGGGGATGGGGGGGAAGGAGAGCGGGGATGGGGGGAAGGAGAGCGGGGATGGGGGGAGAAGGAGAGCGGGGATGGGGGGGAAGGAGAGCGGGGATGGGGGGAAGGAGAGCGGGGATGGGGGGAGAAGGAGAGCGGGGATGGGGGGGAAGGAGAGCGGGGATGGGGGGAAGGAGAGCGGGGATGGGGGGAGAAGGAGAGCGGGGATGGGGGGGAAGGAGAGCGGGGATGGGGGGAAGGAGAGCGGGGATGGTGGGAGAAGGAGAGCGGGGATGGGGGGGAAGGAGAGCGGGGATGGGGGGAAGGAGAGCGGGGATGGTGGGAAGGAGAGCGGGGCGGGGGAGGAGGGGTTGTGGAGGTTCAGATTCTGGGGGAAGTTTCCAGGGAGTTTGAAAACAAAAGTGCAGGTCTGCTTCCAGCTTCGGGGCGTGAGAAAAGGTCTGGAGGTGAGGCATTTTGCTGTTAGCTTCCCCTCTGCAGTGCTGTGAACTCGAGTGGCTGGGAAGCAGTGCTTTGAGGGGGAGACGCAGGCCTCCCTGCCCAGGTGAACCCCCCACCCCACCCCCAGCACTGGCTGTGAGAGTAGCCAGAAAATGGCAAGATGCTCTCCCTGCGGTAGGAAGGAACGATGTAAGCGCATGTCCAGCAAGGCTGCACTATTGGAAATACAGTGGGCTCAGAGATGTCAGGGCCCTCGAGGCTGGAGCTGAGGGAGGGGATGTTGGGGAAGGTGGTACCTGGCCCACCCAGTTTGCATCTCACCTAGCTTGGGCTTGTCTAGTTTCCAAGTGGCCTCTGAGTACCTGGTGTGGTCCGGCGTCTGCCTCCTTCTCCTGGGGCCCACGGAGCAGATGCAGCCGCCTTCAGGATTGAGGCTCACAAGCCGCAGCAGAGGGCACCACCTTCCCTCCCTCCATCTTCCTCCAAGTGTCCCCATCCTGCACCCTCATTACCACCTCCAGGCCTTTGCCCAGGACAGCTCCTCTCCCAAAGATGCATCCGTTCTGGGGCTTATCCCTTCTAGCAACCCCTCCAGCCTAGCTCCAGCAGGCAAGCCCAGACCCTCCGCTCCGGTCACTGCAGTCCCTCTGCCACCCAGCCCCTGCACACACTGGGCATGGCCATGAGCCTCCCTGGGCTCCGAGTCTTGCTGGGGTGCAACCCTGCTCCTGACCGAGAACGATGAGGCACCTGTCCTAGGGGCAGGAAGGCTGCACAGGGCAGGGGCTGCATGTCTGTGTTCTCAGCACCAGAGCGGGCCCCTCCGGAGCAGGGCATGGGCTGCATCTCCTCACCCGCCAGCCAGGTCTTGAGAAGTGCAGGGGTCTGGCAGTAGGGCACATGAAACCCTTCTTGGGATTATACCCTGGTGTGGCAGGCTGGTCTTTCATCCCCACTGCAGCCCCCCACACACACTTAGAAGAAAACACAGAGACCTCAGCCTCACGCATGTCTCTGAGTGGTTTCTTATCTCCCTGGAGTCTCTCCTCAAAGCACGAAGGCTGTGATCACCCCACAAAGTCCTCAGGAATCAGCACCAATAAAAAAATACACTTTATTGTGACCTCACAGTTTGCAGGGCAGCGCAGCGGGCACAGGCAGAGGAGCATGCAGAGCGCGTGGCACGGGTGCACAGGACATGGCGAAGCGGCCCCTGCCTGGGCACCTCCTCTGGACCACCCCTGCCCGCCTTGGGACCCTCAGGCCCGGCCGGGCCCCCTCCTCCCAACAACCCCCAGAGGTCCTGGCCGAGCAAACAGAGTGGCCAGGGCAGGCTTGGCCGCCAGGGCCAGCATGAGCCCAAAGGCGGGGTGGGCAGAAGCAGCTGGCACAGCTCAGCCGGAAGCCTTAGCAGCGGGAGGAGGGCGTGGGAGCCCACACCTGCCAATCCAGCCCTGAGCTCCTCAGCAATTTTGTCTCTCTTGATTAAACATCCCAGGAACATCAAGTTCACAGACATGTTTTCTCCTTCATCTTTCTGAAAACACCCAGAATGGAAAGCAGAGAACAGCTTCAAGGTTCCTAGGGCCCCTTGACACTTTGGGGGCAGAGAGAGTCGGTGGGAAGACAGGTGAAAGGGCCAGGGCCGAGGCTTATGCAGGAGACAGAAGGCAGCAAAGGCAGTGTCCTGGGCTTGTCCGGGGAGAGGGACGGTGTGCAGGTGTGTGCAGGGGTGTGCACGTGCAGAGCGAACTGCTAGGGCAGGAGGCCTGGAGCACACCCAGGCGCTTGCTTTGGGAAGAACACCAGTAACTGCGAAGGGTGGACACCGGCGGGGGGTGGGCAGCATGTCTGAGACCTCCAGACTGTCCCTCCCAGTGGAGCCAGAGTGTTGGGGGCAGGGCCGGCCACCCAGCCTCCAGTCCAGCCAGTGAGGGGCCCTCTGGCCAATCCAGGAAGGTGCCTCCATGGCGGGGCAGGTGGCCCAAGAGAGGCTGCTGTGGCATTAAGAGAGGGCCACAGACACGGCGGGGCTCACCCCTGGGGGAACGAGCCAGGTGGGGGGCAGCGGGGCCAGCTGCCCAGGAGACCTGGGCTGAGAGGGGCGTGGCTGAGGGAGGCTCTGGCAGGCCGCTCACTTCCAGCACTGCTCCAGGGAGCTGTGGGGCTGGATTTTGAGCTTCTGGGGGCAGAGCAGCTTGGTGAAGGCTCGGCGGAAGCTGTGATGGCACAGCGGGTAGAGGACAGGGTTGACTGCTGAGTTGGCCCACAGGAGCCAGAAGGAGGTTTCGTACCAGTAGTCAGGGACGCAGTGGCCGTGGCAGGCGGCCCGGATGATCATCAGCAGCGTGTACGGGGCCCAGCAGAGCCCAAAGATGCTCACGATGACGGCCAGTGACTTGGCCACTTTCCTGTCTCGAGACAGCCGGAAGCGCTGGGTGAAGCTCTGGGACACCATCTTCATGCGCTTCTCCAGAGAGGCTGAGGATGCCGACGGCTTGGAGCCCCTCTTGAGTGAGCGCGGCCTCTCAGTGCCCCTCGAGGAGCTGCCGGAGCTGGAGGTGGGTGAGGCCGCAGAGCCACCCCCACCGCCACCCCCGAGGGCTGTCTCCCCAGCCTCAGCGCCCGCGGCCGCCTCACCCACCCCATACCGATGCAGCGGCATGGCCTCCCCGTGCCCCTTCTGCCAGCAGCCCCAGCAGCCAGGCGGTGGGGGTGGCGAGGGCTGGGCCTCGGGCGGGGGCTCGGGGCCACCTGCCTCTCGAGCCCCATCCAGCCGGAGGCGGGTGCGCCTCTGGATGTTCAGGTAGATGCTGAGATTGAAGAAGGTGACGCTGAGGAAGGGCGTGAAGAACTCCAGGGTGGAGGCCGTGATGAGGAAGTACCAGTTGTAGAAGAACTCAGCGTAGCAGTGGCCCTCGGGGATGGAGCTGCCCCCGGACAGGTACTCCCAGCTCAGGATGGCCGGCCCGTACAGCAGGAAGGCCAGCACCCACACCAGCAGCATCTTCCGCACCGCCCGCCGCGTGTTGCCCTGCTGGGCCCTGTATGAGACCTACAGACAGGCAGGCTGGTCAGGGGCGGGGCAGAAGGAGTATTGTACTGGGTGTGCCCCTGCAGCCTGTGGGACCCTGTGTGGGCCATTCCCTCAGCAGGATGCTCCTCCCTTCCCCTCCTGTCCTCCCTCCCTCCCTCTTTCCCCTCTCTTCCCCTAACCCTCCCCACTGGGGTCCCAGGCTAGTGCCCTGCCACACTCAGTGAGAGTCTCAGAAGCTCCCTGGGACCAACCCAAATCCTCACTTTCTGTAGGCTGCCTGTTTACCACCCCCCTACGAGCTGTGAGCTCCCTGAGGGTCCTGTCCTTGGCCCCTGCACCCCTGGGACCAGACTCAGCATGGGCCCCAGACCACACGCGCACACAGCTGTTTCTGACATGATGCATCCTGATCCTGCAAAGGCCCGAGCCATCTCCAGAGGTTGGGGTGGGAGGTCCAGCCCCACTCCTGCGCAGGTGCTCGCACCCCTGGGAGCTGGAAGTGCAGGAATGAAGCCACAAGCTGGCCCACTGCTGGGAGACATCCCGCGCCCCACCACAGAACAAAGCATCCCAGATCGACATCAGGGCCTCTGGGACAGAACAGGGAGGGAGGGCAGGGCCCTCCCCAGGGCAGAGAGCAACCAGCTGGTGGGGGCAGGGGGCAGGAGGGCCAAGGGATCCCATTGAGGGGACCCAGGTAGGACAGCTGGAGGAGGAGGACCTGAGAACCCCTGCCACCCTCCCCCACAAGCCTGATGGCGTTTACCTTGGTGAGAGCGGGAGCAATGTTTACAGCTATTGCTAATGAGAGGTGGGCAGAGCACCCCCATGCCAGGCTCTCTGCTTGGCCGCTTTACCCTTCGTGGCAGCTCTCCTTGTGCCCCATACCTGGTGGCTCCAGGAAAGGAGGGAGAGACCACAGGGGGATGGGCTCAAGAGGACCCCAAACCCATGCTCTTTGCACCCTGTCTCTTGGCCTTTCTAGTCTAGAACGAAACAGCCTGCCCTCAGTCCTGCAGAGGCCCCATAAAGCCCTGTGGAGGTGAGCTGCCAAGGAGATGAGAAGGGGAAGGAGTGACTTCAGCAGCGGCTCCATGGGCTGCATGGCCCTGATACAGGAGCCGGGGTGGGGCAGAGTCCCTGACTCAGGTGGCCGCTCCCACAAAGGGAAATCTATGGAGCCAGGATCTGCCGCCTGCCTTCCCGGGGCCTGTGTGTGTGTGCACGCTTGCACACACACGCATGTGTGAGGGGTGTCACCCAGGGCCTCTGGCCCCAGATCCTCCCTTAACTCTGGAGACTGTGGTCACCCAGGGCCTCTGGCCCCAGATCCTCCCGTAACTCTGGGGACTGTGGACCTGCCCCAGGGCGGGGGCTGCAGTGACAGCCCTGCCTTCAGGAACATCTGCATCCAGATTCCCTGCCTCCTGCCTGGGCCAGGACAGTCTGGCTGCAGCCATGGCCCGGAGTGGGCAGCTGGCCATCGAGTGGCCCATGTGTCAGCAGCAAAATCAGTGGGACCAAGCCCACTTCTGCCCACAACTCAGAAGCGGCCGTCCCCACCCTGATGCCTCCCATGGGCGTCCTGACTGTCCCTGCAGGAGTGAGCAGGGGCTCTGCAGCCCGGGACTCACGGCTCGGGTGACCGACAGGAAGCGGTCGTAGCTGATGAGCACGATGTTGAAGGCGGAGGAGGTGCACAGCAGGTAGTCCACCACCAGCCACAGCTTGCAGAGGCCCCGACCGAAGGTCCAGCGGCCGGTCAGCACATAGGGCACATACAGTGGGATGCAGAAGGCGCCTGTGGGGAGTAGGGCCACAGTGGGACCATGCAGCCAGGGGACAGGGGACAGACCAACCTAAGCACAGACACCATGGAACCTGGGCTGCTTTTCTGGGACCAGCCATCCTCATCTTACCGCCCCCTCCACCTGGTGTCAGCCACAAACTCTGCCCTGCCACCAGCCTTCACCCCCACATAGCTCCCAGCACCTCCGGTGTCCCCTGGGCCTGGGAGCAGGAGAGACGATCCAGGCATGGGGAACTCTGGCCACCACAAGACCCCAAGAGCCTGGAGTCGGGACTCCCTGGACTTCTGTCCAGCCCTCCCAGCCCTCAAAGGAGGAAAGAAGACAATTTCCTTCTCCCCTCCCCCCGCTGGACTCCAGCCCCTACCTTGGCGTTGGACAGCCCTCCCTCTCAGCTTAGACAACAGGAAAGGCTTTCCCGGCTGAAAGGGCACTTGGTTGCAGCCGCCAGCCGCCAGCCGCCACTACTACTGCCAAGCGGGCTTGGAGCGTCTGGGAGACGCACCTCACAGCCCCAACAGGTGTCTGGCACTCCAGCCCCCTCCGCGTGCCCCGCCCCCCCAGCCGGCAGCAGAGCCTGGACACGTGAGAGCGCGCTCCTTCCAGCGTCTCCCCCAACCCCCACCTTCCCTACGGTCCCCTCCCCCAACACAGCTCTAAAAATCCCCCTTCCATGCCCCCTCCCCCAGACCTTCTCTAAATCTCCCCACTGCGCCCTCCGCGCGTCCTAAGTCCGCAGCAGCCTTTGTTTGGCTACAGCGCAGGAACCAGGGCTGCACCCGCTGCCTTTGCGCCTCGCGCCTCGCCCAGTGCCTGTGTCCCTTCCCAGGGACATCTCTCTCCAGCCCCTGTCCCGAGGCCTGAGTGGCAAGGAACTTCGCCTGTGCCCCCCACACCATGGGCTCCGGACACCCCCTTCCCAGGCCGGGTCCCCTGGTGGGGCGTGTGCCTGCGGGAGCCACCCAGGTCCGTGCTCCAGTCCCCGCTGGCCCGGCCACGCTGGGCGCCCCTGGGTCCCACGGCGGCCGGGGGCTGGGGATTTACCCACGAGGAAGTCGGAGATGGCAAGGTTGAGCAGGAAGAAGTTGTTCTGAGTGCGGAGGCTCGAGTCGGCCACGAAGGCGAGCATGACCAGCGCGTTGCCCAGCACCGTGGCCACGATGAGCAGCGCCATGAGCGCGGCCAGCACCGCGGTCCAGGCTGCCGAGAAGCCGCGCGCCCCGCCCGCCGCCGCTGCCTCGCCCGCCAGCGCCCCCGAAGCGTTCAGCGGTCCGTCGGGCGGCGCGCGCTCCATGGCCCCGCAGGCTCACGCGGCTCCGGGACGCGGGGCAGGGCGCCAGTCGAGAGGTGGGCGGCCGGAGGGGCCCCGGCCCGGGAGCCTCGTCTTTGCGGGCCCTTGGCCGGGTGGGGTTCCCCGGGGGGCGCCCAGCTCATGGTCCGGGGGGCTGGGGCCGGGGCCAGGGCGGGCGGTGCCGAGGGGGCCGGGGCCAGATCAGAGCCTAGTGGGGCCAGCAGCGCTGCTGCTGCAGCGGGAGAGAAGCCGGAGCCTGAGCCGCTGCCGGCGCGACCGAGACTCGGAGCGCAACGCGCAGCCGAGTGCGCCCCGCGCCCAGCCCACCGCCCCGCGCGCCCCGCGCAGCGCCCCCGCCATTGGCTGCCGCCCTCGCCCCGCCCCCGCCCCGCCCCCGCCCCGCCCGGCGCCGGCAGCACCACGGACAGCGCCGCGTGCCCGCCAGGCAGGCTGGAGCCCAGCCCCTGCGCTCACGGCAGCTGGCTGGGAGCCCGGCCGGGACTTGACCGGGTCTGGGGGCTCGCCTGCGGTCAGCCAGCCCGCGCACTCGGAGCCGGGGTCTGGGTTGCTCGGCCTTTCCCGTGCCCTCGGCCCTGGGGACCCCTACCCAGTCATCATGGGGAGCCCTGGCGCCTGTGGGGACCCGGGGTGGGGGTGGGGGAAACGCCTGCACCCGCGCTCCGGGGAACTTGCCCTGTGGGGCATTTCCTCGGTGCATGTTTTGGGAATGTGGGTCTCCGGCGGAAGGAACGTCTGGAGAAGGGATGGGGAGGAGGGGGTCTTGGAAAGCCGGTGCCCAGACCAGGGGTCCGCTCCACCTCCCGTTTGCACGGACTAGGGGTGCCAGCCTCCCTGTGGACAGGGCCCAGTGCAGGGTCCAGGGTGACCTGCAAGGCGCAGGCAGATGTGGAGTTACATAAGGGAAGATGAGGCGCCGCGCGGACCCAGCCGGAGGGGAGCGCGTCTAGCCCGGGTTCCGGCAGCCTCAGGCTGAGGAGGGAGCAGCAAGCCGCTTGGAGCCCAGCCACGGACCCCCGTGGACAGAGGGGCAGTCGCCACTGCAGCGGACAGACGAGGTCACTGCGCTCAGGGCGCAGGTGGTGGCTGTGTCAGCGCCTGTGGGAAGTGATGGGGGAGGAGAGGAGAGGTGGCAGGAGGGAGCGCCCCCACTACCAGACACATGCGCTCAGATACACCGGGTCAAGGACAGATTCCGCCTGAAACACTCAGGGCAGACAGACAGACATGCCCACACTCAGATACACAGACACCCACAGGCCAGGGAAGCAGCCACCAGAGCCAGGCTGGAGACCCACCAACAGTAAGACACACATCAGATAGCAGGCAGGGAGGGAGCTGAGCCCCAGGAGAGGGAAGCAGCAACTCTGCTCTGTTGCCAGTCGAAGGCAACCCTGGTGCCTCAAAGATGGGAGAGTGCGTGTGTCTGGGGGAGGGGCTGCAGAGGGGACCCCAGGCACTGACGTGCACCGTCAATCCCCTACTTATAGCAGCTTCCCCATCCTGTGGGGACCTACCCCTTCCCCTCACCCCAAATGGCGCTTCACAAACTTTGGGGAGAGAGGGGCTGGGATTCCTCTGTTGCCACCTCAGGGCTGACTGCAGAGAGGAACCCCCAGACCAGTGGCCCCAGCCAGCCCACTATTCCATGGTTTCTAGGAGTCTGCTCTGAGGGGAGGGGTTCGGCTTCCCTCTCTGACTACTCGATTGTACTCATCCCACTCCACCTGCAAACCCTCTCCTCATATTGGCTCCCCCAGGTTCCCTGCACCTCACCCTAACTCACCCAGTGAGGAGGGGCTGTGCCTGGACCAGGGAAAAGTTTTCAAAGGGAAAAGTTCATGGAACTGGGCAGCAAGGGGCTGTAGGGCCATCAGAGCTGCCACCCAGCCCTGCTGCAGCCCTTGACTCACTGTCCCCACCCAAACCAGCAACTTCTTGTTGAGTGAACTCCTCCCCAAGCCCTTCTCCTCCCCAAGTACCCACTGAGGCTGCAGGAGATGGCATTGGGTGGGGGTTAAGAGGGGGCCCTGGCTCTCTCCTTCCCTGGCTGGAGCCTCAGTGTCCCCATCTTGGAATGGGGAATATAAATTGGAGCCCCAAACAGAACCAAGGATGAAGGGGTCTGGAGGCCGGCCCAGTCATTCTCCCTCCCCACCCTCCCTGTCATCCACAGCTCCCCTGTCATCCACAGCTGCCCAGGCTTCCCTGTGAACTGACCAGCCCTGGAGAGCCTGGGCAGTGCCGGCCTGGGCCAGACGACCCAGACAGAAGGGGCTTTCATGGTGTTTTCTCTGCCCCACAGCCTCAGGGGGGACAGCTCAGCCCACACCTGCCCCACAGCTGTTCTGAAACCCCTGCGGAGGCTGCACCAAGACCCAGGGGCCCATGGAATCTGGACCCACAGGCGGGGAATCCCACACAACATGGCATCGGCCAGGAGACCCATTTCTGCAGCCCATCACCACAGTGGTGACCCATATCCATCACATGCCTGTGGGTCACCTCAGGGCACCCTCGTGGGAAGTCAGAAGGAGGCCCCGGGGTTCAACTCCTGGCAGTGGGGACCCAGCTGTGTGACCCTGGGTGATACCAAACTTCTCTGAGCTGCTGTAAATGGAGGCTGCCTGGAGAGGAGAGGGCCTGGCTTGGCCCCGAGGTCTGATCATGACCGTGGCTGGCGGCCGTGAACGCCCCCTATCGACCAGACTCGGTGGGAGTGCTTGGTATCTGACCTCACCAGCCCCTGCAAGGCCATAAAGTTGGGCAGGACTTGCCACCCTGCAGCGCTGGTGAGCCCCTTGCCCAAGGTCACACAGGCCCACCCCCTCCCATGGCCACATGTCCAGCCCAACCTGAGGTCAGCAAGCGCACCAGGGTGACCAGCAGCCATGCGAGAGGCCCATGTCCTTGCCCAAACAGGAGGGCAGTGTCCTCTGGGCTGGAGCCTGATGCGGCCACGGCAATGCAGAGTGCATGTGCTGGTCCCTGTGTAGCCTGTCTAGCCCTGGGAGGCTCTGTCCCAGGGAGTGGCTATGTTGTGTACCTTGTGATGAAAAAAGAAAGTGGCCAGGGGAGACCATCCCTGGATTCATGGGCAGAGGCCAATGTCCCATCAGGCTGGTCCGGGCAGGGGAGAAAAAGGACTAGAGATGGAGACAGGAGCTCTGGGTCAGAGCCATGTGGATGGCCAAGTGACTATGGGCCTAGCTTGTTGGTTTCGTATCACAAGCAAACACCCACCAGAAGCCATCCACCCTGAAGACGTGACATTAGCAAGCCGCTGTCATTGGCCACCCTCGAACTGGGATGTTCAAGGTGAGTGAGTGCAGTGAGGCCCCATTGAGTGCAGTGGCCACCCTGGAGGCTATGTGTGGGCCGAAGGGCACCGACCCCCACCTCCCAAGGCCCATCTGCTGCTGCTGCCTCTGAATGTCTGACCGCCAACAAGTGTTCAACACCCAGCCCCAAGTAGGGGACATTCTCTGAGGACAGCAAATAGCTGCTGGCGAGCTGGCTCCATGGGTCCCCTTCCCCTAGTCCTCATGGGCCACAGACCTGCTCTGGGTGTGGCTTCTCTTGCCTGTTGAGCCTACCCTGCAATCCAGGGGCCTATGGACTCCAGATCCACAGGCAGAGACTCCTACAGTGTGGCATCTGGCCAGGGGACCCTCTTCCCATGAAGTCGGAGCCAGCATGGCCCCCTGGCCATGGGCCCACCAGGGTCTGGCCTGCCACACCACCCAGGAGCAGCCTCTGGAGGCACACCAGCCTAGGGCACTCACCTTTGAGGCTGGCGCTGCCCTGCAGACAAGGATGACAGAGCAGAGACCTTTCCATGGTGCCACGTCTACCAACAAGAAGACTATAGGCCTTCAGGACCAGGGAAGGAGCAGGAGGGGCCCCGTCTGGCATCCATCAGGGGAATCCATGCTTTCCAAACTCTGGGCTCTGCAGGGCTCAAGCTTCTCCTCTCTGAGGGACACTGGGGATACACTGGGGATGGCTCACTGGGGATGGACCTGCTCACTGGGGATACAGCTGTGGATGGCTCCCAGGCACTTTGAGCTCCTGAGCTCCAGCAGACAAGATGAGGAGCCACCTTTCTGTCAGGGTGAGTGGCCCTGACCAGCAGGAGGAGGTGGGGCCGCTGTTTTCAGAAGAGGAGGGTGGGAGGGGCTGAGTGTGAGACTCAGGGCCCTCTTGGGCACCATGGCACCCCCCGGCCCGATTGTTTCTGTGCGTGGACAAGTGCGGCCACCCCAGCCTGAGAAAATCCAGTGGCCAGGGCGCAGGGAAGGAGCGTGAGCCTCCAGGACCTGCAGTGGCCACAGCCGAGGTGGGAGAGTGCAGGAGGGAGGGAGGGAACGCATGCCAGGTGGGGCCCCAGCTCAGCTGCCCCTGTGCCCTGACCCCCGATCCTTCACAGGCCTCACCCCAACACATCTCTCTACCTCCCGTGCTGTCTCAGCATCTGCTTCCTGGAGGACCCACCTTGACACGGCCCAGGTTCCAATTTTGAAAGGGTGGCCAGGGAGCTTCCACTGAGGAGACACATGAGCAAAGGGGGAAGAGAGGGAGGTGGACATTGGAGGGAGCAGAGTTCCAGGAAGGGGAACAGCAGGAGTGAAGGGCAAGGGGTGGACCACGTTCGTGTTCCAGGGACAACGAGGAAGCTCATGTGGCTGGAGCTCAGGCGGGGGCATGGGAAGTGCGTTCCAGGGGCAGGTCTTGTAGCCCCTTGAGCTGCTGCAAGGATGCTGGTGTTTTCTTGGACAGGTGCTCCAGGAGGGCCTGGGGAACACTTTTACGGGACCCGCTGACTGCATTGGAGAGTGGTCTCTAGGTGGATGAGGACAGAGACACCACAGGGGAGGCGTTGCAAGACTCCAGGTGGGAGGCGATGGTGGCGGTGGCAGTGGGGGCAGGCAGACCTGGGCGGATTGTGACGTGGGTTGGCATGTGAGGTATGAGAGGGCAGAGGAGGCGAGGGGCCCAGCCCAACTCCATCATTTGGGCTCAAACGCCTCAAAGGAGGTGCTGACAATGAACCAGAGGGAGAGGTTTGGGGGACGAAGAGGTGCCCTGTTGAGGGTGTCGAGGTTGAACTGCCACGTGGATGTTCAAGAGATAAGACTGGTCAAATGGGCAGTCAGGGGCTGGGCTGGTGGCCATGCTGGTGTCACAGCAGCGGACAGCAGGATGCTGTCCCATCACCCTGTGCCGTCGGGAGAGCAGCTCTGCCACCAGCATCTCTGGTGCCCAGAAAAGACCCTTCTTTTTGGAGCCGGTGGTGTGCCCAGGTGCTGTCCCTGCAGTGCTCTGTCTCTGCTGCATGGGGACACAGCTGCTGGTGAGTAATATGGGGGTAAGGCGCAGGGCCGCCAGGGCCAGTGCAGGACAATTGTCCTGCTGGTTACAGCCAAGGCACCTGTGGGGGTCTGGGGCCAGCACTGTGCCGCCTCTTCCAAGGAACCCATATTTGCTTTCTCTCTTTCTGCAGGAGCTCATTTGAATTTGGGAATGTAAATTTTTCTTTTTTTGTTCCATGCCTTTTTTTCCCCCGTGACATTCTGAGCCAGCTCCGGGTGCATCCTGACGAGCTCAGGGCCTGGGTGTGACAAGAATGGCGTCTGAGGCCACCGACTTGGAATAAAAAGTTGAGTCTGGTTTACCTGCCTTTGCAGACCAGACAGAATTAGGCTCAAGGCTTCGGTGGTGGGAAGGACAGAGAGAACGGGAGAGCCAGATATTAGTTGCTATAGTTTGGTTGAAAGTGACAGAGCCCAACTCCAAAGGGCCTAAGGACAAGGAGCATGTGCTGTTTTCTGTGCCCACGAAGTCCAGGGCAGTGAGTTTCAGGCACAGCTGCATCTGGGCTCAAGTACAGCTGCTCCCTCCGTCTCATCTTATCCTGTGTGCGCTTCAGCCTCAGGCAGACAGTATCTTCCTGAGGTCTCTCCCTGCAGCTCCAAGTGACTCCCCTGTCCCCTCCTCCATCCCCAGGCAGGAAAGGAGGCTGCCTTTCAGCTAACAGAACCCCAGGATCAGTCGCTTTGGCCTGGCACTGGCCTGACTCAGGCAATCGTGATGCCTGAGCTCACAACAGTGGAGTCAAACCCTGGCTGAGGATGCATGAGAAGTGGAGGGGGAGTCGTGCTGGTCATCCCTGCAGCTGCCTTGGGGTCCCTGTGAGGAGCCCCTGCTTAATCTCCTAGCAATGCCTCAGGGGTCCAAGCGCCATCCTGCTGGGACGGGGGGCCTGGGCACAGCCAGCCTGGCCGTGGTGGGGGTGGTGGGGAAAGTGTGACTGCAGAGATGACCCTCTCTCAGGGCATCTGTCTCTCGCTGCCTGGCTCCTGTGAGAAGTGAGGCTGAGAGAGCGGGCAGAGGGGCAGTGACGGGTGATGGCAGCTTGGCAGGTCTCAAGGGGCCCAGGCAGGATGGCTGTAGAGCCAGCCGTGGTCCATCCGTAGGAAGAAAGCCTGCAGGCCCCTCGGGGTCTGCTCCCTGCTCACCCAGGGCTGATACAGCCAGCTTAAGGGACAGGGTCGCAGGCTGGGCATGGAGGCTCATGCCTGTACTCCCAACACTTCAGGAGGCCAAGGCAGGAGGATTGCTTGAGGCCAGGAGCCCAAGACCAGCCTGGGCAACATAGAGAGACCCCGTCTCTACAAAAAATAAAGAAAGAGGCAGGGTCACACCCACACCACAGGCCAGGACAGCGGCCCCCAGAAAACCAAGCTCCAATCACACCTCAGCTCTTCCTGCTGAGCCCGGGGGCCTGCTGAGCCCCGGAGCCTGGGTCCGAGGGCAGAGGTTGGGGCAGGGAGAGTGAAGAACTGAATGGAGCCTGACCCAGCACTCTTCCCTCCTAAGGATGGCACCTGGTGGAGACATCAAGCACGAGAGAAGGGGTGATCCTAGGAGGGCTCCCTGGAGGAGGTGGTGCCTGCAGGAGGTCTTGAGGACCCAGGTCTGATCCGAGGGTCAACAGCCCGGTGAGTGCAGAGGCTGCTGGAGAAACTGGAGGAATGAAAAATCTTTGCCTGAGGAAAGGAGCTCCTACCTCCCCAGAAAGTCCCTCCGTGTGAACCAGACTGTTGCTGGCGCGCAGTGTGCACCTCCCAGGGCTGGCTGAGAAGTATTTGCTGAATGAATGGAACAGATTGCATCTGTGCAGCCTCCCTCCGTGGGCTAAGAATGAAGACGTGATAGAGAAAACAGAAAAGAAGACAGAAAGCAGAACGGTCTCCACTGTGCTTTTCCAGAACCCTCCGAAGGACCAAGAGGCCTCCAGAGCATCTGGGACCTGGCCCCAAACCCAAGTCCAGCTGTGGGGGGCCCAGCCACAGCCCGGGAGCCCTCACCCCATCCCTAAGAGCATTTGGTGGGACCTCCTGTGGCTATAATCCAGCAGAGCAGCACTGCCTGGGGGTCTCCGAGCCAAACCCAGGCCATGAGCCCCCATCCCTGCCAGTGCCTGGGGGTGAATCAGGCCCTGAACACTGGTAAGCGTCAAGCCAGGGGGCTGCTGGGCCAGGCCAGAAGTAGGGACAGGCCCTGGGGGAGGGGGATGTCTGGAACCTCAAATTGGTTGGCATCCAGCTCCTCCTGCTTCCCATGCCAGGGTGCCCTGAAACCCTGCCGGTGTCTGCCCCGAACACCTTGCCTACCCCCTCAGCCTACGTCCCAGCAGTGGGGACCAGGCTTGGTGACCCTGGTCCATCCTGCAGACCCCCAGCCAGGGCGCAAGGCTAGGCAGGCCAGCCAGGGGCCACGTGCTCCCGACTGCTCCACACACGGGCTGGTGGGGCCCTCCCCTCCAGCAGCTGAGGTCAGCACAGGCAGGTGCCTGGTGGATCTAGTGGAGGGCGACAGACAAGAACGTGGGGTGTGTGGCTGGCACACACTGCCCAGGGCTGCTGGAGGGCTAGCCCCATCTCTGTCCACCCCCTGCCTCCTGCCTGGGTGGGGCAGTCTGTCTGGGGAGGAAGCAAGGATGGCCATGGGGCGGGCACACTGGAGGCCCGGGGTGAGTACTGGGCAGGCCGGCCCCCGTCCGGCTGCTGCCTGGATCCACTCTCGGTGTAAGGCTCTCGGTGTAAGGCTGAGAGGCCGGCTTTACCCTGGAACCTGAAGCCTGGTGGGGAGGTGGCCCCTCCTCCTCCCTCTGTCCCCGCCTCCTGTACCTCCATGCCCCTCCCCAGACACACGCCCCTCAGGCTCCGCCCCACCTGGCACCTGCCCCCGTGGGTGCCTCCTCCCAGAAGCCTTCAGGGTTACTCCAGGTCTTCCCATTGCCTGTGCTGTTCCCGGAGCTGCTGACCATTGTTCCAGGTAGTTTATGCTCTCACCCCTAGGGCAAACACAGCCCCGACCCCTCCTGGAGCCCTAGGCCCTCTTCCCCTGCAGAAGGTCGGAAAGAGGCGCCCGGTGGAGGGGCTGAGCGGTGCAGGTGGGCTCAGGGAGCCTAGTCCTGGAGGAGGAGTCTGGGCCCTACGAGGACGAGGACGGAGATGGGGACAGGGACGGGGACGGCCCTCTCTATTGACTCCCTGGAGTCCTCCAGATCCAGGGCAGCTCCTGGGGAACTGGTGCCTGCTGGAAAAACTAACCCAGATTTGATCAGATGCTGGGGCTGGGATCCAGTGAATGTGGGCGTGCCCCTGTGTCCCGGGTGAGGAAGGATGGGGGCTCCCAAGAAGCAGGCAAGGGATGCATGCGTGTGCGTGCGTGGGTCTATGTGCCTGTCAATGTACACGACTGTGTGCATCCGGGTATGTCTGTGCGTGTCTCTCTGGGCTATGTGTGTGTGCACATGCGTCTGTGAGTCTGTGGGTGTGTCTGAGGGTGTTTGGTGCGAGCTGTGAGAGAGGTATTAGGAGGAAACTGACACTGTCCCCTTCCGCCCTGCAAGGGACAGGTCAGGGTGGGAGAAACAGTCCCTCCCTCCACAAAGCCCTGAGCCAGGGCAGGGGTCGAGAATTGCTCTAGAGGCAGACCCCTCTTCCCCTGGGTCTGGGCACGAATCACTGTCACTTGCTGCCCGCACGCCTTTCCATACACACTCACTCACACACCCACACTCGCAGTCACACACTCAACACTCATCCCACACCCACACACACACTCATCCCACACACACTCAAATACACGCTCATCCCACACACACACTCATCCCACGCACTCAACACTCACACACACTCAACACTCACATACACACTCATCCTATGCACACACACACTCATCACACACAAACACAGGCTCATCCCCCCACACTCACACACATCCCACACACTCAACACACACTCATCCCACACATACACTCACACACTCAACACTCATCCCACACACATACTCAACACACTCAACACACACACTCATCCCACACACTCAAATACACACTCAGCACACACACTCAGCACACACACATTCATCCCACGGGCATACACATTCATCACACACAAACACACGCTCATCCCCCACACACTCACACTCATCCCACACACTCACACACTCATCCTCCAAACACACACTCATCCCACACAGACTCAACACACATCCGTCCCATACACACACACTCATCTCATACACACACACTCAACACACACACTCATCCCACACACACTCACTCACACACTCATCCACACACACACTCATCCCACAAACACATACACAAAGACTCACACTCACATTCATACTTCCCTCCATTCCACACACACACACTCACACTCAAACACATACACACTTCCCTTCAATTCTATGCACACACTCAAACACATACTTAGACACTCCCCCCTTCCACACACACACACATACACACTTCCCCATTCCACACACACTCACTCACACACACACTTCCCCTCAATTCCACACACAAAACACTTCCCCCATTCCACACTCACACACTCACACATACACACTTCCCCCATTCCACACACACACTCACTCTCACACACACACTTCCCCTCAATTCCACACACAAAACACTTCCCCCATTCCACACTCACACACTCACAAACACGTACACACTTCCCCCATTCCACACACACACTCACTCACACACACACTTCCCCTCAATTCCACACACACACATACACACTGCCCCATTCCACACTCACACACTCACAAACACGTACACATTTCCCCCATTCAACACACACACACCTCCCCCTCAATTCCACACACACACATACACACTGCCCCATTCCACACTCACACAATCACAAACACGTACACACTTCCCCATTACACACACACACCCCTCCCCCTCAATTCCACAAACACATACACACTCACAAACAGTACACACTTCCCCCATTCCACACACACACTCACACACTTCTTAATTCCACACACATACTTCCCCCATTCCACACACACACACTCAAACATGTACACACTTCCCTCATTCCACACACTCTCAAACACACTTCCTCCTCAATTCCACACACTCTTCCACTCACACATTCACACACACATACAAACTCACTTCCACACTCACACTCTCACACCCATATGCACACATACTCCCAATTCCACACATACTCTTCCACTCACACACTCACACTCATTCACTTCCATACACATGCACACACTCCCCCAATTCCACACACACTCTCACACACATTTCCACTCACACGCATGAACACTTCCACACTTACACTCTCATACACACACTTCCAATTCCACACTCTTCCATTCACACACATATTCATTCACACTTCCACACACACTCCCACAATTCCACACACACACCACACATTCACATTCACACTCTCACCCACACACACTCTGCCATACACACTTCCACTCACACACACACAAAACCAGAAAACAAGGGAACAAGCTGTCCCGCCTGGGCTGTCCCCTGGGGAGCAGGGGAAAGTGCCTGGGACCGAAAAGCTTTGTAGGGCCTCATGTCGCTTTCCTTGGAACCCACCAATGTGGCATGGGTGCGTCCCGGCTGCAGCTGGGAATCCGAGGTCCCGGGCCAGACCAAGGGCATGAGCAGGGGGCAGCTGGATGCCCGGGCCAGACCAAGGGCATGAGCAGGGGGCAGCTGGATGCCCGGACCAGACCAAGGGCATGAGCAGGGGGCAACAGGGGCCAGACCCGGGCCTTGATGGAGGACGATGGAGGCGCAGCTCCTAGACCCAGGCCAGAGGCTGCCTTTGCAGGACACGGTGGGGCCAGCTGGGCTCTCCCCATGGCCCTGGGGAAAGGGCTGTCCACGTCCCCGGGGCGCTTGTTACCCTGGTGCGTCCCCCTGCCCCCTGCCCTACACTGGCCAACCTCACCTGGATCTGCCTCTTCCTGGTGTCCCATCATCCTCCCACTTTTTCTGAAGTTGCTTAACTGATCCAAGCAGAGATAGGAGTGCCCAAGGGATGTGCGGTGAGGTCACCGGACAACTCCTCCGTCCCCTGGGCTCTGTCCCACCTGTGCAGCACTGGACGAGCCAGTGGCACAAAGACCCTGGTGGAAACATCTGGGGCTCCCTGGTGTGCATCTTGAGTGCCCCCCTGTGTGCTCTTCTGAAGGGTGACCCCAGCCCAGAATGCCCTGATGAGGAGAGGAGAGAGTCAGAGACCGGTTGGGACAGGTGGCCGTCCTCTCCCTGTGCGGCGAGGTGGGCAGATAGCTCAGGATGCTTCATTTACCAGGATGGAAACCTTGCCTGCATCTGAGAGTACACTGGTGGTGCTATCTCCTTCAGGCATGGCTGGATCCAGGAGCCCGATGGCTACCATCAGAACTGGTGTCCCCACCCTGGGCTCAGCCTGCCGTCCTCTCAGGCAGCACTTACCCTTGGCATGGCACCTCCAGGCTGACATCCCAGCTCAGACCTGGGGTCCATGAAGGGCCCAAGTATGATCTGACTGATTATGGCCAGGCGATGAGTGATGCCCAGGCGATGAGTGATGCCCAGGTCCCAGTCACATGCCCTATCTGGGGCAAGAGATGGGCTCAGCCTAGTACCAACCTATGGGTAGTTCCCAAAGGAGGATTCAGGGCTGTTCCTAGGATATGTGGTGGATGCTGGGCAGAGCCCTGGCAATGCTCGCACGCCCTCCAAACAGCTTTCCCTTGCTCTGCCTCCTCTGAGCCTCACCAAGCCCCCAGGAAATTGAGGCTCGAGTGCCTCTGTGGCCTACTTAGGACCTCCATCAGCACCTAGGACCTCCATCAGCAAAGGCCGGGTATAGACCCCTATGGGCTCCAGGTACCACCCCAACTCCCAGCCATCTGCCCAGACTGACCCACACCCACCTCCTGCAGATGCCCTGGGCATTACTGAACCCCTATTTCCTGAAGCCAGCCAGCTGGTGGGAGCATCGGCCAGCATGGTCCTCCCTGGCCCAAGGGATCTCCCAGCCCTGGGGCATGGGACTCCTGGGCAGACTGCCTTCCCCCAGCTTGTGCAGGCTGGCACCAGGCACAGGAGCCCAGCACAGGGCATCTTATCAGCCCCTCCATCTCTTCTCCAGAACAGGCCCAGCCTGCTCGCCCGGCCTGTCACCATGCCTGGACGGCATCACCTGGCTAACTGCATGCAACTGCTGAAACCCCATGGGCCCTGCTTGCAGTGCCGCACCCTCCTCGCCCAGGACGGCTGCAGAATTTACCAGCTACCCCACGGACCCTGCTTCCTGGGCTGCACCCTCCTTGCCCAGGATGGCTGCAGGATTCACCAGGTCCTCCGCACAGTGAAAATGTGAGCTCCTTGCCCCAAGATGATGAAGAATTTCAAGATGGGAATGGTAGAGTGGTAAATTAACCTCAGGTGCCATGGGACAGCACAGGTTGGGTGCTATGAGCCCTGCATGAAGCTCCCGGTGGGTATAGCTCCGCCTCATGGGTCACCCCTCTCTACCATGACCATGAGGACTGGGCTGGGCATGCAGTGCCCTGCTGTGACCCCTGACGCATAGACCGCCAGTCATCTCCTCCACCCACTCCCTGACCTCCTCTCCCAGGGGTGCAACTGGGGGAGTATACCCATCCCCAGAAGAACCCCAAATCTCTGGCTGGCTGTCTCTTACCCAACTCCCATCCCCAGCTCCAGCTGAGGGCAAGCGTGCTGCTGGGCTCTCCCGAGGAAAACCCATGGTGCCGCCCTCAGGCCCCCGGCAGCTCCTCAACCTGGGCCCCATCTCTGCCCCCATCTTGGCTCCCCAGGCATATTTAAACTTTGCCCCTCCCACCCCCGTGCCTGGCGGATCCCCTGGCACTGAGGCCCAGCCAGTGGCTCCAGCCAACGCACTTGGCTCCCGTAGCAAGTTAAATCTAACCCAGCCCAGCTGTCTCTCCTCCGGCTCCCACCTGCCCCTCCCATTCCCTGCAGGGATGTGCCCACACCCTGCCCACCCTACACAGGCCCTCAGGAAGGGTGCAGAGGTTCCCTAGGGTCCCCCACTTTCCCACGCTAGGAAAGCCCTTTGCCTAGCAGCCTCTGGGGTGAGTGCCCTGCTTCTGGAGGTACCCCAGCGCCCAGGGTGGGGCCAGCAGAGTGCAGCAGGTTTTCAACAGGTATTTCGAGAAGGAGCAGGAACCCACTTCCCATCAGTCAGGGCGCAGCCAGGAAGAGGGAAACTCCAGGGCCAACACTGAAGTGGCCACTGCAGCACCACGCTGGGGCATGGGGTCGGAGCACAGCCCTCGTGCCACAGGCATGCCAGGGAATGTGTACCAGGTGCTCTGTCTTGCATCTGCGGCTGTCGGTTCTTCTGAGGCAGGGCAGTTATGGGTCACTTCTGGAGATGTCCACATTTCTGGGCCTGGGATGGTCTAGGCCTGGCTGTGAGGCCATCTCTAACCTGCTCCCTGTAGCCCCATGTTTTGTTTAGGCTGGCAATGCACTTAGCTAAAATGCTGCTATCCTACCAAAAGTGACATAGGATGGAGTTCTGGCCAGTGAGATGTGACACACCCAGAAGTGCTGGGTGTGTCTTCAGGGACAGATCCTCAAAGGGAGCTGACTCATCTAGGGGGCAGCACTTTTGCTCTTCCTCTTTTCCTTCCTCCTTTCTGGTCAGCTGTGCTTGTGATGGCTGGAGCACCAGCAGCTGTTTTGGGCCAGGAGGTGACACTGAGGCTGGAAGCCAGCACTAGGAGAGTGATACAGTAAGGTAGGAGCTGTGTCCCTGAGGATGCATGATACCCTGCCAGCCGGACAGCCTAGGCCTGTGTCACCTGAGAGAAAAGTACATTTCTACCCTGTCAAAGCCTCTGTTATTCTGAGCTTTCTCAGGAATGCAGCTCTAACCAGTCCTAAAGGGCAGGCAGCCATGTTGGCTCAAATGCTTCCCCCAGCAAGGCAGGAAGCCACTCCAGTGTCCTGCAAGAAACTTCATAGAGCCGGGCGCGGTGGCTCAAGCCTGTAATCCCAGCACTTTGGGAGGCTGAGACGGGCGGATCACGAGGTCAGGAGATCAAGACCATCCTGGCTAATACGGTGAAACCCCGTCTCTACTAAAAATACAAAAAACTAGCGGGGCGAGGTGGTGGACGCCTGTAGTCCCAGCTACTCGGGAGGCTAAGGCAGGAGAATGGCGTGAACCCGGGAGGCGGAGCTTGCAGTGAGCCGAGATGGTGCCAGTGCACTCCAGCCTGGGCGACAGAGCGAGACTTTGTCTCAAAAAAAAAAAAAAAAAGAAACTTCATAGAAAAAGGGCTTCCATCCTCATATGCCGGAGGTCTGCATCAGGCCCTTCCTGGGCCCTGGAGCCTCCATGTGCCCCTGAGTGGGGCGGGCTCTGGTTCCTGGGCCCTGGAGCCTCCATGTGCCCCTGAGTGGAGCGGGCGCTGGTTCCCGGGCCCTGGAGCCTCCAAGTGCCCCTGAGTGGTGCGGGCGCTGGGAAGCCTAAGGCTGGGGAGGGCCCCTGTTCACTTTGTTTAGTTTTCTCAAACCCACTTGACTGAGGAACCCCTTCCTCCAGAAACAAGGAATTACAGCCAGAAAGACCTCTGGGAAGGCCGCCTTCTCCGCCCTTCCCTGTGGGGTGGGGCGTGTCCCTGAGCTGCTGCACTCAGAGAAGCTGGGCCTGGCCCTGGGCATGCAGCAAGCACTCAGGAGAGGCTGCGGCTGCTGCCAGCTCTGTGAGCGGGAAACTGGGGGCCTTCTCCCCTCTCCCCAGCTCCTCATTCCACCCGCTCTGGAGCTGTGGCCTGAGCCCCACGCTGGCCCTCTGCTCAGATGGGCCTGTTCCCGGGCAGGTCTCAGTGCCCAGGAGTGGAGAGGGGGGCTGTGGAGACAGCTGGGGTCACCCCAGGAAGAGTGGGTTTGCAAAGCTGCAGCAGCAAGGAAGCTGTGGGGTAAAAAGTTTATAAGAGGAACACTGTTTTTTTCTTTTGGCAGAATTTAATGGGTGCAGATTGTTCAGGTCCCAAAGATATGGGGAAAAAAAAAGAGAAAGAAAAAGCCCTTTGCTGCTGCTATTGATAACTTGTCTCGCTTCACGTGGTGGGTTCAAAACTAAAAATACTTCCTCCCAACGGTAGAGAAGCCAGGGCTGTCACGTTGCAGAGGAGACTGGAGAGCTGCGGTGGGGAGGGGTCAACTGCGGCCACGTGAGGGCCAGGGCCAGGCCTCAGTGGCCACCCCTCTCTGGCTGCCCAGGCTGCATCCACACAGAAGATTCCATGGCTTTCCATAAAAGAGAGTGGGAGAATGTCCTCTCTAAAGGCCTGGGGAGTGCCTGGGGAGAGGAGACAGCCTCACCCGGGGCTCACCAACCAGCAGCTGCCAGCCAGGCCAGCAATGCCAAGGCACCCGGCGTTCCTGGAAGCCAACCCCTGTTTGATCTAATGGGGCAGCTGTGGGTGCAGACCTAGATAAAGAGATAAACCCAGACCCAGAAACCTGGGGGAGGAGGTAAGAGTGGAGCGGGGGAAAGGGCGGTGGGTCGTGGGCGGGACTGGTGCTGCCAGGCTCTGGGCAAGCTGCTTCTGTCCTCTAGGCCTCAGTTTCCCCATCCAAAAGGTGGGAGCAACAACCTCTCTTCCGCCTCCTTCACAGTGAGGGGAAAGGAAGCGGGATGACATAGATGTGGCTGGGACTGCTGGACCCCGCACGCCAGCCCTGGGAGGCATGTGGGTCATGAAATCCTCCCACTGGTGACCTGCCCCGTGGTGAGGGAGGGAGAGAGCTTCTCCCCTCCTCAGCTAAGAGGACAGAGGGAGGATCCTAGAAATTCTGTCAGGAAGCAGAAATTTGGTCTGAGAGCAGTGCAGGTGGGAGCAGACCCCCCCAAATCACCTGCAGGATGAGCATTTCTCAGGCTCTGGAGAGCACGTGTGGGGGTCCAGCAGCCACAGCCATGGGAACTCCTGGGCCTGTTGTTCATGTGTGGATCCCGGTCCGGGAGCCTGGGTGGAGCTCTGCCTTGTGGACAAGCTCCCGGCCAGGCCTGGTCCACCAGACCTCCCCATGCCTGGAGTCCCTCCTTGTGCCTGGAGCTGTGCTGGGCCCTTCCTCATTGCAGGGCTGGGGGAGTCCCTTAACCTGTCTGGGGCTCAGTCTGCTCATCTGTAAAGTGGGAATGATAGCACCTGGTACCCACTTGATTGGCTGCTGCAAACATGAAACCACATGGGCCTGTAAATCACAGGGCACTCAGCCACCATCATCATCATCATCGTCTTCATCATCATGGCCCCAGCTCGTCCATCTTTGTTGTCTTCTCCACTCCCATCTTTCATCCTTGCAGAACTGTGCCTCTCGAATTGGCCTCGTGACCTAGCAAATATCATGATGAAGATGCCTAAGTTGGTCTCAAGGCACTGTCCTTATTACCCACCAACCGAGGGAGGATTCTCGCCTAGTCCCAGCAACTGGCCCCAGGGAGGAAGTGCCCTTCCCAGTCGTGGAACGTCTCGAGCAGCGCTGGCTGATGGCAGACTACCCTTGGAACTTAGTTACTGCATCTGTGAAGAGGGGTGAAACCTCTGTTCCAGCCCAGAGGCCATCTGAGATCACATCCCCCACCGCCAAGGCCAGGGTGGATCTCCCTGCTTGGCCCTGGGGTGGTCCCTGGGCAGATGAGAGGGTCCTTCTACCTGGGCCTCTGAGGCTGCCCTCACTGGAGAGCTCATGGTCAAGGGGTGGGCAGGCAGGTTGGAGTCCCTCAAGGGCACAGGGCTTAGAGTCTTATAGACTTAGGGTGAGGGGCATGGAGAGTGGTGGGCTTCTGGGACCCTGCGCTGGCCCTGGCCAGGCCCACAGGGGAAACTGTGCAGTGCGGTCATCTCCGTGGCAACTGGCCTCATCGTCCTTGTCCTGGCTTGGGGGCCGAATGCCTTCCCTTCCCTTTCACCGGCTGGAGTCGCTTTCTTCAGAGGTAACCATGGCAACCCCTTTGTTTCTGAGGCCTGCCCGCCCTCCTCCCCGTTTTCTCTTCAGGAGAGGCTCATCCAGCTCCTTCCTAGTCCTGGCACGTCTCTAGTGGCGCCGGCTGACAGT
The DNA here is from genome assembly GCF_003255815.1 of Theropithecus gelada. NCBI lineage: Eukaryota > Metazoa > Chordata > Mammalia > Primates > Cercopithecidae > Theropithecus > Theropithecus gelada. Next base: position 40,399,379 of record NC_037678.1, on the reverse strand, counting down.
GGCCCACCAGTGAGTGGGGCCAGTCCCTGGGGTGGGGGAGAATGGCCCTGCTGGGCCCAGAGATGTGGTCTGGACCCCGCCCCTGCCACAGGGGCCGCGTTCATTGGCTCACTCATGCCCTGACATTGATAGAGAGTACCCGCGTCTGCCACGGGGCCACAGATGGGGCGAAGGCCTGTCCCTGCCCCCACGGTCCTGCTAGGGGCAGCCTGGAAGTGGGGGGACAAGGCCTGAGGAGGGGGTGCAGAGGCCCAACGGGGGCTGGCTCTGCTGCAGAACGCGCTGTGGGGTCATGGGTCATTCGCCAGGGCTCTCAAGGCCACAGGGAGCCCAGGACTCTTGGCTCTACCTCAAACGGGCTGAAGCAGAAACGAGCATGTGGTTCACATAACTGAAAAGTCAAGGAAGGCACCTGCAGAGGTGCAGCAGGGTCCACGTGACCTGGCCGTGGTTGCTTCGGCTTTCCTCTGGGCTGGCTTCATTCTCGCGCAGCCCTGTTCTCTGGTGGTGGGATGTGGAAGAGTGGCCCCTTCGCTGTCTCACCTAACCTAGCTCTGGAGAGGTCTGTGGGCAGATGGGAGAGTCATTTGACTTCAGCTTCCCCTCTGGTCTGAACTCCGACCCTACAGCAAAAGTCCCAGGACTGAGCCTCTTTGGCTAGAACTGGGTCACAGGCTGACCCCTAAACCAACTGCTGGGACTCTAGGTAGCCAGCCTGGTTCATGCCACTCCACTCACCTCAAACCAGACCCATGACTTAAATGAGATGATGACAGGGGAACCCTGGTTTGCAAATGAAACTCCGGGTGCACACAGACTCAGAGAGGTTAATTAATTTGTCCAAATCCACACAGCTGGTAAAGAATGCAAGCTCCAGGTCTGATTCCAGAACTTCTGGGCTTAACCATGGAGCCACTGTAGGTCAGTGGGAGTCCAAAGGGCTTTAAGTATGGTAGTGAAACGATCAGGGATGCAGCTGGAAGGCTAAATTGGCGCTGGATTTTGGTTGGCGGTAAATGGCATGCAAAGGAGGCGGATATTCAGGATTTGGTAGGACAGTGGGAGCAGCTACGAGCCAGTTATCGCAAGGTCCCCAGCATTTGTGGGAAAAGGCCCCCCGGGCTTTGGGTAGCCGAGAGGTGGGCCTCGCAGGCCTGCACCGCCGCCAGGACGCAATGCACCTGCGGGCGGAGCGCCCACGCCCCGGGCCACCTGACTCACTGTTTGTCAACTCTGCTCTCCGCAGCCACGCCCTTTCCTCCTTCCCTCCCTCCCCTTTTGGCTCAGGGGCTGCATAACCCCGCCTCTCTCCTGCTGTGACTGGCTGTCCTCGCCGTCACTCCGCTACGTGGGCGGGGCACAGGTAGAGGCCCCTCCGCGAAGGGATTAGCATAGTCCCGCCCCTCGGCGCGAGCCTCGGGCCGGGCGCTGATTGGGCGGGCGGCGGCCGACGCGGCGGCGCCGGGCGCAGCCAGTGGCAGGCGCGGGCTGTCAGTCGGCGAGGCGGCGGGCCGCACTTCCGCCTCGGTGTCAGTGGGTCGCGGGCCTGCGGGGCGGGGGCGGGGCGGCAACGAGCTCGGCCGGCAACCGAGGGACCCGCGTCCAGGTGAGTGGCCCCCGCCGCCGCCACGCGAAGGCCCGGGACCCCGGCGAGCTGCGGGACCTGGGCCGCGGGCTGGGGCCGGGGTGGGGAGGGGAGGGGAGGGCGGGCCGGACAGGACCCGGGTCCGCAGGCCGTCTCCAGCCCCGGCCCCGGCCTCGACCCCCACAGGGAGGCGCGCCCGGCCTAGGCCGCAGCCTGGCGCCCCGGGAAAACTTTGGGAGGAAAGTTGCGACCGGGCCTGGGGCCTGGGCCTGGGTCCCGCGGCCCCCGCACCCCTCCCCCTGCGGTCGCCCGGCAACTGCGGTCCCGGGACCCGCGACCCGGCTCCCCGAGGCCCCCGGCCCCGCTGCTGCCCCGCCGAGCAGGAAGTGGGGACGGACGCACCTGCTGGCGGACTCGGCCTCTCTCACCAGCTCACCGGGAACAGGGAAGGATTTCGTACGCATTTAGGGCGATCCTGTAGGTGAGGAGGGCGAGTTCCGCCGGGAGGAAGGGCAGGGAGACGCAGCCCCACTCCGAGCCTGCTCTTCTTGTCCCGCAGGCCTGTGTCTTCCCAGGGAGGGTGCCCGCGGGCCCTCGTCCATTCCTCTGGGCTCTGTTTTTGTTTTTAATTTATAAACCTTAGCAGACTACACACGGTTGACAACTTGCTACCTAGCACCTATCTTTGGTAATGTAATTTTAAGAGGTTCCATCTTTCGTCAGTTATATTTTGGTACTCAGAAGAATACGTCTTTAGACTTTCCAAGTTTATAAGCCCAGGCCAAGACTGTTAGGTCGTCACAGCACCTCAGCCTCCCCGCTTCATCGGGGGACCGGCGGCGAGGTGGTGGGTGTCGGGGTGTTGCAGGCTCTCCTGGGGTGAGGGTCACCTCCCGGGGCGTTTTTATCTGAACCATCCTCTAGGACAGGCCCTGGCCTGGCTCCGGCAACTTTGGGATGATTGCCCGGGACGCCTGGAGAAGGGGTCCCGTTCGGTTTGGTTGGACAGACGTTTCTCGAATGCCTGCTGCGGGCCTGGCTGGGTGCTGTGCGGCCTTCCCACCCGCTGGATTTGTGGCGAGGACAGCAGAGAGTTGAGCAGCCCGAAACTGGCGCAGGGGCCACATGCTGGGTAGCCATGGCCGTCCCTGCTGCCCTTCCTAACTGGTGCCCAGGGCCCCTTTTCCGGCTGTCAGCCTCAGCTCCTTCGTCGGACACGTAGCACTTTGCTGATAAGAGGAGCAAAGCAGATCATTTTCTTGTTTTATGTTTTGAGATGGAGTCTCGCTTTGTCACCCAGGCTGGTGTGCAGTGGTGCGATCTCAACTCGCTGCAACCTCCGTCTCCCGGCTTGAAGCCATTCTCCTGCCTCAGCCTCCTGAGTAGCTGGGACCACAGGCGCCGGCCACCACGCCTGCCTAATTTTTTTTATTTTTAGTAGAGATGGGGTTTCACCAAGTTGGCCAGCCTGTCTCGAACTCCTGATCTCAAGGGATCCACCTGCCTCAGCCTCCCAAAGTGCTGGGATTCCAGGTGTGAGCCTCCGTGCCCTGCCACGAAATCATTTTCTACCTCAGTCTCTGACACCTAGTACATGCCCCGGAATGCCAGTTCCCTTCCCCTTGTTGAGGACAGGAACTTCGTCGGAGGCACTTCCTCCCTGCCCAGCCCAGTGCCTGCCACAGTGTTGTCTTTTAGAATGTGGCGAAGAGTGAGGGAGTGACTGAGTCTCCCTCATAGACTTTACCTTGTTTTCTTCATGTGTCCATCTATTAATGACGGCTCTTACCTGAGCAGACAATAATATTTAATACTGATTGTTCCAGTACTGTTACGAGCATGTTGTATTCTCTTTCTTCGTGTGATCTTCCCACTCGACAGGTGAGCTTCCCACTTGAGTGTAAACAGCCCACTCGACAGGTACTGACATTATCGTTAGGTCATTCATGAGGAAGCTAAGGAACAGAGAGGTTAAGTAACTTGCCCAAACCACACAGCAATAAATTATGAAATATGAATTTGAACCCAGGCTCCAGGGTTCACACTCTTAAACACTACCCTGTACTGCCTTTTAATATCAAGATTTTCATTTAACGTTTTTGTTTAGAATATTCTAATCATGCTGCATTACTGTGTGTCAGAATTTTGGTTTTTTGCTACATATAGAACTAACACACTTTCCTTTTTTGTGAACCTGAGTGTTTACAAAGCCATTTCATTTCTTCTGAAATACGGTAATTTACCGTTTGGCTATTCAGGATTTTGCCAGAATACCTTCCCTGCCACCCACCTCCTTTGTTACTGGCAGATTCAGTGGTGGTCTCTGTGTGAAGAGGGAGGGTTGGGAGGCATGGGTGCTGACAGGTGTGCAGTCCAGAGTCTGAGGTCTCCATTCTGAGTTCAGTTCCAGTGGACTTCACACATGGCCTTAGAGTACACACGTAGGACATTTTTCTTCCCTGCCTCGAGTGCATTGAGAGGGTCAGACTCTGCTGTGTTCCACATATTAATGAGGGGTCCTGTTTGAATGTGAAAAAATGCCACTTGACTTCTATCCCAGTGTCTCTTCTCCGTGCCCTCCAGGAGGTACCAGCAGATGGGTCTTGGATTTGTCCTTAAAACTTGCTCGGCCGGGTGCGGTGGCTCAAGCCTGTAATCCCAGCACTTTGGGAGGCCAAGGCGGGTGGATCACAAGGTCAGGAGATCGAGACCATCCTGGCTAACACGGTGAAACCCCGTCTCTACTAAAAATATAAAAAATTAGCCGGGCGCGGTGGCGGGCGCCTGTGGTCCCAGCTACTCAGGAGGCTGAGGCAGGAGAATGGCGTGGGCCCGGGAGGTGGAGCTTGCAATGAGCTGAGACTGCGCCACTGCACTCCAGTCTGGGCGACAGAGTGAGACTCCGTCTCAAAAAAAAAAAAAACTTGCTTGACTTTTAATGGAGTTTTAGTACATTCAACCAATTACAAAAGTGACAATTTGTATAAGAGAACTGTTGACACATTTTAGGTTCTTATGCTGTCTTCACACAGGGAACCTGCCACCTCCTCAAGGTGATTTCTTTAGTGTCCCCGTGCAAGCCGTGTCTTGTCTGGCCGTGCCTTCCTGAGTCACAGCATCTTTGCGAAGGGTGTGCGCCAGAGCAGGGCTCTGGGGTCCTGTGTGGGTTCCCACTGGCTCCTGCCTTCAGTGTCTTTGCCTGCAAGACGGATTCTTGTGTGGAATCTGTGTGAAAATGTAGCATCAAGTGTCCGATGTGTCGTGGCTGCTTGGGACACCCTTGGTTCCACCACCTGCTGAACCTGGAGCCGCTCAGCAGTGCAGCAGCCACACCCTCAGGTGTCGCAGGGTCTTTTCATAAGTCTGCCCCCCACTTGAATGGTCACTTCTTCAAGAGCGACTTGTTTCAGACAGAACACAGCTCTGTCAGGCAAGGGTTTTCTCAGCTTCCGTGCTGAGGGGCACCTGTGTGTGTGGTGTCAGTGGCGCCGGGGCCTCTGTGGGCAGTGCGGCTGGGCGTGGGCTGATTTTCTCCTAATCATTGTCATACTTCCTGTTTGGGTGTTGACATTTCGTTTAGTGTTTAGCACTGATTGTCAAGTACAAGGTTTAATTCCAAAATGTAGTACATTTTCAAGTTGATTTATAACCTTATCTACACTGAAAGGAAGTCAGTGTTTGAACATGACTGATTATTAAAAGGAACTTAAGTCCTGAGTTAATATGGTAGGTTCTGGTTTGATGGTTTAAATGTACTTTCCACATATGCTAGTTCATTTGTATCTCTGCTGTCACTTTGCTTTTTCAGAGTGTTCTTGCTGGTAAGTTTCAGGCGTGGTGTCACGGCCTCTTGGGCTGCTGGTTTGGGCTAGGGTCCCACTGTGGAAGTGTGGCAGTGTCCAGGCCCACCCCTGCAGCTCTTGATAAGAAACATCTGTTAAATGGTTCACGGCACTGTTTCCGTGAACTTTTTGGCACTTCTTTCCTTTTCCTTCCAGATTCAGAAAAGAACTTGGGATCATTTAGCAGAATTTCACAGCATCCTCGTTCTTTCAACTGGAGCTTCTGTGGATGCACATCCCGTGACCTCTGAGTTGAGCTGAGCGGTGGAAGTGAGCTTTTATAAGGGACTGGATCTGAGACTTGTGCCTGATGCGTGTGGCTGTTTCTCTTTGCTTGCCTGCTTTTTTCAGTGGAACACTTGCTTGATTTATTTTGAGAAACAAACTCAGGGGTCAGTCCTGTTGAGCTAGTGGCTGGCTCCATAGTTTGGGGCCTGAAGAGGGGCCTGCACCTCAGGGCCTGTGGCGGTCGTCGGGCCTCTCTCCTGGGTGTAAGGTGTGTGCTTCTCACCTGCGCACTGCGGGCCTGGGCGCTGTGGCCCCGACGCTGAGGCAAGTCGGGTGGGAAGGGTCTGAGGGGCTCTTGGCTGAGCAGACACTGAGCACATTTCTTTATCAAAGGGGCTGGGACTGTAGCCTTCGGGGCGCGCAGAGAACGCTGCTGTGGGCTGAGACGAGGAGTTCTTGGGCAGCACCAGGCAGGGAGGACTGCAGCGTGTCAGGAGTTGTGTGGAGTTTTGGTTCCAAAAAAGACGGAGGCAACTGTAGAGGAAGGAGGACTGTGGTGTGGAGGTGAGTGCCTGTGCCTTGTACTGAATAAACCTAAGGCTGATCCAAGGCTGAGCATGAGAAAGAGCCCGCTGTAACCTGGGACCTCGTGCCACTGTGCTGGGCCGGACAGCGGCTTCCGTTATTGCCTTAAAACCAGGGTGACTGTGATTCAGTGACATTTTGGTGACTCTGATAATGATGGCGATAATGATGGCAGGTGTCAGGTGCGCGCGGGGCGTGGGGCTACCCTCTTCTTTTTTTTTTTTTTTTTTGAGACGGAGTCTTGCTCTGTTGCCCAGGCTGGAGTGCAGTGGCGCAATCTCGGCTCACTGCAAGCTCCGCCTCCCGGGTTCACGCCATTCTCCTGCCTCAGCCTCCCGAGTAGCTGGGACTACAGGCGCCCGCCGCTGCGCCCGGCTAATTTTTTCTATTTTTAGTAGAGACGGGGTTTCACCATGGTCTCGATCTCCTGACCTTGTGATCCACCCGCCTCGGCCTCCCAAAGTGCTGGGATTACAGGCGTGAGCCACCGCGCCCGGCCAAGGGGGGCTACCCTCTTCTTGTGAAAGAGGACATGGGCTGGATTTGTGGTGGTGAGCTCCTGCGAGCGCCCTGGCTCTGGCTTGGCCTCTCTTGATGACATGGCAGAGCCAGGAGTCTCGCTGTAATCATCACCTGTCTTCCAAGTAAGTCTCACCTGTGAGAAATGCTGGAACACCTGAGTGGAAGCAGAGCTGGGGCGGTGCCTGAGCTGGGGCCAGGGGAGGGGTCCCAGTGTAGAGGCAGCTGAGGAGCCCCAGCACCTGCCCCACAGCTCCCGTCCGGCAGCTCCGCCTCTGCACTGGTTCAGCCGTCAGGGAGAAGGCTCCTGGGTTAACATCATGGAGTTTTCACCCCTGCTTCTCATCAGAAAAGCCGGGGGAACTTTTTAAAAGTGCGGGTTCAAGGCCCAGCCCCAGCTTCACTGAGCTTGGGTTTCCCTGGAGGGGCCCAGGAAGACACGTGTTTAACAATCTCAGGGGGTCTGGGATGGGTCCTCGGCAGGGAGTCCAAGTGCTGGAGGCCCACTGCGGGGTCAGGACCCTTTTTTAGATCAAGGACCCCTTTGAGAACTTCATGAATATGAATAATCTGGGTCATTGTTCTGGGGGAAAAAAATGAACACAAATTTTTTTTCCTGTTTTTTTTTTTATTTTTTAATTTTAATTTTAATTTTTATTTTTTTTGAGACGGAGTCTCGCTCTGTCGCCCAGGCTGGAGTGCAGTGGCCGGATCTCAGCTCACTGCAAGCTCCGCCTCCTGGGTTTACGCCATTCTCCTGCCTCAGCCTCCTGAGTAGCTGGGACTACAGGCGCTCGCCATCTCGCCCGGCTGGTTTTTTGTATTTTTTAGTAGAGACGGGGTTTCACCGTGTTAGCCAGGATGGTCTCGATCTCCTGACCTCGTGATCCACCCGTCTAGGCCTCCCAAAGTGCTGGGAATATTTTTTAATTTTTAAAACATTTTTTATTTTTGCAGAGGTTAGGGGGATTAGAGATTCATGGTTTTCCCTGACCTTGATTTGCAGCCCAGCCTGTAGGTGCTCAGGAAGTGTAGTTGGCAGCCGCGTGGGCAGCTCTGATGTTAGGGTGACAGTTTTCTCAGCACAGTGGGACCCGTTAGGGCTGTGCAGGATAAAGATGGGCACGATGGTGAGGAGGGCCTGGAACTGAGGCCACAGAGAAGGAGGCGGCCAGCGGGCAAGGAGGCATTCTAGCCAACCAGCCACTCCTTGGCTGGGCAGGTGCTCTGGGGATGGCCAGGAGCCCTGCAGGACAGCATCCTCTCACCCAGCACACTCCCTTCCCTCTGCTGTCTTAATTTTCCTCCCGCTCCCTCACCGAGTCCGCTGCCCGCTGTGGCCCCTGCTGGGATGTGAGATGTGGGTACAAGGCGTCTCCTTCTCCTCTAGCCACAGCCGCAGGCTGAGCTGCTCTCAGGGCCGTTGGTTTTGATCATCAGAGGTACACAGTGGTGGCTGGTGGGGGGCTGACCGGCGCTGCTGCTGCCCTCAGAGTGCCCGCTCTGCCCTCCAGCGTGGCTTTCTGAGAGCAGGGTGCCTGTGAGCTGTGGGGCATGTGCCCTGTCCATTGCCTTCCAGTCTCGTGGGCCACATTGGAACAGTTTTTTATTGTGTTGCATAAGGAGGAGGTTGATTAAAACAAATGTTTTTGTACAGAAGAGCTTGCATTCATCTTGTGTGTTTGGAAATACGTTGTACTACGTTACAAGGTAATGTTCCTCGAGGTGCGTGATGTATTTTCTTCTGTTGATATTCCACAGGAAGCAGTTAAGTCAGCGACAAGACTTGAGGGAGTTGACTGTGGTGAGTGGGGTGCTAGGCGCCACTTCCGGGATGTCGGGCCACAGTGGCCACGAGGCCCAGTGGGAAGAATTGCCACTCCCCATCGCTGCTTTTTGGGACCAAGCCGGGCTCACCTTTGCCTGCCTCTCAAGGTCGCCCTCTTGGCGTGGAGAATGGTAAACAGTGGGGGTGCTGCTGTCTGCACAATGTGAGAGGTTCACCTACCTTTCCCCAGTGTAGAAACTGTTCCTGCATGAATTGCAGACCGATTCAGAGCCTTCAGGTACGCCTGGCAAGTTTGCCTGGCTGGCATGCTCAGCACAGGGCCTTCCTGAGTCAGCGTTGGGCCATTTGTGTGTACACGCTGGTGTCTTAGGATAAAGGGCTGAAACCTGTTCTTTTTTTTTTTTGAGACGGTGTCTTGCTCTGTCACCCAGGCTGGAGTGTAGTGGCACAATCTCGGCTCACTGCAACCTCCGCCTCTCGGGTTCAAGTGATTCTTGTGCCTCAGCCTCCCCGAGTAGCTGGGACTACAGGCGTGTGCCACCTGTAAGTTTTTTTATATTTTTAGTAGAGATGGGGTTTTGCCGTGTTGCCCAGGCTGGTCTGGAACTCCTGACCTCAAGTGAACCGCCCACCACGGCCTCCCAAAGTGCTGGGACTACAGGTGTGTGCCACCTGTAATTTTTTTGTATTTTTAGTAGAGACAGGGTTTCACCATGTTGCCCAGCTGGTCTCAAACTCCTGACCTCAAGTGATCTACCTGCCTTGGCTTCCCAAAGTGCTAGGATTACAGGCATGACCCACTGCCCCCAGCCTGAAACCTGTTCTTCAGCTAAGAGATGTTACATTCTGTGTGGTGTTAGTAGCTGATTTTGTGATGAGCCACATATAGCCTGACACTAAGAAAAACCATACAGACCTGAAGAAAGCGGAGAGGTTGTTCAGGTTAAACAGCGCAGACCTAGAGGCAGCTGGTCTGCGCTCAGAACGGCTGTCTCCTGGAGCTTCGGATGCAGTTGGACTTAACCTTATTTGGCTAAAGGATCAAGAACCAGTGTTCAATAAAGGTCACTCTTGATTCCATCCCATTGCCACCAAAACACAGTGCATTTAAGGGCAAAGGCCCGAGCGGCCAGTCGTGCGTGCCTCACTCGTGACGGGCTGCAGATGGTGACGAGGACAGACAGCCATGCACGTCTCCCTTTTTAAGAGAGGTTATTGTTGTGAATGGCATATGACTTGTTTATTTGATTCTAAATTTACACAAAATCTGTAAAAATAACCATTAAGCTTTTACAATGACAGGAATATTAAGACTTGATTTTTTTTTCTCAACAATTGGCAGAAAGCGTGTTTCAGTGAGCACAGACGGAGCAATCCAGGGAGGTCTGGGAAGGAGGAATGGGGCCTGGCCTGGCGGCATCCTTGACGGCACTCCATCGTTGTGGGGTTGGTGTTTGAGAGGTAGCTGTGGCACGGGCCGGCTGTCATTCCCGCGTCTCCTCACAGAGGCCTGGACCTGCGCCTGGGACTGGCAAAGCCCCCTGCTCTTGCTGCTGCCACCGCCTCCATCTTCCTCCACCCTCTGGTGGGGCTGGGCACAGGCAGGGCAGGGTCTCGTGATGGCTGAGCCCCATGGGGCCCCGAGACGCTGTGTCCAGGATGGATGCCACTGCCGTGGGTGGCTGTTGAAGTGAAGTCAATTTAGCTGATTAGCATCGAGCAATCACTTCTCCCTCCCCTCACACCCGCCACATTTCAAGTGTTTGTAGCCACCTGTGGCCTGCGGGGACTACACTGGACAGATGACATTTCCAGTGCCATAGGAGAGTCTGCAACTCAGCTCTGAAGCTGTGAGATGTTGAGTCTTTGTTTTAGTTAAGTTTTGTTTTTTTGCAAAAGAAACGAGATTGTGGCCTGGTGGCCAGCTGGGTGTCAGTGGGGCGAGGGCCTGTAGGCATTCGGGTGGTGCGTGGGCTGAGTTTGCAAAGTGGGTGTGTCAAGGCTGAAATACTAGCTGAGAAGCGTTGCCGACGCAAGGCTTGGTTGGACACTCAGGGAGGGATGAGGTGTCAGAGAGGCCCTGATTGGTCGCTCCTGCCCCAGGGCTCAGAAGGTGCTGGGTGAAGAGAGCTGCGCCCCTGCCCCTTAGCCCCTGCCCCTCAGCCCCTGCCCCTCCTCTTCAGTGCCACACGGAGGCGCAGGTGTCTCACACCAGCCTCTCCCTGGGTGTGTTCATGTCACAGCAGGCTTTGTCTTGCCCTCGGTGATTTCATGTTCCCATCCTCCAGCCTTGATCTGGGAGACCTTCTGTTCTTTAATTGCCACAGAGAGCTAATTCTGTCCGTTATGTTAAACTTGGTGACTCTGATGCTCGTAGGTGACACTTGTTTCCCTTCCTGGTGCTCTGGCAACCTCGCAGCGTTATGGGAGCATCTTTCCAAGCGTTAGAGTGGCCAGGTTAGGCCCTGCCAGGTCGCCGACTGCTCTGGGGAAGGAGAAGTCCTGCAGGGATGTGACAGTGGCTTTGGTTTGCTCCTTGGCCGATCTCAGCCTGACCTGGTTCTGCTCTGCACTGTAGTTGGGCTCACGTGTTAGCCTTGACCTTGAGCGGATGGCAGGTGCTCTTCAGTACGCGATGCTGCACCGGGAACTTTGCTTGGTCCTGGAAGCTGGTTTGATGTGCACATTGGCTTAAGCGAGTGTCGGGGTGGCCAAGCTTACCTCCTGGCTGAGACACTGAAGATCTTCCTGTGGGTCCTCTGGGGTTGCTTGCTCTGTGGCTGTGCTGGATGTGACCTCTTGTGGGGCAGAACCGGGCCTGTGGAACCCATTCCCTGGGGCTGCCCTGGCACCTTGGCTTATGATTGCTGCCCCCACGCCCCAGCTGCCTCCCTGTGAAGCTCAGCGGGGCCATGGGGACCGAGGGGCTGTAGCTCCCTGGCTGTGCCTGACCACAGTGTGATCCCCACGGGAATGAGTTTGAAAGTTTCTGACACGTGGCTTTGAACTGTGAGGAGGAGGAGCATTCTTTGAAGTGGAAGGTTGGATGGTTTCCTTAGGGTCCTTTCTTTATTTATTTTCTTTGTTTTCTTTCTTTCTTGAGCTGGAGTCTCACTCTGTTGCCCAGGCTGGAGTGCAGTGGCGTGATCTCGGCTCAGTGCAACCTCCTCCTCCCAGGTTCAAGCTGTTCTCCTGCCTCAGCCTCCCAAGTAGCTGGGACTACAGGCACCTGCTACCACAGCCGGCTAATTTTTGTATTTTTAGTAGAGATGGGGTTTCACCATATTGGCCAGGCTGTTCTCGAATTCCTGACCTTGTGATCCATCCACCTTGGCGTCCCAAAGTGCTGGGATTATAGGTGTGAGCCACCGCGCCCGGCCCCTTAGGGTCCTTTCTAAGACAGAACCTGTCCTTGCTAATAGTGGGAATGTTTTCTCTTTCAGCAGAATGCCACATGGGGCTCTGTGCACAGTTGTTTATTTGTTAGCTCTGCTTGCTGATGTATTTTTAAATTATTAAATAAAACTTATATTTTCTTTTTTTCTTTCCTTTCTTTCTTTCTTTCTTTCTTTTTTTCTTTCTCTTTCTTTCTTTCTTTCTTTCTTTTCTTTCTTTTCTTTCTTTTCTTTCTTTCTTTCTTTCTTTCTTTCTTTCTTTCTTTCTTTTCTTTCTTTTCTTTCTTTTCTTTCTTTTCTTTCTTTTCTTTCTTTTCTTTCTTTCTTTCGACAGGGTCTTGCTCTGTTGCCCAGGCTGGAGTGCAGTGGCTAAATCTTGGCTCATTGCAACCTCTGCCTCCCATGTGCAAGTGATTCTCCCGCCTCAGCCTCCTGGGTAGCTGAGATTAAAACGCGTGCCACCACGCCTGGCTACTTTTTGTATTTTTTGGTAGAGACAGGGTTTCACCATGTTGGCCAGACTGATCTCGAACTCCTGACTTCAGGTGATCTGCCCGCCTCGGCCTCCCAAACTGCTGAGATTATAGGCGTGAGCCATCGTGCCCAGGCAGAACTTATATTATTTTCAATAATTTAAACTTAGAGTTGATATTTAACCTCAGAAGTGATTTTAGAATCTTCATGTGATCAGTGCACTCTCTGTGTCCAGCATATCCGGGTGCCCTGCCTATTTCTGATGGGCGGAGTAACAACGTGTTGTTACTACCAGGTCGCCCGTGGTAGTCAACACCGGATCCCCAGTCTCATTCACCGACTTCCTGAACCTTCAGATCTGCTTTGTTTATTTATTTTTTAAGAGACAGGGTCTTGTTCTGTTGCCCTGCCTGGAGTGCAGTGGTGCAATTGTAGCTCACTGCAGCCTCCAACCCCTGCGGTCAAGTAGTCCTTCTGCCTTAGTCTCCCAAGTAGCTAGAACTACAGGCACGTGCCACTGTGCCCAGCTAATTTACTTTATTTTGTTTTTTGTACAGTCAGTATCTCACTGTGTTGCTCAGGCTGGTCTCAAACTCCTGGGCTCAAGCCATCTGCCACCTCGGCTTCCCAAGGTGTTGGGATTATAGTTGTGAGCCACCGCGCAGAGCCCAGATCTGAGAAAAACATAGAGATGGGTTTGTAAGACTTGAGTCCAAGTCTTCATACCAGTGTTAGGATATTTTGAGATCCTAGTGGGATGGGGACGGCACCTTAAAGAAAGTGTGCTGGGGTCCTTTTCAAGGGACTGGTGGGTCCCCTGGGTTAGGGGAACTGAGACTTGCTGGGGCCTGCAGGGGTGGTGCCCTTGGGGCCGAGGAAGTGCCCCCTCTCCCCGCAAAAAAAAAAAAACTCTTACTGGAGAAGGAGAAAGGGCAAGAGGCCAGCAAAGATGCTCAGCATAGACTCAGGCCCCGAGGTTTTCTCTAGAAGTAGAAAAGGGAGAAGTTGACCAGAAAAGAGCCCATTGAAACAGACAGAAAACCCCAGCAAAGTTTGTTCTTGAAATACTCTCTCTGGGGATGGTTTTCTGAGTGCGAAGTGAGATCTGTGCGTGGAAGAGCATATTCAGGAAGTAAACTCTGCCTTCCTAATGCTTTTTTTGTTTTGTTTTGTTTTAGAGACGGAGTCTCACTCTGTCGCCCAGGCTGGAGTGCAGTGGCGCAATCTCGGCTCACTGCAAGCTCCACCTCCCGGGTTCACGCCATTCTCCTGCCTCAGCCTCCTGAGTAGCTGGGACTACAGCCGCCCGCCACCTCGCCCGGCTAATTTTTTGTATTTTTAGTAGAGATGGGATTTCACTGTGTTAGCCAGGATGGTCTCGATCTCCTGACCTCATGATCCGCCTGCCTCAGCCTCCCAAAGTGCTGGGATTACAGGCATGAGCTACCGTGCCCAGTCGCTAAACATTTAACTTTCTGTATATTCCTCAACTTTTATAGAGTACTCAATTATGAAACCTAACTTTTGCTTTTTAGAATTATTTTATTTTACTTTTTAAATTTTTATTTATTTATTAATAAAATAAACAGCCTCTGTTGCCCAGGGTGGAGTTCACTGGAGCGATCTCAGCTCACTGCAACCTCTGCCTCCCGGGTTCAAGCAATTCTCCTGCCTCAGCCTCCCGAGTAGCTGGGATCATGGGCATGGGCCACCACGTCTGGCTAATTTTGTATTTTTAGTAGAGAAGGGGTTTCTCCATGTTGATCAGGCTGGTCTGAACTCCCAACCTCAGGCAATCCGCCCGCCTCAGCCTCCCAAAGTGCTGGGATTACAGGCCTGAGCCAGGGTGCCCGGCCCTACCCAGGCCTCTGAGAAGTCCAGAGGTGGGCAGATGGGAGGAGGGACTGAGGTCCTGGCTGGGGCAGGCACTCCTTGACCCCGTGGGGCCATCTGTGCTTTCCAGCACGCCCTGGTCCTCCTGTCTTTTCTCCCTGCCCCCAAGGCTCACTCTGAGCTCAGCCCCAGGGTTGCCCCCTTAGAGACTTGCCCAGGAAGGGCTCTCCTGGGAGCACCTTCGTGACTGGCTTCATGAGGGCAGGACCACCACAGTTTCCACTTCAAGGCCCGGCGCCAGGTCAGCTCTCTGTGAATGTGTGTTGAATGAATGAAAAGGATCATCGTTGTCCTGCACTGATCGCCTCTATAGTTGGGTGGTTGTATGGGCTCTGGATAAGGCCTCTTCATTTTTCTGGGCCTTGGTAAATATAGAAGGAGACGCAGGGCATGGTGCCTGTTACCGCAGCTCCTTCAGGAGTGACCTGGAGGCTGTGTTGGAATTCACTGTCGCACGTGCAGATGTGGGGGTCGAGGGCCCTGTGACCTCTGGGTGCTTCTTCGGAGGTTGACGGAAAAGGCCTCCCCAAGGGGGTCTTCGGTCTTAGTTGGGCCACGCAGCACACACACAGAAACAGATGATGTTGGTGTCTCGGTTGTCCAGCCAAGCTTGTGTCTGACATCTTGATCCTCATTTTAAAGATTTTCCATAAGCTGTGATTGATTTACCTTTGACATTAGGACTTTTGTTATAGGCAGGGAAGCATTTCAAAAAAGGCAAGCGGGCCTGGTGTGGTGTCTCACACCTAGAGTCCAAGCACCTTGGGAGGCTGATTTGGGAGGATTGCTTGAGTCCAGGAGTTCAGCACTAGTCTGGGCGAAATAGAGAGACCCTGTCCCTACAAGCGGTTTTTTAAACAATCAGCCGGGTGTGATGGTGCGTGTCGTGCGTGCCTGTGGTCCCAGCTACTCGGGAGGTGGGGGTGGAAGGATGGCTTGGGCCCTGGAGGTCGTGGCTGCAGTGAGCTGTGATTGCACCACTGCACACCAGCCTAGATGACAGAGCAAGACCCTGTCTCAAAAAAAAAAAAAAAAAAAAAAAAAAAG